>NC_136410.1:25418233-25730733 GCF_051521515.1 Lactuca serriola
CCAATACATGTGGCTTCTTCTCCGTCTCTGTCGTCTGCTCCATAGTTCATTTCCCCATAAAGCTTTTTGGGACAGCTGCATACCAACACCTCTTTTAGTCGGATGTCGCGGGTATATGTCACGATAAAACTCTATAACATACTCACGGAAAAGATAAGTACATTCTCGACCCGTCCTATCAGACATTTTCAAATACTCATCTGATGCGTTTGCGGTTATGCCATATGTCAATTGTCTAAGATCGGCCGTAAATTTCTATATTGTAGTAAAACCACATTTACCTCTACCGTCCTATCGTAATTGGAAAAACTCATAATTACATTCCAAATCTCTAGCTATACGTAAGAATAAATTTCTACTAATACGAAAACGTTCTTCAAATTTCGATAGGTCATATAAACTATCAGGGGCAAAATAATCACGTACCAAAAGTTCATTTGCCGCCTCTCAATCCCGGTTGATCCATTTTCTATGCTTCTTCTCGCCGTGTGAACTTTCACCTCTTTCATTAATCATGTTTTGTGTCGCAGACAATAGTTTGTGCAAAATCTAGTCATCATCAAAATCGTCATCCATTTTTTGTTGAATGTGTGTGTTTGATGTGAAAGAGTTGGTGCGTTTGTTTTGAAAAATATGTGTAAAAATGGATGTATATATTGAGAGAATAAATTAAAAATAAAAAACATTTTTTATTAAATGCTTTTCAACGGTCAAAATTTGGGCCGCCCAATCGTTTTCTTCGTCTTCGTCCATCCTCGTCTTCACGTCACAGCCAACCCACCATTAATAGGGGTGGTGTTCACGCGTGGAGAGATCATCCACGTAAGCATCTCACATGTGGAGGGCTCTCCATACCGGGCAACCTTATATCTTTTGTCTCACCACCGTTTCCGTCTATTTCAAAAATTAAAGATGTCCTTTGAAGTGCCAATGTCCCCTATCACTTCCCATTTTCTCTCTTTTTCGACTCTTCCACCACCACCTCCCTTCTAATTTCTCAAGACGTTTCTTCCACCTACCTTAACTTCGATTTTTCTCCACCACATTTCTTCCTTCAACATTGAAGACGTTGATTGAAGAGGAACAAGTGTTGATTTCATCGATGAGCCCCATTCTAACCTGGGGTACGAATTTTGTTTGCTTAAAACGAAATCCTCATCATTTTTAAGTTGATTATCAAAGAGGACACCGAGCAAAGCATGACCACATCTCTCTCTCTCTCTCTCTCTCTACTTCTTCTGTCTCTCAGTCATTGGTAACTAATCCATTGACTTTTTATTTAGGTTTTTCGTTTGTTTCTTCATTGATTATAAGGGATGGAAGATGGATGAAGATATGTCGGCGTTCTTGTCCATGGTTCCCCGATTAACGTGAAGCCTTGCTGACATCCACTGTTTCCTGCTGCAAAGCAACATCACTATATTTTCTGTTTTTCTCCCATTATACAACAACGATGGATGTTTGATACTCATTCGAATTAATTCTTGGTGGTTGTAATTGCTTTAGGCGAACAAAAACATCTCTAAATGTTTTTTAGGGTTTAAATTTTTAGTGCGATGGTGGAATTTTTTTGAATGTTGGTTGTTTATAACTGAGTTACTCGATCTTTTAACAACTAATGACGGTCAAAACCACCTTATTCTATGCTTCAAGAACACTTTTGGTCTTTCTTCACCATTTCTCCATCAGAGGTCCCTTTCCTCAAATCTTTCTTATTTAGGTTTAACTATAACTCATGATTTATGTATTTTTTTTCTCATTTTTAGCAATCTCTCTCTCTCTCTCTCTCTCCCTCCCTCCCTCCCTCCCTCCCTCTCTCTTATTTAAGGTTTCCATACCAGTGGTTTGATTTTGAACTGTAATTGCTTTTGTCATTTTAAATTTTACCTTGAAACCTAAATTTCTTGGAACTCAATTTTAATTGGATCCAGGTTTGTTTAATGGTGGGATGAAAGCTTACGGGTTAGAAATCAATTCATCAGAAGAAGGCAGTTCATCAGAGTCTAATGAAGACCCAAAGAAGGTATAACATTTTATTATTTGTACATTTTTGTATATGTATGGTTTTGATATTTACAAATATGGTATTGATATTTGTAATTGTAAAAATTATAAAAAGGGTGTTTGGATAAATTAGCTTATAACTTATTAGCGTTTTAAACTAAGCAATAAGCAATAAGCAAGGGGGGATGCTTATTAAAATCAACTTATTTAGCTTATCCCTATCATAATAAGCTGATTTTTAAGGATTCATATCAAAACACTTAAGCTTAGCTTATTGTGGTGGGAATAAGCGATAAACAATAAGCATCCTTTTTTCCCTATCCAAACACCCTCTAAGTTGTGGTTGTACCCCAAAAAGCATCCCCTCTTATAAAGAAGTCTGCGAAGGAGTCAAGGAGTTGCGATGTATTTCACTGAATCTTCCTCTGATGAAGGCCCATTTCATAATTTTTGTTAATAAAGACTCGCAAATTGTAGAATAATCATTATAGTTTTTTCTCTTTCTTTATCAAGAGTTGCTCCAAACGTATGTATCCTATTCGCATACATGCTAATGCCCCCATCTTTATTTTACTTCTTAAGTGGATTCATAATAATTTGGTTCCCTGATCTCTATGTTATTCTTTAACAATGCTAATAGGTGCATGGGTTTGCCTACACATACTCCTCTCAAAAGATTGTATGAGATTCAAGTCTCACATTCTCTTTGATAAACCATCCACTCTTCGGTTGCTGCTCCATTTTCTTATCTGCAAAAATTCATGAATTACAAGACTCCATCGGTGCTCTTTTTACAATTTATGTTTATTTTTCTTCCACATGACTTCTTTGATCTGCCAATATGCCCTTCTGAACTACTTTAACTTAACAGTTGAATCATTCCTTTTGCAAACTTATTACAACCTTCTCCTCACTATATTTTCGAAAACATAACATAACCTTCATGGATGATTTCTGCAAATACTTAGTTTTGTTTTAATATTTCAATTAGAATGCATTTTATAGGAAATGTCAATTATGATGATATATCTATCTATCTGTAAGTAATTTTTTTGGTAAACAATTAATGCTTATAGGTTATGTTGTTCTTGATCATTAACTTTAAATATGAACTAAGCAAAGATTATGTCAAAAGATGAATTAATGTCTTTATTTATACAAATCTCCTATAACTAACTTCCCTTCTGATTGAATTTCATACCTATGCTATAAGTATCTGGACCGAACTACCCTCAACCCTTGCATTGACCGGTTTAAATGTTTAACTTTATTTTCCCAACATTACCCCTCGACTTTCTCTCTTGTTAACTTCATTAGTTAAATAATGTATATGTGCAAATAACATCAACTTAATTGTAACACCCATAAAAATCATGCCAATTTAAAAATTCTTAAATCATTCAGACACCCATAATCATTACAAATTGTTTTCAAAATAATATCATATCAGAGTATCCCAGAAATCAAAATCATAAAAATGTGAGGAGGTGTACGGTCACCCCTTCCCCTTCCCGCGATCATCTGAAGTACCTGAAACAAAATCCAAAACTGTAAGCCCAAAGCTTAGTGAGTTCCCCCAAAATACGCGCACAACAAGTAACACACATATAATAACAGCATACTATGGGCCCAATCAACCATCTTGTTGGAATGCCCCAGGCCCTCAACCATCATGTTGGAATGCCAACATATTATGGGTCCAGTCATCCTCGGGATGCTATGGCATAGAAAACAATCCTCGCCTCTGTTACTATGGTTGGTCTTTTAGCACTATAACACTCCTATGGTGTACATGCAACCCTAGACGCTTTGGATCTAAGTTTTCTCTAATTATAAATGCAATTTAAATTTTCCAAAGCATACACCCTACCTAGCATGGAATTGGAGATATACAACATAAAACCAAGTTAGATGAATACCTCTTGACGTAGCTTGTAGCAAGAGGAGATATACAACATAAAACCAAGTCACATACAGCAAATGCAAGAGGGGGCTTATGAGGAGAGGCTAGATAGCACTAAAATCGATTATGGTTCTTCTCAAGAATGCATGGGGGCCGATTTTAGGGGTTAAGGGGTTGCATTTATAGTGTGGCAAAGACTATTGTTTCATCCATGCAAACCCTAATTCACCATGACCCTTAATATTTCTTAGCCCCTTTGGGTTTAAACCTTCATGGACTATCATATAGGTTTAGCCCATCCTAATCAACCATGGATCATTAGATGCCCATTCGAAGTATTTTCCATATAAGGTCCCTTGGATCAGGTAGTAAGTTTGACACTCTACACATCTTCGTGTTACTTCCAATGTATCTCGGTGTATGGTCGGCCAGTAGAGGCCCATTCGAAGTATTTTCCCTATAAGGGCCCTTGCCCCTTCATGTGCGCCCTTTCAGTCGACGTGCGTCTCCCGGAGTGCCTCCTTGTCTTTGGCTTCCTCTATGCATTTTATCCATGGTGTCATGAATCCCTTCCGATACAATACTTCGTCCACGATTACGTACAGCGGTGCTTTGATATGTATTCTTCTAGCTTCTTTGTGTAGACCTGGCAATTTCAGACACGAAGACACGAATCTGTGAGAGACACGACACGACACGAATACACGACACGAATACATCTTAAAAATTGAGATAAAGCTTATTTCTCATCGTGTAATCATATCGTGTCAAATTTGTGGCTGACACGTTTTCATGACACGTATACACTAATTGTCAGGTCTATTTGTGGTTGTCTGGTGAAATGTCGTGTTGCAGATATTCAACTATAGTTGACATCCATGTGTGTCGGGTTAGCACTAGAGTGTGTACCCGTCGTTCGTCTATACTTCTCTCTTTGAGTACTTCCACTAGGACCTTTTTAGGCAACTCATCGAAACATGTTGATGCTAACTTTTTGAGGGCGTCCGCTATTCTGTTTTCTCCTCTTGGGATCTACTTAATTGTGAACTCTTTGAGGGGATTGACAAGCCGTTGCACTACCTTCACATATTTTTCTATTTTCTTGTCTTTTACTTTGAATTCTATGTTGATTTAATTAGCTACTAATCTTGAATCCGTCAAGACTACTATCGATTTTTCGTACATCTGCTTTGCTAATCTTAGGCCGGCTAGTAAGGCCTCGTACTTGGCTTCGTTGTTAGAAGTGTGAAAATCGAAACGGAGAGAGTAGGTGATCTCTTCCCCCCTTCGGGCTTGTTAAGATCAGGGCAGCTCCCGACCCTTCTTTACCAGATGATATTTCGGTGTATAGGGTCCACTTCTGGTCATCCCTAGACTAGCCTATCCCCAATAACTCTTTAGTCTGAATTGTTGTCTTTGCATCGCCTGGGATTTCAAGGAGAAAGTCTACTAATTCTTGTCCCTTGATACTGGTAAGTGGGCGATAGCGGATATCATGCCCCCATCTTGATTGCCCATTTCGTTAGCCGCCCGGATGTTTCTGGCTTGAGCAATATTTGTTTTATTGGACAATTAGTTAGCACTTCTATCTGATGTGCTTGAAAATAGTGTCCCAAGCATCGTGTCGCATAGATGAGTGCTAACACTAATTTTTCATGAATGGGGTAGTTGGTTTCGGGGCCCTGCACTGAGCGGCTAACGAAGTAAACTGCTGTTTGCCTTCCTTCTCTTTTTACAACCAGTAACGAAGAGATGGCCTCGTCCGAGGCTAAGAGGTGTACTTGCAACGTTTCGCTTGGGACATGACTAGCTAAGGTAGGTAGCTTGTGAAAGGCCTCCTTGATTTGCTGCAGCGCTACTCCGCTGTTGTTGTCCATTGGAAGTTGTTCTTTTCGATGCATCCTTTGAGGGTATGGAAGAGTGGAAAGGATTTCTCTGCTGATTTAGAAATGAAACGGCTTAGAGCGGTCAGTTTACCGTTAAGCCCCTGAGCATCCCGCAAGGTGTGTGGGGATGGCAACTCCATCAACTCATCCACTTTGGTTGGGCTAGGCTGAATTCCTTTTGTGGTAATGTAGTATCCTAGGAATTGGCCTTCCTCGACACCGAAAGTATATTTTCCTGGATTTAATTTCATCCTGAACTTCTCCAATGTTTTGAATGTTTCTTCCAGTAGCTTCATATTATCGGGGCTTTTTATGACCATGTCATCAACGTATACTTCGGTGTTTCTTTCGATGTGTTTGGCAAAAATAGAGTCGACGAGGCATTGGTAGGTTGCACCAGCGTTCTTCAGGACGAACAGAATCTTGGTGTAGCAAAAAGCCCCGTGGTCTGTATAGAAAGTTGTTTTCTCCTCGTCCTCTTTTCTCATCCATATCTGATGGTACCCGTTGTATGCGTCTAAGAAGCACTTTAGTTTGAATCCTTGCAAGGACTCAACTTTTTGGTGAATTTCTGGAAAAGGGTAGCAGTCTTTAGGGCACACCATGTTTAGATCGGAGTAATCGATGCACATGCATCGCGAGCCATCGTGTTATCTTACTATGACTGGGTTGGCAATCTAGGTCGGGAAGACTACTTCTCATAGTATCCCCGCCTTGGTCAGCCTAGCAACTTCGGCATTGATTGCCCTATTCCTTTCTCCCCTTTGAAACCTTTTTATGTTTGGTTTCTTTAATACCTAGCTTGATCATAAGCTTGTGCTCTATAACCTTCCTATCTACCCCTACCATGTTTCTAGGGGTCCAAGCGAAGACGTGCTTATATTTTTTCAAGAAGTTGATCAACACCTGTCTTGTGGCTAATGGGAGGTTGTTGCCTACGCTGACCGGTTGGTCCGGGTATTCCCTATTGATAATTTCTATGCCATTTGTCGGATCTACTCATGACTTCTTGTTTTCCTGTGTGATCTCTTTCGGCTGCATGATTTCATAACATTGTAACTCCCTTGGTGGCGTTGCTAGGACCGTCCCCGACCCCTCCATTGTGTTGAACTTTATTATTCCATGCAGTGTTGATGGGACCGCCCTGAATTTGAGTAGGGACGTCCGTACAAGGATGATGTTATGCTCTAATAGATGCCTTATCACAAATAAATCTATTAGGGTTATCTTCTTCTACACTCTGTCATGGCTAGTCAGCGTGAAAGGCAATTGAATTTTGCCTAGGGGTCATAGGTTGTGTCCTATGAAACCTGTTAGTTTTCCTGTTGAAGGCTTCAGGCTCCCCTTCCATCTATCAGGCAATAGGTGGAAACAATGCTCGTAGATGATGTCCGCCGAGTTGCCCGTATCTATGTACACCCGGTGGATCGTTACAACTTTGATGGACCCCTGGATTATGAGTGGGTCGTCACCTCGTCAACCCATCGGTTGAGGATCCTTCGCTGAAAACATCAATCCTTGCATGGATCTGGTGAGATTATCCATATCGCCATGTTCCTCCTGCCTTATTTGGATCATATCATCAGGATTTCGTGAGGATGGTCTCGCTCTCTGGCTGCGTCTTTGGCATTCTCAACATCAAACTTGGCGCGAAGGCTTCGTGCCACTTCGACGAGGTTCCCCTTCAATTGTTTTTCTTCTATTTCCATTTTTAACACTGAGCATTTGACAGTGGCGTGTGTTTTTCTCTTGTGGTACTTACAGTATCATCCCTTTCCTCCCTTCACCAGCTGCTTATCAGAAACTGTATAGACGTCTAGTCGCCTTCCTCACCTCTCGTCTCTTTGGAATGGCCTAAAGCGTCCCAACGAGCACTTACCTCACCCAAAGTGTCCGCCCCTGCCTTGGGTCTTGGAGTGAGACGGTGATAAGCTATTGTGCTTTATGGCCTAGGTGGTCATGGCGTTCAGGTATGCTTGTTTTTTTGCCTCCCCTTCCTCTTGAGTCAGGTAGCGCTCTACTTTCTCTTTTAGCTCTACCCGCGTCTGCAACTTTTTTCCCAGGAGCTTTTGAGACGGTGGTCCTGGTAGGATGCCCTATGTGAAGGCACCTGCTATTAAGCCTTCGTCATGGCCTGAGAAGTCTAGCGTGGCGTTAGTGAACCTGGTGAAGTATTATCGCACTATCTCCCCTTCCTTCTGTTTATAGCCGATGATTGATTGTGAATCTCCCTTGTATTTATGCAAATTGCATGAAGTTCGTCAAGAATAGGTATTTTAACTGCCAGAAGTTATAATGCTCCTTGGTCGCACCGTCTTGAACCATGTTCCTACGTTGCCATCTAGGGTTGTTGGGAAGTACATACACCAGATTCGCTCATCTAGCTTGAGTGAGGTCATTGTCCACTCATAAGTATTGATGGGGCTATCGGGATCTATGGTTCCATTGTAGGTCGTGAGATGTGCTAACTTTTCAATTTTTGTAATTCCGTAATATAAGAGCTCCTTGGCAAACGGAGATGTTACGCTGCGTGACAGACAGTCTTGGTTTGGGATAGGAAAGGCACACTGTGGGTTATACTGTTGGGCGGTGATATAAGGTTGCATGAGCATGTTGTTTTATGCTGGAGAGTGGCCAGGGTTTGGCCCATAGAACGCTTGTTGTAGGAATGGGAAGGTTAGCGTTTGTGTGGGTAATAGGGGTGAGTTTTGTGCAAGAGGATTATTGGGCACAAGTTGTTGGTAATGTGGGATTGTGGTATTGAAAGGTATGTTTGTTGCAACGGAGGTGTTTGGAAACCCATTGTTTGGTTCCTCACCATCTGGTTCAGCAGTGGTGTCTAGAGAACCATCAGTTGTTCGCCTGCTATCTGGTTTAGCGGTGGTGTCTGGAAAACCACCGGTTGCGAGAAATTCAGTGTGGCGTTGACGTTTTCCGCTGTTGGCAGTGTTGTACCGCTTGATATCACTGTTAGCTGTGGTGTATTCATTGGAGTGCTTTGTGTTGACACAACGGCAGAAGAAATTGGTCCTCCGATGGTCGGTCTCTGTGGCTCGGTTGTTGGAGCGATGGTTACCGTCGATCCACCCTTTTGTGACGCTTCACTGGCGATCACTGTGAGAATTAGGGTGGTGGTTTATTCCAGCAACATCATAGG
Organism: Lactuca serriola; assembly: GCF_051521515.1. NCBI lineage: Eukaryota > Viridiplantae > Streptophyta > Magnoliopsida > Asterales > Asteraceae > Lactuca > Lactuca serriola. The sequence continues at coordinate 25,427,184 of NC_136410.1, forward strand.
TCTGATGGAATTGGTTGGTGTTCCACTAGTTCCCCCGATATCACCGAACGCCATTCTTTCACCGATGAGGAGTGTGCTTATGGTTTGTTTTTCGTCACACTACGGATGGCGCTAAATGATGTGACCTTGTTGCACTATGACTGTGTTGTACACCTTTGATGACTCCGGTGAACCTGCGAGCTCACAATGAGAAAGATCATCACTCGTTCTCCGGGAGGAGGCTCCCGGGAAAACGCTCTGACGGTCAAGTCAGTGGATAGGCTTAAGATTGTATTATGAGTAAACTTAGAGAAGATGACTTACTTCCCAAGGCACCTGGGGTGGTATTTTACACTGAGTCATTATGCTATTATGTATAGGACAAGGGCGTCAGACCCGACAGGATTGGGGACGCTGATTGGGCGATCGTGCTCCTTGATCTGTCACAACCAACGATTGGTTCAAGCGGTAATGCTCTGAGCATCTGTCTTGTCTCCTGAGACCATTACATTTTTCCCGAAGAGGAAGGCGCCCCTGGCGGGGCCGAGCCATTCTCCGCGAGCGCCCTGCTCTTAGGGGCGCTGACGGGCGCTAGGTTCCGTCGGGCTTAACCTGTTGGGCATGCGGTCTTCGTTCGCGTTAGGGATACGTCATCAACTTCAAATTAAGCATATTGTATTTTTGGAAAGTGACTTTTGGTGATAAATCCAGTCTTCTAAATGCAAATTTTAAATATTCTGATAGAATTATAAAACCAACATGTTTTTGTGTTTAGAGCTTTCTTAAAATTAAATATTGGCTCTCTAACCTCAAATTTAATAATGTTTTTTTAAATACTTGATATCTGAGGTCAAATCTAGTAATGATTCAAATGAAAATTTGATGGGCTTTGATTCAAATGTAAAACTAACATGTTTCTATGGTGATACTTGTCGTTTTGAAATATCAAAAAATATGCTAGGAAAAAATCATTATCGTTCATGTTGTATACCATGTTAAACATTGACCTTAAAAAGTAAATATATTTCTATTTCAAAAAGGGAGTTATTAAGACTTCTTACACATCTTGATTTCATGTGGACAATACCATAACACTTGACAATGTGAGATTACAAAGGCTCATTCAATTTAGTAAAAATATGCCCTATATGATATTGTTTTCCTTTCCAGCCACCGTCAATATGATAGTAGCCTTGTCAAAAACCATATAATGTCCATAAGAAAGCTTTGAAATCGTGCTTACGTCAAATTCAATATAATATATTTTTATTCCACAAAAGTATAATTATAACAAAACAATTATTATAGACTTCTACTTATTAAACAATAATATTGTATATGAATAAGTAACATTCACCATGGAAAAAACATACAATAAAATATGTCTCTAAGGAATACATTCACCATGAATAAGTAACATTCACCATGTTGAAATTTATTCATAGACACATCATTTCATTTCTTCCGCCTAAGGTCAGCTTCAAGTCCATTATTTCTTGTCTCTGTTAAATTTTATTTTGTTGGTTTTTCCAGAGTCCCAATGACTGTTTCCGCAACCTGCTCTTCTGTCATGGGTTCAAACCTTATTGCTAGTCAATTGGTCATTTCCCTTACTAATGTCTACTCGCAGTTTAGTTTCAAGTTATATGTAGACGGTTCCAAATATATATTGTGGTGATTTACAAACATGTGCAAAGGTGCTAAGGTACACAGAAATATCATTGGAAAAACTAAGCCTCACGGAGATGAAGATGAAGACCAGGCGACCATTGACTATAGAATCAAATCATGGTTCTACTCCACTTATGGTGCAAATCTGTTACAGATAATTTCTAGCGATGACTGCATTGCAAAAGACCTTTGGGAGAAACTTGATGAATTCTTTCTCAATACAAGATGTCTCAAGAATAATTCTATAACACCAAAAAAGGCTCCTCCTCCACTATAGAATTTTGTTATTCTCTAAAGAATTTGGCTGAATATTTTGCGGATTGTGACTAAAATATTGATGAGGTCGAGTTAGTGATGCAAATTTTGTGGCAACTCCCACCATCCTATCACAGCACTGTGGATGTAATCACCAACAAAAAAACTTTTCCATCATTCCACGAAGCAAAGAGTATGCTACTAATTCATGAAACTCGTGAAGAATCTAATGATCCTCTTGATGATGCACCTCTTACCTCCTCCGCAACTCTCTACTCAAGTTCAACCCATGGAAAATCAAGAAATAAATTTAATAAAGGCAAAAATAATAGGCGAGCTGCTTCAAGGGAAGGGTAACACTAATGTTTATGCTAGTTCTTCTTATTTTTCAAGTTATCAAGGCACTAATGGTCCAATTTATGGAGATCCAACTACGACTGACAACTTCCCTCCACAACGAGGTAGCTTCCTCGGTCCCATTCATGTTGTTGTTGGCCCTCATCAATTGGTCTCGTTTGCTATTGCTGCAAATCAACAACACATTGCTGCAAATTAACAGGCTTTCGCTGTTGTTGTTGCCTATCAGGAGCCTCCATATGATGCAAATCTGATGTTGTAACACCAACCATAGTTGCTACCATATTTTCCACAGCAATAGCAACACATGCTGCCTACTTCAGCTTTAGCACAACAGTCGTATGCTGCTGATTTCCAACAAATGTATGCCTCAGCAGCCTCCACACCTCACTCTTCGCATCAAGATGTTGGTGGTCACGCCTCTCAACAGCAATTTACTTATCTATCTTCAGTTTTCCTAGCTATGTCGGTGCAACCTCCTCGTGAGAACAACTATTACATGGACTCTGGAGCAAGCTTACACATGTCATTCAACCGAGGTGCAATACACTCACTAACTCCTTGTAACGCTAACCTCACCAGAGTTGGAAATAGTTCTGTACTTCCGGTTTATTCTATTTTTTTCCTTTTTCTAATACTAGATCACACTTAAAAATATTCTTGTCTTTGACAAAATGGTCAAAAATCATATCATTGTTCGTCGTTTTACTATTGATAATTTCTTTTCTGTTGAGTTTGATCCTTTTGGCTATGAAGGATCTTAGCACAGTCACTCCTCTGCAACGCTGCGATAGCCATCACTCTGATCTCTACCATGTCCTCCGACCTCTCACAATCTCTACCACGTCTCCAGCTCTCGTCGTTGTTGCTCATGATATCTGGGATCAAAGGCTTGGCTGTCCGGGCAACTAGATTTTTAAATTTTTTTAGTATCGCAATTTTATTACTTGTTCTAGACAAAAACACATCTTTGTGTCATGATTGCCAATTAGGAAAACATTTCCATTTACCTTTTTCATTATCTACTACTAAAACTAGTCGTGCATTTGAACTCATCCATTCGGACCTTTAGACCTCTTCGGTTCCAAATACTAGTGGTTTTCGCTATTACATTCTTTTTTTGGATGACTTCTCTCATTTTTTATGGATCTGTCCATTTATGTCTGATGTTTTCTCTATATTTAAAACTTTTCGTGTTTACGTTGTTAATCATTTTAAAACTGATATTCAACTTTTCCAATATGATAATGGTCGTGAATTCAATAATAAACCACTTTTAGATTTCTTTTAAAGACCATGGAATTAAAGTTTGTTTCTCGTCCCCTTACACCTCTCAGCAAAATGGAAAAGTTGAACGAATAATTCACACTATCAACAACTGATGGGTTTTAGCCATAAGAACTTTCCTATGTGCGCATGCAAAACCCTAATGCTTGGATCTAGGCTTTCTAATAAACATGCTTTGAATCCAAGACTTCTAATGACTAATTAGGTTAAATAACAACATTGAAACAGATCTAGAACCATACCTTTGAGTTCCTTGTTGATCTTGTGGTCTTGGAGCTTTTAGAGTCACAAATGTCACTCCTCTAATGGCTTACAAACACCAATAGCAAGGAAGATGATTTGGGAGAGAGGAGAGGGGAGGAAATCGGCCAGGGTTCTCTTACTTTAGGAGAGGTACCGATTTCCTTATGCCATGGGGTCTATTTATACTTGTAGACTCCTTAAGGGTTACAACCTAAACCCTAACTGGGTAATCTTCTCTTAAGGCTATCCAAATCCTTTCCATAGATAAGCCTTGGACGAATTAAGCTATCCTTTAGCTTCTAGAATTCGTCCCTTGTATATCTATAAGGATTTATAGTCTAAAGCTTAACTATCAAACAATTGATAGTTTATACCCCTTTATTTTTAATTAATCTCTTTAAGTCACCAAATTAATTCTAATTAATTTTATGACTTATATTAATCAAATAACAATATATTATTCTTTATATTATTCTCATAATATATAAATAATATTTACTCTCTCTTAATAAATCATCCTATCAAGTTGCTATGGTGAAGGCAACCCAAAAGGACCATGCACAACCGGGTCAAATACTAGCCCAATATAGTTGCAGCCTTAGACACTATTCCAACAGTCTCCCACTTGGATAAGTCTAGTAACTATATACACAAGTACAATTCGGTTTGCAATCGTAGCTCTCAAAGACGCTGTCAAACTCTGATCTAATCAATCTTGTCCTTTAGATAAGGGAACGTACAGTCCTCTGTTAGATATCATGCTGACAATCCTATGGAACGGTGAGTCAAGCATTTAGGTTTCTCGATCTCTGATTTATTTGACATAGAACTTAATCGAACACATCAATTCAGTTCTGACCGGGCCCAGCACATAAGTCAAATCAAATCATCGAGCGGCCGAGATATCACTTTTACCTTCTTAGATAAAAGTTACAGATAAACTTCGACTTATATGCATTTACTTATTCATTAACCAACTATACACAACAATGCGTTTTATAATACCGAGTTACTGATGCGTTTTTCGCATTATCAATGTACAATCAATTAACAAATAACAAACCATATATCTAGGTTTTAAGACTATATGATATTATCATCTTGCGATCACCTTTTATATCATATTCCATAAGGTGATTCCAGCAAGCACGGGTTTGTTCCAATGCTCAAAACTAGTTCATAAGCACTCATGAACGTTGTAGCAACCCTTTGCTATGTCTAACACCATTTAGACAATCTACACGCCAATTCATGACAATCTTCATTCACATCTACTTCCAACATATGAACGATTGTGGACTATTTGAACAATTTCTATTAATCTTAATAATTTCAATTATTCTGGAAGTCAAAACATGCAAAGTGAAACAATAGTTAAACAATTAACATAAGATAGTAACATTAATCATAAATAAAACTCCTTTATTTAATCATCAAATGTTAATTACATTTATCTATTACACGTTTGTAATACTATCTAATCTATGTTAATATCATCATTCAGCCCAATACTCCTAGCATGCTGCAAGTGCTTAACCCTACTTAGTCCCTTCGTAAGCGGATCTGCTGGGTTATCTTCTGATGATATCCTCTTCACTACGAGTTGTCCTTCTTCTACACGATGTCTGATGAAGTGATATTTTATGTCGATATGTCTTGATCTACCATGATCCCTCGGTTCCTTGGTCAAGGCAACCGCGCCTTCGTTATCACAGAAAATCTCCATGGGCTCCTTTATGGCAGGTACAACTCCAAGATCACCGATGAAGTTCTTTAGCCATATTGCCTCCTTCGACACTTCGCTCGCTGCAATGTACTCTGATTCGCACGTTGAATCAGCTACGGTTTCCTGCTTGGAACTCTTCCATGTCACTGCTCCTCCATTTAGGGTAAAGACCCAGCCCGACTGTGAACGGTAGTTGTCCCTGTCGGTCTGAAAACTGGCGTCACTATACCCTCGCACCTTCAAGTCATCACTCCCTCCGAGGACTAAGAATCATTCCTTCGTCCTCCAAAGGTACTTAAGCATGTTCTTCACCGCAATCCAATGTGTTGTGCCAGGATTCCCTTGATATCTGCTAACCATGCTCAAAGCGAAGGCTACATCAGGGCGAGTACAAGTCATAGTGTACATGATTGAGCCAACTGCGGAAGCGTATGGTACTCGGCTCATTTCCGCTATCTCAGCTTCGGTACTCGGACATTGAGTCTTACTCAACCTGGCATTACTTTGTATCGGTAATTCTCCCTTCTTTGAGTTTTCCATACTAAAACATTTTAGTACCTTCTCTAAGTAAGTATTCTGACTAAGTCCAATTAGTCTCTTACTTCTTTCTCTTACTATCCTTATTCCCATAATGTAAGAAGCTTCTCCGAGGTCCTTCATAGCGAAGCACTTCCCGAGCCAAGACTTAACCTCCTGCGGAGTCGGGATGTCGTTTCCTATGAGTAATATGTCATCGACATATAGAACGAGGAAGCTTACTATAATCCCACTTGCTTTGACATATACACAAGACTCGTCTTCACTTCGTACAAATCCAAACTCTTTGACTTTCTCATCGAAGCAAAGATTCCATCTGCGAGATGCTTGCTTAAGTCCATAAATGGACTTCTCAAGCTTACACATTTTATTTGGATGCTTTGGATCCACAAACCCCTCTGGCTGAGCCATGTAAACATCCTCAGCCAACTTTCCATTAAGGAAAGCGGTCTTGACATCCATTTGCCAAATCTCATAAACATGAAATGCGGCAATTGCTAGCGTCACTCTAATAGATTTAATCTTCACAACTGGTGAGAAGGTCTCATCATAGTCAACTCCGGGAGTTTGAGTAAAGCCCTTCGCAACCAATCGCGCTTTATATGTGTGCACGTTTCCATCCACGTCGGTCTTCTTCTTGAAGATCCACTTGCACCCAACGGTCTTACGTCCGGGCACATAATCAACCAAATTCCAAACTTTGTTATCATACATGGATTGGATCTCGCTATCCATTGCCTCTTTCCATTTCGCAGACTCTGGGCCTGCCATGGCTTCCTTATAGCTATTAGGTTCATCAAGATTTACCAGTGTACCATCACTAATATACGTGTCCCCTTCGGTAGTAATATGAAAACCATAAAACTGGGGATGAACTCTAACTCTATCGGAACGTCTAAGAGGTAAGGATTCGTCAATCGGTTCAACCGGAGTTTCCTTCTCGGATTGAGTGCCAGCGGTAGAGGTTCCTTCATCTATCGACTCTTAAATCTCTTCAAGTTCGATTTTCCTCCCACTGTCTCCTTGGCTTATGAGTTCTCACTCTCAGAAAACTCCTCTCCTCGCAACAAAGACAACATTGTCCTTCGGTCTATAGAAGAGATATCCAAAGGATGTCTGCAGGTAACCGATGAAAATACATCGCTCACTTCGAGGTTCAAGCTTGTCGTGAGTATCTCGTCTTACGAAAGCCTCGCAACCCCAAACCTTGATATGTGCTAACGAGGGAGCTTTCCCTGTCCACATCTCGTGAGGTGTTTTGGCAACCTTCTTAGTAGGGACTCGGTTAAGGATATGGGCGGCAGTCTCTAAGGCATACCCCCAAAAAGAGATAGGTAGTGAAGCACGACTCATCATAGAGCGAACCATATCCAATAAGGTTCGATTACGCCTTTCTGCCACACCATTCAACTGTGGTGTCCTAGGAGGCGTCAATTGTGAAACTATTCCACACTACTTGAGATAATCGTGGAATTCAAGACTTAGGTACTCTCCTCCTCGATCGGATAGAAGCATCTTGATTTTCCTGCCCAATTGATTCTCCACTTCATTCTTGAACTCTTTGAACTTTTCAAAGGTTTCTGACTTTTGCTTGATTAAGTAGATATACCCATATCTACTATAGTCATCGGTAAAAGTCACGTAGAAGCGGTTCCCATCCTTCGTGGTTGATCTAAACGGTCCACATACATCGGTATGTATTAGGTCCAATAGACCCTCACCCCTTTCACACGTACTCGTGAAGGGTGATTTAGTCATCTTTCCAAGCAAACAAGACTCGCATGTGTCATCTTCCCTAAGGTCGAATGACTCCAACACTCCATCCTTTTGGAGTTGGGCTATGCGTTTCTTGTTGACATGTCCAAGACGACAATGCCACAAGGATGCTTTATCCATACTAGTGGAAGAATCTATATTCAAAACATCATTTCCTAAGTTATCAACAATCATAACAGTTTCATATATTCCATTACATGGTATAGCTTCAAAGTAAAAGACACCATTTAGATAAGCTAAAATAGAACCATTCTCATTATTAAAAGAAAATCTAAATCCTTGTCTATATAAACCATGAAATGAAATGATGTTTCTGGCCATTTCTGGCGAATAGCAACAATTGTTCAAATCTAAAACCAAATTATTCCTAAGCACTAAAGAATACACTCCAATCTTGGTCACAGGCGACGATCTTCTGTTCCCCATGATTAGATTGATCCTTCCTTGCTCCACATCCCTACTTCTTCTTAGTCCCTGCACATTAGAACAAATGTGGTAACCACAACCGGTATCAAGAACCCAAGAAATAGCATGATTATAATCGTTAGATTTAATTGTATATCTACCTGCGAAAGATGGCTTGATCTTTCCCTCTTTGATTGCTTGCAGGTAATCCGGGCAGTTTCTCTTCCAATGTCCTATCTTGTGGCAGTGGTGACACTCTGCCTCCTTCGGGTTAGAGCAGGGCTTAGCGGGATCAACTTTGGTCCCACTAGAAGAGGCACCATCTCGGGCTTTCACCTTGCGATAGTTCTTCCATGAAGCTTTCCTCTTCTTTCCCTTTCCTTGACCAATAACCAATACAGGAGCAGCGGACGGATTGGGAGTAGGTGCAACAGACTTGTCCTTGAAGTTGCTCTCAGCGACCCTCAAGAGACCTTGGAGTTTGCTTAGGGTGACCTCTTCTTTGTTCATGTGGTAGGTCATCCTAAATTGGTTGTACATCAGAGGCAAAGAGTGAAGCACCATGTCGATCGCCAAGTCCTCACCGAAGTCAACATTTAACTTCCAATTAACAATTAATATCCTAATTATCTATATTTGATTTTATTCAAGATTTCTTTGAAAGATAATTACCAAAATAATTAATTAATTATCATATAAGGAAATTAAATATTTTATTAGATGATAAATACCTTTAACTATATCAAGATAATAGTCATATATATCAAAAAATCGGATTTAGATTGATCTATTATGATTAAGGTAAGTTTCCATAAGATAATTATGAAAAAATCCCGAATCTGGCCATTCCTGACGCCTGGACTTGCCGAGTGCACAAAGGGACTCACCGAGTCAGGCCTACTCGCCGAGTCCACTTTGGAACTCGCCGAGTCCATGATTGAGAAACCAAAAATTCGAATTTTGCAGGTTTGTTTCAGTTAATCAAGCATCAATTTAAAGAAAACCAAGCTAGGCTCTGATACCATTGATGGGTTTTAGCCATAATAACTTTCCTATGTGCGCATGCAAAACCCTAATGCTTGGATCTAGGCTTTCTAATAAACATGCTTTGAATCCAAGACTTCTAATGACTAATTAGGTTAAATAACAACATTGAAACAGATCTAGAACCATACCTTTGAGTTCCTTGTTGATCTTGTGGTCTTGGAGCTTCTAGAGTCACAAATGTCACTCCTCTAATGGCTTACAAACACCAATAGCAAGGAAGATGATTTGGGAGAGAGGAGAGGGGAGGAAATCGGCCAGGGTTCTCTTACTTTAGGAGAGGTACCGATTTCCTTATGCCATGGGGTCTATTTATACTTGTAGACTCCTTAAGGGTTACAACCTAAACCCTAATTGGATAATCTTCTCTTAAGGCTATCCAAATCCTTTCCATAGATAAGCCTTGGACGAATTAAGCTATCCTTTAGCTTCTAGAATTCGTCTCTTGTATATCTATAAGGATTTACAGTCTAAAGCTTAACTATCAAACAATTGACAGTTTATACCCCTTTATTTAATTAATCTCTTTAAGTCACCAAATTAATTCTAATTAATTCTATGACTTATATTAATCAAATAACAATATATTATTCTTTATATTATTCTCATAATATATAAATAATATTTACTCTCTCTTAATAAATCATCCTATCAAGTTGCTATGGTGAAGGCAACCCAAAAGGACCATGCACAACCGGGTCAAATACTTGCCCAATATAGTTGCAGCCTTAGACACTATTCCAACAACAACATCATTCACACCTCTCTCATCCAAGCCTCTCTTTGATAACGTCTATTTTATACATATATTTATGACGTTTCTTATTATTTTATATTATGTTTTTATGCTATTTAGAACTAAAAGGTACTTATAATGCATTACTTCATATTTTACATGTATAATTTATTGCTATAGCGGAAAGGAAGCGAAAAGGATGGAAACTGGAATCGGATTACAAAAAGGAGAAAGTTGGTTGAAGACGCCCATTACACCCAGCGTAATGGGGTGTACGCTTAATGTACTAGGCTAGGTGGCATCGGGTCCTAATCGCGTTTTTACATGTTACGCCCAATGTAAATCAAAGTATGCCCAGCGTATGGAAGTCGGTGTAAAAACTTATAAATAGCGATTTTTGGCTAACCTAAAGTGAGACTATGACTTTTATTGATCCTTGGTCGACAAGAAACCCCTCTTCTGCCATTTTGAGGGTCTAGAAGGCGGTCGGAAGGTCATTTAGCTAATAGGAGCGAAGATCTGACGGATTAGAGAGCGGATTCATGCCAGAAATCATTTAGTTTGTTGTGTTGATCATGATTAGCATTCAAATATGATTCCATATGTGTTTACTTTCTTATTTGGGTGTCAAAACCCTTTGCTTTGTGTATATGATTTGATGAATTTTGAGATATTGGATTAATTGCTATTTGGATTGTTTATTCTTGGTTAATTATTTTGTCAATTTTTATTGTAAGATCCATATGTGTTAAAGATTGTTACTTTATTCCCTATTGATAAATTAATAGAGTTTGGATGATCATTATGGCTGTGTTAATTTGAATCATAGTTGTCCATGATCACTGGTAATTATAACTAGAGTTTGACCAAAACCAAGGGTTAGGAAATAAAGTGGTGAACTTTAATGTATTTGCAAGAGTAGATGATCATTCTATGAATGAATTAATTCCTTTGATCACTAGGATTAATAAAGATCAAATCTTGCTTAATACGAACTGAACACTGATTTTCTTGATTGTTTGTTTACTTGATCACTAAATTAATAGTTATGTAAAATCAAAGGATTAGTAGTCTCATCATGATGTTAGTCATATTAGGAATCGGTGAATAATGAATAAATATCCATTGCACTTAGTAGTTAGCCAGTATTTTGAGATGAAATTCAATCTAAACAAAAGTGCCTAAAGATATTTGTTTCCGGTCAGTTTATCGAGATTTGTTGTATAGTTGTTTATTTGAGGTTTAATTCCATAAAACTCATCTTTACTATTTTATGTGTTTAGTGTAACATGTAATCAAAAACTCCAAATTAATTCACCATCGTTCCCCTACTGTTCGACGCCTGGTCTTACCACAACTTTACTATTGCACGATTAAGTACACTATCTAGTATGTTTATTAGTTTGGTTGCGATAAAATCAGTTTTATAAATTTAAAACGTGAGAAATTAAAATATATATACATAAAAACACACATCAAGTTTTTAGCGTCGTTACCGGAGAACGGTTTCCAATTAATTTGGTTTGTTTGATTATTTGTTATTTGTTTTTTTATTTTTAATTTTATTATATTTTTTAAATTTCTTTTATAACACCATTGGTGCTTGATTATGCTTAATCAAACTGAATGAGACCTTTAGAACATTACCTTTTGCTTGATTTTGTCATGGATATCAATTACAAGAAGCACAGTTTGCACCATTGGAGTGTATGCCCAGCGTACGAGGCACTGCCCAGCTCTTAAATTTTTTTTCTTCTTAATCTATTTAATGTTGGTTTTGTTGTAGTTGTTTGTGCTTAATTTTTGCAGGTCATAGTTAGAGGAAATCAAAGGAGAACTCATAATCAATCTCCCGAGGAGATTACCGCTCACCGATTTTTGCAATTCCCACACAGTTTGAATGAAGGAACCCGAGATAGATATAAAAAAAAGCTTAGTTTGTTACTCACAAAATAAATAGGCATCAAGCCATCACTCGATTGGGGATTGGCATCCAAAACTGGACATGATGAACTAATACAATATTTTTTGACATACACCCACTTGTATGTAGGTGGTTGTCCTTTGTTTGTATGCCATGATTGGAAAAGATTGTTCAAGATACAGGAACCTGTCTACTGGGAATTTTTGTTGGAGCTTTAGGCTACAATTTCCTACAATCCTAGTAAGACCCCTGATGATATGCAATTGTTTCCTTTCAACTTGGTGGAGTTAGCAGGGAGTGAAGTGATATTAAGCTTGTTGTGAGAGCGAGAGTTTATACTTTCGATGAGACAACAAGTGTCCACTTTCCGACATTTCTTGTTGATTGTGTTACAGGACGACCTACTGATTACAAGGACAATGTATTTTGGGCTCAAATTACTGGTGGAGTGTACATACCGTCATCTACTCGAGGGAAAATGATTCTCTCTACTACCTATAGATTGTTGCATCGCTTGATTTTTATCTCTCTCACGCATCACAAGAATAGTGAGTGAATGCCTTCTACAGATTTTCTTTCCTATGGACACTTGTTACACCAAGGAGGCACATGAACCTCCCAATTGCATTAGCTACATATATGGAGCAAAGGGTCGGGGGGCTTCGCGAGGAGAGCCCAATTTATGGTGGACACTTCATCATTCATTTAGCTAGATCATATTATTATTGACAAGAGAGATCACGAGGTCGATGGTGTTTTATGACACGAGGGAGATGAGTTTGCACATGTTTGAGTCGATGAGGGTAATTATGCGTGGTGAGAATGGTATTTTGAGGATACAACCTGATGATGTAGCACAAGAAGAGGATGCAGTAGAGCCAGAGCCTGAGAGACGAGGGAGGCATAGACCAACTCCATGGGGAGCGCAGCAGGGACCACAATAGGAAATCGATATTAGTTACATGTCTCAGTGCATGGATCACCTTTCTCATCACATAGATGATCGGTTTGATGTAGTTGAGACTAGGCAGCAGTGGTTTGGAGGTGCATTGACTGGATTCTTGCTTGACATGGTTATCATCATCTAGTTCCCTTCCCTCTACCATATCGACAATCAGGGGATGGAGTAGGCCCATCTGGGACGCAACAGCAAGACGACGATGATGATGAGTGACTGAGTTATCCTTTTTATTTTTAGCTTATTTGGTTTATTGGACTTAGTAGTTTTATTTTATTTTGGTGTGTATTTATTTTGTTTAAATTAGGATGTTTAATTTATTTTTGTTTGATGTAATTTTTCTTTCCATATTGATGCACTTTGATCTTTTAAATTTTTGTAGAATTTTCGCCCTTAGAAAGATGGCAGTAGGTTCAGTAGCTAGATCCGATTGTTGTTTTGTCATAAGAGAAAAAGTTGCGAAAGTTTGATGTTAATAACCGAGAGCCACGACTTTTAATAATTGTGGGTGCGCGTCGATTTCATGAGGAATTATTATTATGTTTCTAAGAGTGGCAGTTTTCATTTCATCAATTTCCTATGGCATGGAAGAGATGTTCCGACACCATGGAGTTTTGTTTCAACGCGAATTAGAAGTATCATCCCGACTGCCACGACATGGTTGACACTTTCCTATGTCGTGGGTGAGTTTCTCATCGCGAGTGAAGATTACCATTTTCAGATACCACGACGTGGTCAACACTTTCCCACGTCGTGGTCATGATATTGTTTGCGATACAATTTTTTCCTCACTCAACGACACGACGTGGTCGACACATTCCTATGTCGTAGTCACTGTCAATTGCATTATTTTTCACCACATTTCAGAAGTCGAAGTTCTTGGTTTTATTTTTCGGCACGTTCAGAAGCAACATTCCAGTTTCTAGTCTTCCAACAAATTTTGTAGCAACTTTTAGTAGCCCCATTCGATCTCACTACTACTACCCCAGGGGAGTCTGCTCCTTTTTCTTCCTCTTTATTTTTATGTTCTTTAATTGTTTAATTAGACAATGGGAACATTGCATCAATTAAGTGTGGGGTATGGGGTCGAATATAGGAATAGAAGCTTACTGATTAAAATTTTAAAAAATGGCTAGAATTTAAAAAATTTAGAAAGACTTGTAATAATAATCTAAAATTGAACCTGGTTGAAAATTTTATGTTGAGATCTAGTTTGGTAGCATTATGTGGGACTATTCGATGCAAGCCTCGATGTTTACTTGAGCCAACATATGTTCTAGTGTATTTGTGGCTTCCCTATCCTAGTGAAATCATGGAAGAAAAAAATATGAACTTGCTGAGTTTGAGGGAATAATATGTTTAACACCGTGTACCATAAATATATCCAGAAAAGCTTATGTAGTCATTGCACTTTAGACTAATGTCTCTAACAAATAAATATTGAAGTTAAGTTTTCTTGCTTAAACATATGTTTTTTTTAGGATTTTAGTTTGAGAGAAAAAAGTAAGATATGAAAAAAAAATTATCAAAAATTGTTGAGTGAATAAAAGTTTGCAAAGTATGAAGATCTCAAAAAAAGTGAAGAAATAAGGCAATTAGCTAAGTTATTTTATTTTGTAATTTTTCTTTGTAGGTTATTTTTTCATATGTATGTCGGGGAGCTTAACCAAAAATACTTTGACGTTAAGAAAGTTTTCTGATGATGGATTCGCAGGGATGCATAAATTAATGTTGTTCAAAATAAGTAGGGGAATATTTATGAGGATCGTAAGTATTTAGGATTGGGGAAGTTCTTAGGAAATTTAGACACAAATATATTCATTGCGGTCTTGATGTAATATATGGGATCAAAATGGATTATCTTGTGTGATGTTAGTGACTAGGGTTTTGATGTGATGATATGATAATGAAATCAGTTTTGCTTGGGGACAAGCAAAAGACTAGTGTGGAGTGGTTTGATAATGTCTACTTTATACATATATTTATGATATTTTCTTATTATTTTATACTATGTTTTATGCTATTTAGAACTAAAAGGTACTTATAAAGAATTAATTTATATTTTACCGATATAATTTGTTGCTAGAGTGGAAAGGAAGCGCAAAAATTGGAAATTAGAGTCGAATTGCAAAAAGAAGAAAGATGGCTGAAGAGGCCCATTACGTCTAACATAATGGGGTATACACCCAGCGTACTAGGCTAGGTGGCATCGGGTCCTGATGGTATTTTTACACGTTACACCCAGCGTAAATCAAAGTACGTCCTACGATGGAAGTCAGTTTAAAAACTTATAAATAACGAGTTATGGCTAACCTTCAGAGAGATTACAATTTTTATTGATCCTTGGTTGACAAGAAACCTTTCTTTTTCCGCTTTAAGGGTCTAGAAGTCGGCCAGAAGGCTGTTCAGTTGATAGGAGCGAAGATCTCGCACATTAGAGATCGGATTCATGATAGAAATCATTTGGTTTATTGTTTTGATCATGATTAGCATTCCAATGTGATTCCATATGTGTTTACTTTCTGATTTGGGTGTCACAACCACTTTGTGTTTATGATTTGATGAATTTTGAAATATTGGATTAATTGCTATTTGGATTGTTTATTCTTGTTTAATTTATTTTGTCAAGTTTGATTGCAAGATCCATATATGTTAAAGATTGTTAATTTATTCCCTATTTTTGAATAAATAGAGTTTAGATGATCATTTTGAATGTGTTAATTTGAATCACAGTTGTCCATGATCATTAGTAATTATGACTAGAGTTTGACCGAAACCTAGGGTTAGGAAACAAAGTGGTGAACTTTAATGTGTGTGCATGAGTAGATGATCATTCTATGGATGAGTTAATTCATATGATCATTAGGATTAATAAAGATCAAATCTTGCTTAATACAAACTGGACACTGATTTTCCTGATTGTTTGTTTACTTGATTACAAAATTAATAGCTATGTAAAGCAAAGGATTAGTAGTTTGATCATGATGCTAGTCATATTTGGAATCGGTGAATAATGAATAAATATCTTCACTTAGTAGTTAGTCAGTATTTTGAGATGAAATCCAATCTAAACAAAACTGCCTAAAGATATTTGTTTCCAGTCAGTTTATCGAGATTTGTTGTTTAGTTGTTTATTTGAAGTTTAATTCCATAAAACCCCTATTTACAGTCTTTGTGTGTTTAGTGTAACCTATAATCAAAAACTCCAAATTAATTCACCATCGTTACCATTGTGTTCGACATATTGTCTTACCACAACTATACTATTACACAATTAGATACACTACCTAGTGTGTTTATTAGTTCGGTAGCGATAAAATCGATTTAAAAAATTTAAAACTTGAGTAATTAAATATATATACATAAAAACACACATCACTCTCCCTCCCTCGTTTTGGGTTGAGGCTTTTTTTCCGCTTCTCACACTTTCAATGTTTTACCCAAAACTACTCTCAATCTCAAATCTCCATTTGATATTCTCTTTGGTGTCTCTCCTTCCTACTATCATCTTCGAGTTTTTAGGTGCCTCTGTTACCCCAATCTCACCTCGACTACTCCTCATAAACTCTCTCCTCTCTCGTCCGTATGTATTTATCTCAAGCCTTTGGAAGATCATCATAAATATAGTTGTCTTGACCTTATCACCAAAAGTTCGTCATCTTACGCCATGTTACCTTTGATGAAAGCCAATTTCCGTATACATACTTTCATTCTACCTCATTTCTTGATGCTTATGACTCCTTCATTCCCTCTGATGATCGATCCCATATATCTACCTCTTTTCATCCTCCATCTACCTCTTCTTCCTCTTAGCATAGCTCTAAGTCTACCCCCTCGGCATCTCAAGACACCTCTCCTACTTCTTCAGGAGATCCTCCTACACCCACCCCCGCTCATCCTTCCCCCTCATGGTCATCCCATGGTTACAAGATCTCGCATCGGTTCCATCAAACCAAAGCAAATCTTTAATCTTCATGTCATTGATTATGTCTCTCCTATTCCCTGGTCCACTCCTTAGGTTATGTATGACCCCAATTAGCATAAAGTTATGGAATCTGAGTTGTCAATGCATCAAACCAGTCATATATGGGTTCTTGTTACTAACCTCCAAATGTCAACCTCTTCGGATGTCGTTGGCTATATCCTAGATCGCTACAAAGGTTGTCTTGTTGCTCAAGGTTTTTTCAAGCCGCCTTGTTTAGATTTTAATGACACCTTCAGTCTCCTCGTGGTTAAACCTGCTACTATTCGTATTGTTCTTAGCATCGCTAGTTCCAAATATTAGCCCGTTCATCAACTTGATGTTAAAAATGTCTTCCTTCATGGTGATCTTACTGAGAGTGTTTACATACGGCAACCTCCTGGTTATGTTCACCCTCAATTTCCTGATCAGGTTTGTCATCTTCGTAAGGCTTTGTATGGCCTCAAGCAAGCCCCTTAAGTGTGGTACCAACGATTCGTCATATACATCTCCTCCCCCGATTTCCAAACCAACAAATCTGACTCATCTCGTTTCACCTTTTGTAACGGTAAAGATGTCATTTACTTACTTTTATATGTCGATGACATCATTCTCACTGTCTCCTTTTCTGGTCTAATCCCCAAAGTCATCTCGCAGCTCTCCTCTGAGTTACCCATGACTGATCTTAGACTCCTCTGTTTTTTTTCTTGGTATTGTTGCTAAGCGCAACAACTCTACTTTGTTTCTTTCTCAATATGCATTTGCTCAGGAAATTCTCACACGGGATGATATGGTCACGTGTAATCCTAGTAGCACTCCGGCTAACACCAAATCTAAGCTCACTGCAAATGGTGATCATGTATCTGATACGACCTTGTATCGTAGTCTTGTTGGTGCTTTTCAATATCTGACATTCACTCGTCTAGACACTGCCTATGTCGTTCAACAAGTTTGCCTCTTCATGCATGATCAGTGTGTTCTGAACTTTCAGGTAATCAAGCGAATTCTTCGGTATCTCAAGGGTATCATAACTCATGGCCTTTATATCAGTAATTTGGTTCTTGATCATTAGGTATCGTATTTTGATGTTGAATGTGTCAGTTGTCCTACAACTCGACGATCCACTTCTAGGTTTTGAGTTTATCTTGGTAATAATCTCATTTCTTGGTCCTCAAAGCGCCAACATGTTGTTTCTTGATCTAATGTCGAAGCTAAGTATCGGGGGTAGCCAATGTTGTTGTTGAAACTACCTAGCTAAGAAACCTTCTTCTTGAGTTATATTGCCCTCTTTCACGTGCCACCGTTGTCTTTTGTGACAATGTTAGTGTCATGTATTTACCATCCAACCTAGTACAACAACAAAGAACCAAACATGTGGAAATATATTTACATTTTATTAGGAAACATGTTGCGAATGGTCATGTGCATGTTCTACATGTTTCTTCCGCTTATCAGTATGCATATATTTTTATAAAGGGCCTTCCTACACAACTTTTCTTAGATTTTAGAACTAATTTGAATATTCGAGATCCTCCTGTTCCAACTACGGGAGCGTGTTAGAATATTATTTATTTATTTTATTACTTCTTGTATGGTAAAGAGGCTCTTTTTATTACTTCTTGTATAGTATAGTTGTCTAGCTTGCCATCATTGATTTTTTTACCCTCGTCACCATAGGTATCAACAATTCAACGTATGTAGTCTAATAAATGAAAGTTTTTTTTGCCACTTGTCACACTCTCATTTAACTTGCCAAATGTCATTTTGTGGTTATTTTGAATTAATTTTTTTCCACGTATTATTTTATAAGTTTTTATATATTTTTTTAAATTCCATATAATATTTTAATGTAATAATTGCAATAAATATAATAATAAATAGATATCAATGTCATTAAGGAACTTACCTTTTAATTTCAAAATTCTCAAAATTAAAGCTCATTAGTTTTTTTGTTTATTTATATAAATTATTTGGTTAAATTTAAAACATAAAAAACATTTTCATTATAATAATTTATTATTTTTTTTTTAATTCAAAGTCATTAAATATTTACACTTTTATATTTAATTTTTTAAAAATTAACCCATATAATACATGGATCTTGCAACTAATCAAGAAAGTATCAATTTCCCACTTCTTTGCATATTACGTTTTTGGAATCTTTCGACCTTTCACTTGACCCAAATCAATTTTGGACAATATAAAATGGGCAAATACCATAAAAGCCATTATATTTTCACGTGTTTTTGAGAAAAGCACTATTATTTTTTTTTGTTGGCTCTGGCCACAAATTGTATATAGAGTTACCATTCTAGCCCATTTAACGATTTTTATGGTTAACTTTGTTAATTTTTTTACAAAATTAGTCCTAAAACTTTAAACTTAGTCCCTGTAGTTTGCAAAAATTTACAAAACATGTCCAAAACTTGGTTTTATGTTTTTTAACTACTTTATTTTCATTTATTTTTTTATTTTTTAATCAAAGCTAAACTTGCTTTTATATTTTTTTTATTTTTTTATATATTTTTTTATATTTTTCGTTCTTTTTTAATTTTTTTGGTTTTTTTGTTTAACTTTTTTTTTTCGTTTTTTTATATTCACTTATTTTCCATATTTTTTATATATTTTTTTCATTTTTTTCTTTTTAATCGTTTTTTCATTTTTTTTTAAAAAACCAAAAAAAAACTCAAACACCAAAAATGCCCATAATTTTTTTATTTTTCATTTTTTTGGTCTTTTTTGTTTTTTTATATTTTTTATATTTTTAACTTTTTTTTGTTTTTTATATTCATTTATTTTTCTTATTTTTTTATATTTTTTTTTCGTTTTTTTTCATTTTTTTGGGTTTTCTTTATTTTCTTTTTTTTTTGGTTTTTTCTTTATTTTCGTTTTTCTGTTTTTCTTTATTTTTTGCTAAAATAAAATTATTGGCATTTTTGGTGTTTGAGTTTTTTTTTGGTTTTTTAAAAAAATTGAAAAAACGATTAAAAAGAAAATTATATAAACAAATATGGAAAATCAGTGAATATAAAAAACGAAAAACACAAAAAAAAAAAAAAAAAGTTAAACAAAAAAAACCAAAAAAATGAAAAAAGAACGAAAAATATTAAAAAAAATATTAAAAAAATAAAAAATATAAAAGCAAGTTTAGCTTTGATTAAAAAATAAAAAATAAATGAAAATAAAGAAGTTAAAAAACATAAAACCGAGTTTTGGACATGTTTTGTAAATTTTTGCAAACTACAGGGACCAAATTTAAACTTTTATGACTAATTTTGTAAAAAAATTAACAAAGTTAACCATGAAAATCGTTAAATTGACTAGAATGGCAACTCTATATATAATTTGTGGCCAGAGCCAACCAAAAAAAATAATAGGGCCTTTATAAAAAACACATGAAAATATAATAGCTTTTATGGTATTTGCCCATATAAAACTCACTTTTTTGGGCCCTACATAAGAGTGAGCCTTGAACTCTCGCCGGCCTTGGTATTTTGATATTGATAGGTGTATAAAGATCAAAAATTCATGAATGTTTTTTTTTACTATGAAGATATTACAAGATTAAAGGAATCTTAATTCTAACGAACACGATCACTAATAAACAAATTATCAGAAAGAGTGCAATAGGGAAAAAATTATTTTTAACAAACTCTAAAGACTTTTATTTAAATATGTGTAATATACACGTTCAGTTATCGTGTTTTGTTAGTTTAAAAATGAATATTATTAAATAATATATGGTTTTGAGCAATGAGTTCTAACAAGATAGTTTTATGAGAATTGAAGTAAAACTATGTTTAGAATCATTCAGAAAAATATTGGAAGTCTTATGAAATTTCAATCAAAAGTCAAATATTGAAATTAATAAAAATGTAAAATTTAAGTTGGAAATGTAGAAATAATGTTATGGCAAGTTGTAAATTATCTCGTTAGAAACGTTTAGGCGAAAACCTCATCGAAATATGAGTTACAACGAAAAAGTTATGACTTATTGAAGTTTCGCGACAAAACCACACGACGCCTTATGACGTAAAAAGTGAGTTTACGATAAACTACTTTTTAGACTTTATGATCTAAATGAAAGTCGTAGTATTCGTTAAACCAAGAATTTTCATAAAAAAAACGTCCAAATATGACTTCGTATGAGGAAGATATGATTTTTCTAAGAATTCGCATAGCATTACACAACCCGAAACTCGAAATAAAGATCGAGTGATTTTTAGCCGACACAACCTTAACGAGAATCGAAGATCTCGTCAATAGTGGTACAATGGTAAAAAGACAAACGAAAACGAACGTCGGATGAAGAAGTTATGAATTTTTAACGAACTTTTCATGTCCCCGCCTGTTAAAAATATAATATTAAAAATGAAGTCAAAATTAGCTGACAGAGTGTAAACGAACTTTTCCTCCCCCGAAGCCTAGGAAACATCCCCGACACCCGAAGCAAGTCCCGACACACCGAAGACCCGAAAATATAATGTTTTCAAGTTGAAACTTTGTCCCCGCAAGGTCCGGTTTTCAACAAAAATTCCCGATTTCATCAAAGAAAGTCATTTTTAGGGACGAAGTGCTGCCACAAATTATCATTTTATCATTCGGTTTTTTCACGGTGAGTTCAATTATAGGGTCAATTGTATGTTATGTGTTATATGTGCAATGTGTTTTCCCGTGTTATTATGATAATGAGCTATACCTCTGACCACGAAGTGAATGACTAAGCATCACTTGGGTATTGGTATGTGGCCTTTGACCATGAAGTGAGTGATTAAACATTCCTTTTGGCATTGGCAGAAGGCTAGGTATGGCTGAAAAGCCTGTAAAGTACTAGCAAAATGTTTATTCAGAAATCGTTTATTTTTCCATACCACATGGGATGAAGTCTTACTGATGTATATCAAGTTGAAATTGTTATGTCTCATTGATTGTAAATCTTTGAATCGGATTATTCGTTATTATAAAAAGCATGTCACATGATTCACATATGTCTTTGTTGAAGAATTATGTATTTTAGTCATGTTTCAAATTACTTCATGTTTTAAATTGGCATCCCAATTAAGTGAGATTATTAAAAAAATGTAAATGAAAGAAACATCAACAATACTTTCATTCATTTGTTTAATATAAAATCTTACATTTATTTCTTTTTAGTATAACATTGTATTCTCGTTTCTTTTCCCTATAAATATATTATATATGAAAACTCAACTCAAATTATAACATTATACTTATAATCTTTTTTCATATTAGAATGTTTTACTTTTAAAAAACTGCCTAATTTTAAGAATTATTTTCTCATATTTAAATCGCATTTACTTTTTTTTCAAAGTATAATATTCTAATAAGAAAAAACAAAAATAAATAATTGTTTCTTCATTTAATCTTAAAAATTAAATAAAATAATGGTAGTGTAACATCCTTAAATGAGCCTTGAAGATTTTACTTTGTTAGTGAAAAATAAATTTTTTGGATAATAAATATAATTAATAATAATTTGTAAAGAATTTTAAAATATTGTTGATAAATAATCTATAGAAAATACACAAAATGGACCTTAAGTGAAAAATATATAAAGAGAACCAAAATTGTCAATCACACAAACTTGAAAGACTGCCAATAACTTACTAAAGGAATAGAAAAATTACGGTGTACCACTATTGATTTTTTTATATTATTTTGGGCGTGTTAGGCAAAAATAGTTGTTAAACTGGAAGCGGTTAGCGGGTAGCTGGTAGTGGATAGCATTTAGCGGGCAGGTGGTAGCGGAAAGTTGTAACTTTTATTTGTTATATGAGTGTTTGGTAAAAATAGTTGGAAACTTTTGAAATATATAAAATTACATAAAAAGGACAATTAATTAAAAATAAACAAATATATAAATATATTTTTAAGGGTAATTATGGAAATTGATTTCAAAAGCTCAGTAGCGTTTTGTTAAATGCTACATGAAGTAGCTTTTAGATTTGGAACGTTTTGTTTAAACTAAAAGTTAAACGTTCGTATTGTCAAACGAAGTTTTTTGTTTAACCTAGAGCGTTTTGTCAAAAGCTAAAAGCTAGAAGCTCTCAAACGCTTCCAAAAGTTTCATGCCAAACACGCCCTAAGTATGGTGTCAATACCATATATTGTTAAATAAATGGTATGGTTTTTACAATATTTATGATAAACAGTCACAATTTATAATATAAAAATATGGTCCCACAAAAGCAGTTTATATATGTTCGAAAAGAAAATGACATAGGTATTACAACACATAATTAGATAAAACTATCAAATTGGTCTTTGTACTATTCATAAAATTGTGGATATGGTCCAAAAATGTTCAACTTGTATGGAAGGTTGAAAATAAATTTTTTTACTTGGTTTTGGTTCCTGGACAACTGAAAAAACTATTTTACCATTTTCATTTTTTTTCCATTTTTTTATTTTGTATTAATACATTTTCAGTTTAAAAATAATAAAAGTATATATATATATATATATATATATATATATATATATATATATATATATATATATATATATATATATATGTATGGTGTATTCTACCCACCTGTACCCCCCCCCTTCCCTATCTTTTTGACTTTATTCATCTCTTTGACTCTCTTTCCCGTTTACCTTCCCACCACCGTTATTACTGTCTTCATCCCTTTTTTTCTCTCTCTTAAGCACTTTAACCTGCAAAACTCACATCTGTTCCTCATGTTCTTCACAACAACTGATCAAATATAAAAACACACAAAATAAAAAAAATAAAATAAAAAATAAAAAAAAAATGTCACACGTAGATACAAATACCTACAACTACAAAAACACCTGCAATTCAAAAAAAAACCCTCTCTCTCTCATTTGCAAACTAATGGGTTTTGAGTATAACCTACAATTTTATATGTGCATGCAACCCTAAATTAGTTGGATCTGTGTTTTCTCTATTATACATGCAAGCATTGAACACAAAACAAGAAACCCTAGGAGACAACCATAATTTTGGAATAATAAGAATAAACTAGGGTTTAGATATACCTTTAAGATTGTTATTGTAAAAAATCTTGAATCTTTGCTTGAAAGACCTTTGGTAGCAAGCACCACAAGTGTCGCGCCACTAATGGTTCACAAACAAACCAAACAACCAATGAGAAGCCTAAATTCCGTCCAAGTCACTTAGAAATAAGTCATGGCCAAAATTCTACCATAAAGAGGATTTATATATGTGTTAGAAATGTATTGGATTAGGTAGGTATCTCCAAGATAACCCTAATCCCTTTACTTTCTCCCTAAGGCATCCAAAGCATCCTTAGAGCGCAAGGAAACCCTAACGCCTAGTTCCCGAGTTTAACGAAAGAAAAGAAGAGAAAAGACATTCAAGAGAGAAAAGAAGAAAAAGGAAAGGAAAACAAAATTTTCTTTTATGTTCCCGAGTTGGAGAATGGACACCCAATGGCGGTCATTTTATAGGACGCTTCCGTTAACTCCCCTTATAGTATGGCTTCGTAAATGAGGCGTACTAGCGGTTCGGCTGACTTTTCTTATACATATAATATATATTAAACTTTTAATTATATACGTAGTATAAGGTGAATTTTAAACATTTTAAAATTTCAAGGGTTTAATCTTTTAATAAATTAAACTTTTAACTTAATTAAATTTAAACCAGATTATGGATTTATTAAGTATCTTTTAATTAATCACTTAATTAAATTAATAAAATTCATAAATATGTATTTTAAACTTTTCAAAATACTAAGGTTTTTAATCTTTAAAATTTTCAAAATTAAAAACAATTTTAATTAAATTTAAAAGAAATTTGATTTAATAATTATATATTAATAAAAACTTTTAATTAATTTATTAAATCATCTAAGGATTATCCAATTAAATTAATCAAATTAATTTAACCTAATCTATATCCACTAAATCACGAAAATATGGGAGGGATCTTACAAAATCCTCCAATTATCTTAATAAACAAGAACAAGATAACTACCAAAAATATAAATAAAAAATTCCCACCAAATCTCTAACTTCCATAATATGACAAATCTTGGGGAGGAAGGCAAGGATTTCAATCATTTCCTTATGTTCGAAAAACCCTAGGGTTAGGAAACCCTAGATTTCAAAATTTAGGAGGCCAAATGAAAGGGTTAAAACCCTTAGGTAAATTGTCGAAATTAGGGTTATGAAACCGTAAATTGAAAAAATCATAAGGCCTACGGTTTAATTGCCATAAACCCTAATTTTGTCAAGTTCAATTAATTGCATCAAATCTAATTGAAAACAAAAACCAATAGCTCTGATACCACTAATATGTTTTGAGCATAACATACAATCATATGTGTGCATGCAACCCTAAATAAATTGGATCTTTGTTTTCTCTATTAGACATGCAAGCATTGAACACAAAACAAGAAACCCTAGGAGGCAATTATAATTTTCGAAAAATAAGAATAAACTAGGGTTTAGATACATACCTTTAAGATTGTTATTGTAAACAATCTTGAATTATTGCTTGAAAGACCTTTGGTAGCAAGCGTCACAAGTGTCGCGCCTCTAATGGTTCA
This sequence comes from Lactuca serriola, assembly GCF_051521515.1. NCBI lineage: Eukaryota > Viridiplantae > Streptophyta > Magnoliopsida > Asterales > Asteraceae > Lactuca > Lactuca serriola. Next base: position 25,452,604 of record NC_136410.1, read on the forward strand.
CAAACAAACCTAGCAACCAAGGAAAACTATATATATATATATATATATATATATATATATATATATATATATATATATAGAGAGAGAGAGAGAGAGAGAAAGAGAGAGATGATAAGCCTAAATTTCATCCAAGGCACTTAGAGAGAAGTCATTGTCAAAATTCTACCCTAAGGAGGGTTTATATGGGTGTTAGGAAGGTATGGGATTAGGCAGGTATCTCCAAGATAACCCTAATCCCTTTACTTTCTCCGTAAGGCATACAAATCATCCTTAGAGCCCAAGGAAACCCTAAAAGCACTCTAGATTTCATTCCCCCCCTCTTTTGGGCGGTTCTAGAACTGTCCATTGCTCAACTATTGAACATTTTCACCTTTAGTCCCTGCACATTTAATTAATTCCTTTAACCCCAACATTAATTTCTGATTAAATATTAATTAAACAATATGATTTCTAATTAATATATTGTTTCCATAATACATTAATAAATAATTTATTTTTATTTATAATTAATTTATTAACTAGGTAATAAATTAATAAATCATTATTCTTTCTCTAAAAGTCATTATATTTAATTGTCAGATTTAAAGGCAACCCAAAAGGATTGTGCTACTATCAATTCAAGTATATAACAATTATAGTTATGGACTTAGACAACTAATCCAACAGTCTCCCACTTGGATAAGTCTAATAACTAGAACTACCAGTATAACTACCGAAATTGATCAGCAAACTGTAGCTACGAAAGTCGTGTCGAACTTTACCCAGTGAGTGACGTATCCTTAGATAAGTGATCAAATATTCCTATGTTCTACAATATATCGTAAGGACATTAGACATGGATTATAATCAATCTCATTGTCCAAGTTTTGTTTCCCGATTTCTGATTTATGATGACTGGTTCAGACTACCATTTGAACACATCAATTCAATACAGGCTTGGCCAAGCACTTTAGATGTCATCATCAAATCATCGAGGGGCCCACAAATATCGATTTTCCTATTAGGGAAAAAGAAACGGATAAACTTCGACTTCTATGCTTGCACTATTTACTCATCAAATCACGCACAACAACATGTTTTATAACATCAAGTTACTGATGCGTTTACGTATTATCAATGCACAACTGACTTTTAAACAACAACTCATATATCTCCATTTCAAGAATATAATATATTATTGTCTCAAAATTAATCGTGATAAAATCCATGAAGTAATTATCTGAGTGTGGGTTTATCTAATACTTAAAATCCCCATTTTCAAGTACTCATGAACATTGCAGGAAAACCATTGTTATGTTTAATCCCCATAGACAATCTACAATTTAATTCATGACAGTCTTAATTCGCTACTTACTTCCAAAAATACGATCGACTGTGGATGTTTTGAATAATCCAATTATTCGGAAAGTAAAACATGTGAATTAAAACTCAATAATAACTTAATTAACTATGGTCTCAAAACTATTGAATATAAATAAAACTCTTATTATTTAATCACCATATTATTTAGACTTTATTCATTATATAATGTTTCGAATAATCAACTAAAACACTTGAATTAAAGTTTTTCACTTATGAGCATAACAACCTATGTGTTCATGCAGCCCTAATTGCTTTGGATCTAAGTTTTTCACTAGTTGAACATGCAAATTGAACACCAAAGCAAAACACTAGATCTAGCATATATAAATCGAAATCTACATATAATTAGGGTATAGAAGTTTACCTCACTTGTTATGTAGTAATAACAAGAAACCTTTGTAGATCCTTGACTCTTAAAAGCTTAATGTCGCAAATGTTTCACCTATAATGGCTTACAAACACCACTAGCAAGAGGATCAAAGGAGAGTGGAAGAAAGCTCTTAGAAATTCGGCTAGGGTTTACAAATGTAAGCATTGGTCGAAAATCCAACGGTGGTGGTGTCTTTATATAGTTGTGGGTTGTTCGGGTTTTCTGGAGGAAACCCTAATTTCCTGCTTAAGGCTTAAGCAGCCCATCGACTCTTATTAAGAAACCTTGGACGAAATCTATAGGGCCTCCCTATAGTTTTCGTCCACTCCTACCTAAGGAGTCCAATAGCCCAGTTTCACAAATATCAATGATTTGCAAAACAACCCATTTTCCTTTAATCCTAAAGTTAATTCCAAATTAATTTCTAATTAAATACTAATTAAATAACATGATTTCTAATTAATATATTATTTTCGTAATACATTAACAAATCAATTTATTATTCCAAATAATAAATTCAACCTCTCTCTCCAAAAGTCATCCCGTCAAGTTGCTAGAGTGAACGCAACCCGAAAGGACCATGCTACTATCAAATCGAGTACATACCAATTATAGTTATGGGCTTAGACACCTAATCCAAAAAATTCATGCCATGTTATAACCATGCATACTATGTTTCTATATGGTCCTTCCTTTGTGAACAGATTGACTGGACACTATTCCAATGATGTTTATTTCACTTTTCCAAATTCCAATCACTACTAAAAGTATTAGAATTTCCAAATTCCAATCACTACTAAAAGTATTAGAATTTCAACTTTACATGCAATGTCGTTCTGTGATGTCGAAGCTTCAAAGTCATGGAGACTTAGCCAACGATATTACAGAATGTTCCATTGGAACTTTGTTACTTAAAACAATTCCATGGTATCGAAGTCTCAAATTCAAGGCACACTCCATGAACACCTTCCTTGCATCAAATTTCATAACTCACATGTGGATCAACTCCCCCTATGGAAACATTTCCATATGACCATATGCCCATAAATTTTGATCAAATATCATCCTAATCTAAAACATTTCAATATGGTTATTCCAAACCAAACCATACTTCCAACTGTCCAGAAGTAACCGATCCTTTGGTAAAACCTCATAATGTTCTTGACAGTTGTCCAACAACTTTAGTCACATCCTGTTCTAGTTCTTTTCCCTCTCAATGTCCCAGACATTTGGAAAAATCAGAACAATTGAATATTATATCATATGAGATCGATCCTATATCTGAATCATATGGAACTCGATTCATAATGTCTTTATAGAGACATAATGTCTGATCAGTTTCTTGCTATGATTTTTCCATATATCGAATTTCCTATGTAGAATCATTTCAACACGACATTCATATATGTCCAAGACTAAGTTCCACTAAAACTTTAATCTAAACTTTTAGATTTGAAATGAAGTATAAATGTCCTCTCCCCCAAATCTTCTTATAGCGAAACAATTCCCAAAAATTGCAGCTTGCAAACTGAAAACTTTGTTTCCTATAAATAGTATTGCCAACTTGCAATGCTTAGCATAACAATTATGCTCCCACTAGCTTTGACATGTATCCAGAAATCAATTGAACTTCTAGAAATCAATACTTTTTGACTTTCTTACCAAGGTGCATATTTCTGATAAGTGATGCTTCAATAAGTCTTCATATAGACTTCTCAAGCTCATACACCTTCATTAGATAGCATATGTGTGTGTTTAAACCCTTTCTGAAGTTATAGCTATAACTCATGGACGTTTAAACTATTTCTTGCCATTTCTCTCAATTCGAATTATGAAAAGGGATGTCTTAATCATATTGAGAATTTGAGAACGCAATTAACACAACCACTAACCAAAATGATATTTATCAATCTTTAAAATCTACTAGCTAAAGTGTTTACTCATAATCATTTTCATGGATTAGAGCGAAACCTTTTGCCACCTATATTTTATGGTATATGTGTTCCCATACATGTGAATTTATCAATTCCAACCTACAATCATAAGATAAGGTTGAGGACAAAACCAAAATCAATTTTAGGCTTTTCCTTTCATGGACTGAACTTGCCTGTTCTTAATTTCATACCCTTTGGTAGCACAAGGGCCTACCAATGCTTCCAAGTTGTTAAGCAGCTCACCCATATTGACCAATGCACTATCACTGACCAACGTGTTCTACCTTTTGTAGTCGAATGAGAACCATAGAACTCATAAGCATTGCCAACACAACAGGAAGGTACACATAAACAAGAATGTGTCAACTTAACATGATAGGTTATCAACCTCAGGTCGTGTGCTAGTAACAACTAAAAGGTTTCTTCTTAATTGACTCCTGAAACTCTTCAAGATCAATAAGACTCCCATTGACTTATAAGTTTCTCTCTCAACGAGCATTCCTTGATGATCAAAACAAATATTCAAAAGTTAGTAGGGATTCTCATCAAGAAGAATGCCTCACATAATTGGTCTTAGTTCATCCTTTGTTTTAACCAAAACATCATAGCTTCCAATTCCAAATGTGCTAGAGTAAGAAAACATTATTACTTCACGTCTTATGAGGTGTCATAAACCTACTTAGTATGAAATAAGTTTGCAAAGTACGACTTGAAGTAACTAGAGTATGACTCTAAAACTATATTGGAAAACGAAGTATGACTCATCTCTCAATTGAACCATTTCAACAATATATGATTCCTATTCTAAGTCAAACAATTACACTAAGATTGTCTTTGAGGATCAATTTGTGACGTGGTTCCACAATCATTAAGATGATCATAAAACATGATACTAAAGTAATCTCCTATCTTTTCAGATTGGAGAAACTTTTATCTTTCTGCCTAACTAGATTCTTCTTATTCGTTATACCACTCTTTGAAACTTTTCAGAGTATCAGAATTATGCTTAATCTTATAAACACAACCATCTATGCTGAAGCATCAGTAAATCATGACGAATAAAGTTATCATCCTTTGTGGCAGATCTGAATAGTCAACATCAATGTGTACTAGATTTGTTAGTCATTCACTTGACTCGCATAAACGTGTGATCAACGAATTAGTCATAATATTCCAACAATCAAGATTATCATACATTACACTATTCAAATTTGCATGACTCCAAGTTCCTATCAAATTGAAACTTGGGTGATAAGAATTCATTTTCACTTGGTCAATTATGACATTCCCACAAGTGATACAACAAGAGCCAAATCCACAATTAATATTGCTAATAATAGAAATGTAACCAACACATTTATAAATGTCATTGCAAGGAAACACAAAGTAAACTTGATAAATCAACAATTCACTTTTATTGATAATAAATGGAAAAATTGTCCTTACAAGCAAAATATGAAAAAAAAATGTTTCTAGACATTTCCCAAGCAATCTATTAAGTCATCATAACTCCTAAGACTAGCTTCCAAAATCTGATCATCGAACCATGCGACCAGAATCCATCTCTCACGATCAGATTCAACTTACTCTTCTTAAGCTTCATTATTTCTCTTAGATCTTGCAAAACATCAAAATGTGACTATCACATTGTAACACCCGGATTCCCAGGTATGATATTTTGTTCCTTTATTTTTGTGTTTTGTGGGGGAACTCGGCGAGTTGGCGTCTAGACTCGCCGAGTATGGTCGCGGATTCGTATGCGAGTTCACAGCTGGACTCGGCGAGTCCACGTTGTTTAATGAAACCCTAATTTCTAGGGTTTGAGACCTATTTAAAGGGTTTTATGGCCCTCATTTGCGGCCACCAACCCCTAGAGAGAAACCCTAAAGAGATCTAGAGCATTTGTGAGGAAGAAGAGGCCACTCTTGAACTTTTGTGGGTGTTTTTGCAAGAAGGAAGTGTTCAAGGCAAGAGGAGGCTGAAGGAGGTGCGATTTTGGTGGTTTTTGAGCTCATAGAGATTGTATTGAGGTATTATTCTCGGACCTTCTTCAGTTTTTCGTGTTGATTCTTAGTGTTAGGGTTTTCTAACCCTTTTAGAGGTTGATTAAGTGGTGTATTTGCTCCCTTCTTGAGTTTGTGTTCTGGATCTGGACCCAAAGAGGTCCAGAGACCTTAACCATTGGAGCTTTAAGAGACATTTTGGGAGTCATGAGCTTGGAATGTCATTTTTGGGGCTAAATCACCATTTTGGACCATTTAGATGTTATATGTGTGTCAAGGTCCGAACTTTACGTGATTATCATGCTTGGGGAGGCCAGATCTATGATTGTATGGAACAGATCTGACCTCGAAAGTTGTTTTGAGTTTGTGCATGGCATGAACTCGCCGAGTCCGAAGAACAGACTCGGCGAGTAGTATGAAGGTTGCCCGTTAATCACTCAGTGAGTGGACTTGTCGGGTTGGGGGAATGACTCGGTGAGTCAGGGAGAGTCAAGGGTCTGAGTTCAAGTTGGAACTCGCCGAGTTATTCTTGAGACTCGGCGAGTTGAGTCAGGGTAGCCCCGCGATTCATGCCAGGTGGAACTCGTCGAGTCAAGGGAAGTACTCGACGTACCTAGAGAGGATCTTAGAGAGTCAGTGGACACGTGTAGACTTGCCGAGTCGCCCTAGTGCACTCGACGAGTCGGGTCAAAGTTTGACCGTTGACCTTGTTGACTTTTAGGGTTGAGTACAATTGTATTTATGAGAGTATTACTTTATGTGATTAGGCGGAGGCTAGATCACACTTCTTCCGAGTCAGATATTTACCGAGACATCAAGGTGAGTCTTCTCACTATACGTTACCTAGAGTGGTACTATGCGATGACCAGAGGGTCTTATGTGTTATGTATGAGATTATGTGTTATGTGATATTTGTATGTTGTATGATGATATAGACCGGACCGGAGGGTCCAACGAGCTATGACCGGACCAAAGGGTGACCGGAGGGTCGTATTATAGCCTCAAGTGGCGTATGTGTTGTATGTGGTATTTTGGGGAACTCACTAAGCATTTATGCTTACAGTTGTTGTGTTATGTGTTTCAGGTACTAGTGATGAGCGCGGGAAGGCGCCGACATGATTCGTACACACACGCATTGGAGTTTTTGTAGAGATTCTGGGGAGATGTTTCGTGACAATAACATTTGATACAATGTGTTTGACATTATTTTATGAATGATTGAATGTTTTAAAAATGAAAAATTATTTTGAAAATTTACGTCGTTACAAGTTGGTATCAGAGCCTTGGTTTGAGGGATTCTGATGCATCTTCGGGCGTATCTTAACTCAAACTAAGGATTTGAGGAAAAATCTTGATAATGAAGTAAAACTTTTGAAAAGAGTAAAAAGAGTTTTGAGACAAACAGAGCAGAGCCGTGTGTACGATCAGCCAGCGCCCGAACGGTGAATCCGCAAAAGTACCCTTACATTATGTGTTCTGAGATATGTTATGTTATGCATGCTAGAGTAGGCTAGGTATACATATTAGGACTAGAGTGGCCTGATTTGTTAAGCCTTAGCCTAGGAGATTTCTGTTGCTGAGATGCTTTGAGAGCGAGTAGATAGCAGTTAGGAGCTCATGAGAGTAGAGTACTTGTAATCCAAGATCCAAGGAGGAGGACTTGGAGTGAATACTGATGCGGTGTGGTCAGTAGTATTGGGCTCGTACTACTGGAGACACCGGATCAGTGGGCATTCCAAGTAAGAATCTTTTGGATAACGGATAACAAGTAGGGTTGCGTCATCGAGTATGTGTATGCTCGATCGAGTCTCTGATAATTTTTGTTGTATTTCAGAAGCATCATGGTTGGGACTCGACACACACCTGAGAGCAGTGGTGTCAGCGACGAGGAGATCCGTCGATTGATTCATGAGGAGGTTGATGCTGCCATCCGGGCTGAGATCCCCGAGATGTTTGGGGACATCAAGACCACGTTGATTGAGACTTTTGATGAGCGGTACACAACATTGACTGAGGCTGTTGCAGCTGTAGCTACTGCTGCTGCCAGACCTCAGGGAGGTGACTCGTTGTTGTTCCGGGAGTTCAGCAACACGAAGCCACCAGCGTTCGACGTGACGCAGGACCCGATTGTCGCTATGAGGTGGATCTCTGACATCGAGGGATGTTTCTATACGTGTTTCTGTCCAAAGCACTTGAGGGTTCGGTTCGCCTTGAGCCAGCTCCGCCTGGGAGCGAAGGATTAGTGGAAGTTCATGACGGCGAACTTCACTTTGGCTGAGATTTCCGAGGTGACCTGGGAGAGGTTCACCGCTATGTTCAGAGAGGAGTATGTTCCTCCGGTGGAGAGGGAACGGTTGATTCAAGAGTTCTTGACCCTCAAGCAGGGTACTGATTCTGTGGCAGTCATCACCAGGAAGTTTCATGAGACGGCAATGTTTTGCCCTGAGCAGGTGTCGTCTGAGCAGGCTCGTATGAGCCGTTATCTGAGTGTGTTGAGGAGAGATATTTGGGAGTTCATGGCGAACTCAACTTACCGGACATTTTCTGAGCTCTAGGCAAATGCCCGGAAGAGGGAGATCGAGTTGGAGACTTAGGCCAGGGAGGAGGCCGAGTCTTAGAGGATGGATCGGCGGCCAGATCAATCTCAGCCGGCAGCCAAGCGGGCTAGACCCGCTGATTCGAGATCTGGAGGCGCAAAGGGCCGCACTTGTGGGAAGTGCGGTAAGAGTCACGAGGGGTCGTTCAAGGCTGGGGTATGCTACAAGTGTGGGAAGGAGGGGCATATCGCGAGGGATTGCTCCAAAGGATTTTCGGTTTGCTTTCATTGCAACCAGACCGGCCATCGGAAGGCCGATTGCCTGCAGCTTCTTCAGGGATCAGCACAGGGATCTGCGCTTGTTACTAGGATTACCGAGGTTCGGCCGGTGAAGGTCAATGTGACATCCCCAATTTCTCGACCAGAAAAGACCGATTTGTTTATGCTTGGTTTTTAAAATCAGAGTAATCTTTTAAAGAAAACAGTTGCGGAATTTGTTCCCAAAATATGATAAAGATTTATCAAAGCATTTCTTTAAAGAAATGTATTTTTATTATATAACAAAATCTCGGGATGTCATGTTCCGATACAGACACATAAGTATAAACAGAACTTACATTATTTACACTAAAAATTTTACATCTTCTTTAATCTCTCCGTGAAATATATCTTCGTATCGCTACCTGTGATACAAAGAAAACTGAGTGGGTCAGGCTTGGGAGCCTGGTGAGCATATAGGGTTTTCAACCCACAATAATATAATTATTATATTCAACCATCAAACAATCAACCCAATTACTCATCCCCATTATCTTCTTTATTTCTTAGGATTTTACCCTAAGAATTCAACTACCCATCATTCATTCATTCCTAGGATTGACCTAAGGAATTAGCCCAAAATCTATTGCTACATGAGGCGCATCTACCAACATCATCCTTTAAGCGCCTCTGCCAGGATTACGTCATACACTATGAGGCGCGACTGCCAGGTTTATGACATTCTCTTTTAGGCGCATCTGCCGACATTATCTTATAAGCGCATCTGCCAAGATTATCCTATAAGTGCATCTGCTATTATTATGACAATCTCTATTTGGCGCATCTGCCAAGATCACGACATTCACTACTTGGTGCATCTACCGATATTATTCTCAAACGCATCTGCTAGTTTTATGATATTCTTTAATTGGTGCATCTACCAATATCATTCTTAATCATCTTTCATACCTCATCATTTTATCACATACCAACTATCTCATCTACCCATGTTCTACCCAACATATTTGTAGATATAAAATACATATATAGTTTAACTCATTTAAAAACTATATAAAACATTCATTCCATACTCATCTCAAATAAACAACAATATATAAACACATAGCACGTATTTTATAACAAATACTTCATATTTATGTGTTAGAAGAAAGTAACCACACACTCTCCCAAACATATACTTAATACATTCAAACAATACTTGTATTATACCCGTGTTTATGAAAGGGACTATACACCCACACATATAAACAACTTTATATTATACACATAGCACGTATTTTATAGAAAATACTTAATATTTATGTGTTAGAAGAAAGTAACTACACACTCTCCCAAACATATTCAAACAATACTTGTATTATACCCGTGTTTATGAAAGGGACTATACACCCACACATATAAACAACTTTATATTATACACATAGCATGTATTTTATAGAAAATACTTAATATTTATGTGTTAGAAGAAAGTAACTACACACTCACCTGATTAGAAAATGATCGGACAACACTACGGCTTGTAGAAGTAGTATTCTTCGGCAGATCTGGAAGATCTTCACAAAAACCGGACTCCTCGCGGGCAGAGCTTCGACTCGGGAATTTCACTTCTCGGGATCTTCGGGGCCTCGGGACTTGCTTCAGGGCTCGGGAATGATACCGGGGCTTCGGGATAATTCTTGCACGAAAAACGATGCAAAAACACGAGAAAAAGGGAAGAAATGAGCAAACTACTCGGCTGCCCTCGACACCCTTTTATAGGGGCTGGAAGGTCGATTTACGCAGGGCGTAATTCCTAGTTACGCGGGGTGTAACGACGATAAGGTCGTTGACTCCCCCCATGGATAATATCGGCCAATTATATATTTAAATTAAATATCGAAAATATTTAATAAATTTCAAAAATTCATATCTTCCTCATACGAACTCCGTTTTCGACGTTCTTTATATCACCGCGTAGGTGAGACTACGCTCTACAACTTTCGTTTAGACTCCGTTGGCTAATTTTGACTTTATTTTTATTATTTATTTTTAGTAGGCCGGGACAGGAAAACTCCGTTATAAAATCATAACTTCTTCATCCGAAGTCCGTTTTCGCCTATCTTTTTATCGTTTTACTACAAGTAATGAGATCTTCAATTCTCATTTAGATTGTTTCGGCTAAAAACCGCTCGGTCTCAAATCGAGCATTCGGGCTGCATACCGCTAAGTCGAAACTTCGAAAAATCATAACTTCCTCATACGAAGTCAGATTTGGGCGTTCTTTTTATGCACGCTCATGGTTTAACGTATTCTACGACTTTCATTTAGATTGATAAGGCTAAATATCACTCAAATGTAAATTCACTTTTTACGTCGCGCTGTGTCGTGCCGGTTCTGTCGCAAAACTTCGACAGGTCATAACTTCTTCGTTATAACTCGGATTTTGGCGTTCTTTATATGCATGGAAACCTTGTGACATATACTACAAATTGGTTAAGATTAATCCTTCTAAATAATCTTCCATAAAAAAATCATTTTTGACGCCTATCGTCTCTAAATTGACTAGCCCTGATCTACAGGCGTTACAGTCGAGGCCCCGAAGGCTCGTGGGAGAGCATTTTAGTTGACCGCGGAGGAGGTCCGCGCGGCGCCCGATGTTGTGGCTGGTATGTATTCTCTTTTCATTTGTTTTTAGTTGAGTTTTTATGCTTATATGATGATATGCGTAGGTACTTTTCTTATGAGTTATGTGCCTGCGTTGGTATTATTTGACCCGGGTGCGAGTCGGTCGTTTGTTTTCATAGCATTTAGTCAGCATATTAGTGTCCGTCGAGATGCGTTGGATTAGCCTCTGCGAGTTTCCATAGCTGATAAGCGAGCAGTGTATGCTTCGGATGTGATTCGAGGATGTGTCCTTGAGATCTTCGGTGTGGAGTTCCCGATAGATTTGTTTTCGATCGCGATGTGGGACGTGTGTGTTATAGTGGGTATGGATTGGTTGAGCCGATATGGAGCGGTGATAGACTGCAAGCATCAGTTGGTAACGATTCGAGATCTTGGTGGGGGAGTTCTTACAGTGCACGGCGAGGGTACACGTGCGGGGTCAGCATTTTGTTTGGCCGTCAGAGCGAGACAGAGTCTACAGCAGGGTTGTAGAGGATTTGTGGCATATGTGATGGATGCAAGGGTTGTTTCAGAGAGACCGAAGTCGGTTGATGAGGTTCCGATAGTGCTCGAGTTTCTGGATGTGTTTCTAGAGGAATTGTCGGGTGTGCCTCCGGAGAGGCAGGTAGAGTTCGGTATTTAGTTGGTTCCAGGAGCTGCGCCTATCGCTAAGGCGCCTTATCGCCTTGCGCCTCCGGAGATGCAGGAGTTATCCTCGCATCTTCAGGAGCTGCTGGGGAAGGGGTTTATCAGGACGAGCAGTTACCCATGGGGGGCGCCTATCCTTTTTGTCAAGAAGAAGGATGGCTCGCTCCGGATGTGCATTGATTATCGTGAGCTGAATAACCTAACGGTCAAGAACCGTTACCCATTGCCGAGGATCAATGATTTGTTTGATCAGTTGCAGGGAGCATCTTGGTTCTCCAAGATCGATTTGAGGTATGGGTATCATCAGGTGAGGGTGCGGGAGCAGGACGTCCAGAAGACAACATTCCGGACTCGTTATGGGCATTACGAGTTCGTGGTGATGCCTTTCGGACTCACCAACGCACCGGCGGTGTTCATGGATCTCATGAACAGGGTGTGCAGACCGATGTTGGATCACTCAGTGATCGTGTTCATCGACGACATATTGGTGTATTCGAGATCCAAAGAGCAACATGAGGAGCATTTAAGGGAGATCCTCGGAGTTCTGAGATCGGAGAGGCTTTATGCCAAGTTCTCCAAATGTGAATTCTGGCTACGAGAGGTTCAGTTTCTGGGACACCTCGTTAACCAGAATGGGATATTGGTCGATCCGACCAAGATTGAGGCGGTCATGAGATGGGAGGTGTCGAGGTCACCCACCGAGATCAGGAGTTTTCTGGGTTTGGCCGGCTATTATCGGAGATTTATTAAGGATTTCTCCAAGATCGCCATGCCACTCACCAAGTTGACCCGGAAGGGTGTTGCATTTTCTTGGGGTCCAGAGCAGCAGCCCTCGTTCGAGATACTTCGCCAGAAATTATGCGAAGCACCAATGTTAGCTCTTCCGGAAGGGATGGAAGATTTTGTGGTTTATTGTGATGCATCGATATCCGGATTGGGAGCGGTGCTTATGCAGAGGGGGCAGGTGATTGCATATGCATCGAGGCAGCTTAAGCCTCATGAGTCGAGATATCCCACTCATGATTTGGAGTTAGGAGCGGTAGTGTTCGCTCACAAGATCTGGCGACATTATCTGTATGGGGTTCGGTGTACGATATACACAGACCACAAGAGCTTGAAGTATTTGATGGATCAGCCCAACCTGAATATGCGCCAAAGGAGGTGGTTGGACGTGGTCAAGGATTATGATTGTGAGATCTTGTACCACCCGGGCAAGGCTAATGTGGTAGCCGATGCATTGAGTCGTAGGGCGGAGGGTTCCCCAATTCGAGATGTTTGTTTGAGATTGTCAGTGATGACCCCGGTGTTGGGTGCTATTCATGGGGCCCAGGCTGAGGCTGTGAAGCCAGGGAGCCAGAAGAGAGAGCGAGTTGTCAGGCTGGTATCGGAATTTGTTACCGATAGCCGGGGACTTATGACATTTCAGGGTCAGATATAGGTACCGTATGTGGGCGGAACGCGTACCATTTTGATGGAAGAGGCTCATCGATCGAAATTCTCGATCCATCTCGGGGCCACTAAGATGTATTTGGACCTGAAAAAGGATTATTGGTGGCCCTGTATGAAGAGGGATGTCGCATGGTTTGTAAAGAGGTGCTTGACCTGTCGCAGGGTGAAGGCCGAGCACCAGCGTCCACATGGTAAGCTGCAGCCATTAGAGATTCCCGAATGGAAATGGGAACAGATTACCATGGATTTCATCACCAAATTGCCAAGGATCGCGAGGGGTGTCGATGCAATTTGGATGATTGTGGACAGGTTGACGAAGAGTGCTCACTTCCTGGCCATCAGTGAAAGCTCTTCCGCGGAGAAGTTGGCAGAGATGTACGTGAGAGAGGTGGTATCGCGGCATGGAGTGCCGATCTCGATTGTCTCAGATCGAGATGTACGTTTCACTTCCAGATTCTGGAAGAAGTTTCATGATGAATTGGGTATGAAACTGCATTTTAGTACCGCATACCACCCACAGACCGACAGGCAGAGTGAGCAGACGATTCAGACGCTCGAGGACATGCTCCGGGCATGTATGTTGGATTTCGGCGGGAGTTGGGACATGTATTTGCCCTTGGCGGAGTTTTCTTATAACAACAACCATCATTCGAGCATTGGCATGTCGCCCTTTGAGCTGTTGTATGGGAGGAGGTGTCGAACCCCTATTTGCTGGGGAGAAGTAGGGCAGCGTGTGACAGATCCAGTAGGTCATACAGAGGTTGTTGACCGCTCAGAGTCATCAAAAGAGTTATGCGGACAAACGTCGGTCCAAGCTCGAGTTTCAGGTCGGCGACTTCGTGCTCCTGAAGGTCTCTCCTTGGAAAGGAGTGATCCAATTCAGGAAGAGGGGCAAGTTGGGGCCCCGATATATCGGTCCTTTTAGGGTGATCGCGAGGGTAGGCAGGGTAGCCTATCGTTTGGAGTTGCCGGCAAAGTTGGGTCAGATTCATGACACTTTCCACGTGTCGCAGTTGCGAAAGTGTATAGCCAACGAGTCGGCAGTGGTGTCATTAGAAGATATTCAGGTGGATGCGAGCCTAAATTATGCTAAGAGACCGGTGGCGATCAGGTATCGGAAGATCAAGGTTTTAAGGAACAAGGAAGTGCCACTGGTGCAGGTCCAGTAGCAGCATCGGAAAGGATCAGAGTTGACTTGGGAACCGGAGCGTGAGATGCGGGAGTAGCATCCGGAGTTGTTTGCAGAGTGAGACTTCGAGGGCGAAGTCTGATTCTAGTGGGGGGGGGGGGGAAATTGTAACACCCGGATTCCCAGGTATGATATTTTGTTCCTTTATTTTTGGGTTTTGTGGGGGAACTCGGCGAGTTGGCATCTAGACTCGCCGAGTATGGTCGCGGATTCGTATTCGAGTTCACAGCTGGACTCAGCGAGTTCATAAGTGGACTCGGCGAGTCCATGCTATTTAATGAAACCCTAATTTCCAGGGTTTGAGACCTATTTAAAGGGTCTTATGGCCGTCATTTGCGGCCACCAACCCCCAGAGAGAACCCCTAAAGAGATCTAGAGCGTTTGTGAGGAAGGAGAGGCCAATATTGAACTTTTGTGGGTGTTTTTGCAAGAAGGAAGTGTTCAAGGCAAGAGGAGGCTGAAGGAGGTGCGATTTTGGTGGTTTTTGAGCTCATAGAGATTGTATTGAGGTATTATTCTCGGACCTTCTTCAGTTTTTGGTGTTGATTCTTAGTGTTAGGGTTTTCTAACCCTTTTAGAGGTTGATTAAGTGGTGTATTTGGTCCCTTCTTGAGTTTGTGTTCTGGATCTGAACCCAAAGAGGTCCAGAGACCTTAACCCTTGGAGCTTTAAGAGTCATTTTGGGAGTCATGAGCTTGGAATGTCATTTTTGGGGCTAAATCACCATTTTGGACCATTTAGATGTTATATGTGTGTCAACGTCCGAACTTTACATGATTATCATGCTTGGGGAGGCCAGATCTATGATTGTATGGAACAGATCTGACCTCAAAAGTTGTTTTGAGTTTGTGCATGGCATGAACTCGCCGGGTCCGAAGAACAGACTTGGCGAGTAGTACGAAGGTTGATCGTTAATCACTCAGTGAGTGGACTTGTCGGGTTGGGGGAATGACTCGGTGAGTCAAGGAGAGTCGGGGTGGCCCCGCGATTCATGCCAGGTGGAACTCATCGAGTCAAGGGAAGTACTCGACGTGCCAAGAGAGGATCTAAGAGAGTCAGTGGACACGTGTAGACTCGTCGAGTCGCCCTAGTGCACTCGACGAGTCTGGTAAAAGTTTGACTGTTGACCTTGTTGACTTTTAGGGTTGAGTACAGTTGTATTTATGAGAGTATTACTTTATGTGATTAGGCGGAGGCTATATCACACTTCTTCCGAGTCAGATATTTACCGAGACATCGAGGTGAGTCTTCTCACTATACGTTACCTAGAGTGGTACAATGCGATGACCAGAGGGTCTTATGTGTTATGTATGAGATTATGTGCTATGTGATATTTGTATGTTGTATGATGATATAGACCGGACCGGAGGGTCCAACGAGCTATGACCGGACCAAAGGGTCCAACGAGCTACGGGACTGGAGGGTCCCGCTGAGACACATCGACCGGAGGGTCGTATTATAGCCTCGAGTGGCGTATGTGTTGTATGTCGTATATTGGGGAACTCACTAAGCATTTATGCTTATAGTTGTTGTGTTATGTGTTTCAAGTACTAGTGATGAGCGCGGGAAGGCGCCGGCATGATTCATACACACACGCATTGGAGTTTTTGTAGAGATTCTGGGGAGATGTTTCATGACAATAACATTTGATACAATGTGTTTGACATTATTTTATGAATGAATGAATGTTTTAAAAATGAAAAATTATTTTGAAAATTTACGTCGTTACATACATCATGTATTAAGAATCTATGAATAGTAAATTAATGGAGTTAGATAGTGGATGTACCTGACATAGAGTCACATAACTTGACTTTACTATCTTTAAGATCTTTCTGGTAGTCTGGGCAACTTCTTATCCAATGCCCCTTCAATTGGCAATTGAAACATATGGACTTTTCAGGAGTAGCACACAGGACTATCTCAGAACTAGCCTTTCTCTTTACCATGTGGTCAAATGGTTTGACCTTGGCCGATCCCTTTCAATTGGGAAGATAAACCTTTTTTGGACTACCATTGTTGCCAATGTCCATGGAAATTTTGGAGATAGATCCTTTACAATATTTTTGCTTGACTTGTGCTCTTAAGCATTTCTGCTTCAACAACAATCAACAGATATGTTAGATCAATTAGAGTCACGTCATGGTCCCTCATATACTAGGCTTTGATGAATTTACTATATGATTCAAGAAGCGAAAGTAGAACCAAATCAATGGCTGTCTCCCTTGGGAAAATGACACCCAACATCCCCAATCTGTCAATGTGTGATTTTATTTTTCAGAACATGCGCACATACACACTTTCCATCTTCATGTTTACATGCCAGTAAGGGTTGAGTAGTTTCATACTTTTCAACTTGAAGAAGACATGACTTAGGGAGAGTCACTGGAGGAGATGGAGGAAGAGTTAGAGAAACAAGATTTCCAGTTCCACCATTGCTCGAAGAAGGGAACACTCTTTCACCTTTATCAACATGTGGAAGATCATCTTTAGATAGAGAAGGAAAAACATTTCCAGAAGAACGAGGGAGACCATTGTTGTCAGAACTTGACATTTATAAAGAGGGAATAGAGAATTCAATTTAGTTGATTTTAATCCTTAATTATTAACCCAAAAAATTAAATTAAGGCTAGGATCCATATTTTCGATTCGAATTATGAAGAGGGATGTTGTAATCAAATTCGAATCTATTTTAGATAAGTAAGGCTTTTACCAATTTCAATCTCATGAAACTCCTAGATCATTGAGATTCATTGAACTATTCAATGGCATGTTTAAACTCGATTATGCTCTCACTTTGTGACTAGGATGTCGAGGATCACAAACGAGAAGCGAATAACCATGCAAATTAGCTTGGTACTCTCGATGTCATATATCATCTAATCATGTGTCGGTTAGCCACACACGTTCCATTAATCAACGATAATTTACGAGACAACCATTGCCAACAATATTAGTCCCATATTAGTGTGTCGGTTAACCACACACGCTCCACTAATGACTAATAAGGTGCAATGTGCAATTTCATGGGTTATCATCAAATTCACATTTTTTTTCCTAAAGT
This sequence comes from Lactuca serriola, assembly GCF_051521515.1. Taxonomy (NCBI): domain Eukaryota; kingdom Viridiplantae; phylum Streptophyta; class Magnoliopsida; order Asterales; family Asteraceae; genus Lactuca; species Lactuca serriola. The sequence continues at coordinate 25,470,081 of NC_136410.1, forward strand.
AACAAATAATGGGGTTTTAGAAAATAGTTTAGTTACTTTATATCATTATACTTTTAATGAGGTTATGTCCTATCAAACCCGTTCGGCTAACAACCCTCCACCATACAAGAGATCGGTGGGTAAGAATGGACACCCAGTGACAGTCATTTTATAGGCCGCTACCTTAAATTCCCCTTATAGCATGACTTCGTGAATGAGGCGTACTAGCGGTTTGACTAACTTTTCTTATACATATAATATATATTATACTTTTAATCAAATACATAGTATAAGGTGAATTTTAAACATTTTAAAATTACAAGGGTTTAATCTTTTAATAAATTAAAATTTTAATTTAATTAAATTTAAACCAGTTTATGGATTTATTAATTATCTTTTAACTAATCGCTTAATTAAATTAATAAAATCCATAAGGATGTATTTTAAACTTTTTAAAATACTAAGGTTTTTAATCTTTTAAATTTTCGAAATTAAAAAACAATTTTAATTAAATTTAAAAGAAATTTGATTTAATAATTATCTATTAATTAAAACTTTTAATTAATTTATTAAATTATCTAAGGATTATCCAATTAAATTAATCAAATTAATTTAACCTAATCTCTATCCCATAGATCACGAAAATATGGTAGGGATCTTACAAAAATCTTCCAATTATCTTAATAAACAAGAACAAGATAATCACCAAAAATTAAAAAAAAAATCCCACCAAATCTCTAACTTCCATAATATGGCAAATCTTGAGGAGGAAGGCAAGGATTTCAATCCCTGCCTTATATTTGAAAAAAACCCTAGGGTTAGGAAACTCTAGATTTCGAAATTTAGGAGGCCAAATGAAGGGGTTAAAACCCTTAGGCAAATTTTTGAAATTAGGGTTAGGAAACCCTAAATTGTGAAAATCATAAGGCCTAGGGTTTAATTGCCATAAACCCTAATTTTGTCAAGTTCAATCAATTGCATCAAATCTAATTGAAAACAAAAATCAATAGCTCTGATACCACTGATGGGTTTTGAGCAAAACATACAATCCTATGTGTGCATGCAACCTTAAATAAGTTGGATCTATGTTTTCTCTACTAAACATGCAAGCATTGAACACAAAACAAGAAACCCTAGGAGGCAGTTATAATTTTCGAAAAATAAGAATAAACTAGGGTTTAGATACATACCTTTAAGATTGTTATTGTAAACAATCTTGAATCCTTTCTTGAAAGACCTTTGGTAGCAAGCGCTACAAGTGTCGCGCCTCTAATGGTTCACAAAAAAACATAGCAACCAAGGAAAACTATATACATATATATATATATATATATATATATATATATATATATATATATATATATATATAAAGAGAGAGAGAGAGATGAGAAGCCTAAATTTCGTCCAAGGCACTTAGAAAGAAGTCATTGCTGAAATTCTACCCTAAGGAGCGTTTATATAGGTGTTCGGAAGGTATTGGATTAGGTAGGTATCTCCAAAATAACCCTAATCCCTTTACTTTCTCCTTAAGGCATCCAAAGCATCCTTAGAGCCCAAAGAAACCCTAAGAGCACTCTAGATTTCGTTCTCCCCTCTTTTGGGAGGTTCTAGAATTTGCCCAATGCTCAGCTATTGAGCATTATCACATTTAGTCCTTGTACATTTAACTAATTCCTTTAACCCCAAAATTAATTCCAAATTAACTTTTGATTAAATATCAATTAAACAATATGATTTCTAATTAATATATTATTTCCATAATACATTAATAAATCATTTATTTTTATTTCTAATTAATTTATTAACTAAGTAATAAATTAATAAATCATTCTTCTTTCTCTAAAAGTCATTTTATTCGATTGTCATATTTGAAGGCAACCCAACTCGTAACCTTTTCGGAGCTAGACATCATCGCCGGAAAATGGTAGAAACCGTTCTCTGAGATATGAAGCACAAAAAATAACTATGAAATGGATCATACAAATAGGGAAGAAGTAAACAAACTGATTCCCATCCCCAACCCATTCTCGTCTCTGTCGCCTCCATTCCCTCCTCCACATTCCCCTTGTTGGTTACCCAAACACCAACAACCAACTAAATAGCATTTGTTCCTCATGAATCCTCAAATTGAAGATGCAACACCAAACCTAATCAGGTAAAAACGAGATTTCTTCGACGGAGAACTGAGTTGAAGCAAGCCCCATTTTTTATGAACATAATCAAGAAACTCAAAATAGAAAAATTAGGTTTTCTTGTCAACAACTTCTCAACCATTGGAACCGATCGAGATGCAGGTCCTTAAGTAAAAACGATCTTCGTTTTCAGTCTCTGCATACCTACTAGTTGCGGGCCCTAATTAGTCACCATTTTATCCATATTCTTTCCGATCGATCGTATTTATTATCTACTCCTTGGAAAACACCATCGGCTCCTCCCTTATCTGCAGCCTGTACATCCCTTGGGGACAACGAAATGGGTCGGTGTTGGAATCTTGGCTTTTCTTATTGGCTCTGGTTTTAGGGTGTTTTGGTTTGTGATTAGGTGAAGAAGGGGTGAAGTGAAGGAATTTGATGGGGTATCATGTTGTAGATTGGGGATTTAGGGGAGAAAAAACGAGATAAATGGGGAAGATGGATGGAAAGAGAGAGAGAGCAGGTGGTGTGGGTGGGCCACTTTTTTTTTTAAATGTTAAAAAAAAGTAAAGAAATTCAAAAATAAAATTAAAAGGGCAAAAAAATCATTTTAACTTTTCTAGAGACCAAAACCACAAAAGAATTCAATTTTGGACCAATGCTACAAGTTGAAAAGATTTAAGACTATCCCTATTTTTTTGATAACCACAGTGACCAAATTTGCAGTTTAGTCTTAACAAACTATAGTCGAGGGTATATTATTTATTTATTTATTTTTGTCTAAAACCAGAAAATTACCATTAAACATGATCAAATGGTCAAATCGAAAAAATGTTAAAATATGAACTTTATTCTATTTTATTTTTTAAGTTCAATCCACAAATGGATAGAATAAAAGCAAATAACATCTTTCTAGCCTGCATAGTTATGGAACTCAATCTCACTTAGAAAGCATTCTATCTATTTTTCAACTAAAAGAGAAGTGGTTTAGAAAATGACTTAATATATAAGATATTTCATAATATTCACCTAAGTAATATATGTTTTATTCATGATTTTATATATTTTTATCCTATTGTTTTTTAACAAAAAAAATAAATAAATAATTTATCAGCAATAAATAAGTATGTATAGAAGTGAACGAAGACCCGTGCATAGTTTTCAATCCATGATTTGAAGTATTAGTATGTGGGATTGAGATTTAGATTGATTCGTATTTCACTATGGCAATACACCAAAACAAAGATTTTCAAGATTTAAAAGTATGAGTTTCTTTAAACGCTAACCAATTCTCCATGTTTCTTTATTTCTTCACTTTTTTCATCTAGAAACTTTTACAGTATATGAACGAAATATATAAATCGGTTTGGTTTTCGGTTCCATAAATTTCTATTTTGTTTGTTTTGATTTTTTTTCCTGGTCGGTTCAGTCTACTCCGGTTCGGATACAGATCTCGCCCATAGAAAAGACCCATTAACAATTCGAAGTATTAACTTTATCAAATTTAACCAGTAAACGTACTTTTAATGAGCAACTTATGGAGTGGGCTGAAGCCCATTTTACGTGGATAAAAGACAACAACCCACTTTCAGGTTGTATAATTATGTCATCATTCTGTTTTAAGATTAAAGAGTAAATTATGGAAATAGTTCTATAATTATGATTTACAAAATGACTAACATTATTTAATAATCTATCTATCACTAATAATTCTATTATGTTTAAGACATGATGATTTGAGTTTATAATCTTAGCCAAAATCATATTCATTCAATTTTCTTAGAATTGTTGTGTGATTTTTTAACATTATTTAGAAATCATATTTTGGACCGTATATATTACTTTGATATTTCTAAGGGCTAATGTCATAACAATTCTTGAGTTTTCAGGTTTTTATCGGTTTTGCCTAAACTTGGATTTTATGTTAGTTTGTTCCTTTACATTTTCCAAAAAAAAATTCGGTTTTGTCATTTTACCGGTGATTATAAGTTTTTCGGCTACCATGATATTAACTTCGAAAAAAAACTCTAAGTATACAGTTTTTTTTTTAATATACATTTGTACCCTTAAGTTTATAATTTTTTATGCTTTTACCCTAAGTTTTTTTTTCTTCATGTTATATGTATTCATGTAGAAAAAATGTTTAATTAAATATTGTTTTTACGTTCATTTTAAAAATGATATATATATATATATATATATATATATATATATATATATATATATATATATATATATATATATATATATATATATATATATATATATATAGGTTCTATGGAAAACAAAAAATCCTAAAAAAACCTTAAAAATCATAAAAATGCATAAAAAATTCTTAGAGATCACAAATCTTTTTTTTTACTTTATATTCTTTAAAACCACACCTTTTTATATAAATTGGCTGAACTCGGATTACCCATTTAAAGCTAAAATTGTCAACAAAATACTATCGTAGTATAGAGTCCTGAACCTGATGATGAGGATGTTTAGGAATAATGAAAATCAAAACGTTAGAAAGAAGTAATTTAAGGATATTAGAAAATCAGAAACTTAAAACATAATCTTTTAACTAATACACAATTTGTGTGTGTGTTGTGTGAAACAGCTCTGGTACATGATCAAAGTCCATTATAACTTATTACTTATTAGGGTAATAACTTATAACTATACGGTTAATGCATAATTTTTTTATATAAATATAAATATCAAATTATAATACATATATTAATTAGTAATGCTATATTAATAAATAAACTAAAATATATTCAATTTAAAAGGGTTAGTGGGTTGAAAATAGGTCGTTAAGTTTTATTCAACCTAACCTATTTAATTAACTGTGTTAAACGGATTGACTCATTTAAATTAAACAGATTGAAAGTCTAAACCAACCCATTAATTTTGGGTTGGGTTGGCGTGTTGGATCACTTTTGGCCGGCTTTAGAAAATATGAGGGCTAAAACATAAATAAAAATCAACTTTAAATAAAACCGATAAAAACTTAAAAACTTTAGGATTTTTATGACATTTGTTCAATTTCTAAAGCTTACGTTAACACCCTGAATTTTTGAAATAGTTATAAATCTCCAAATTTTGCACACACTAGTTAGCAATTTTGTGATTGTGTACCCTTTGAGACATGTTTACGGGAGCCACAACTAGAAATGTGAAGTCGATGAAAACTTGCCCAAAGTTTACAAAACATTCTACCGATAATATTTTATAATTAATTATGTTTTGGGACATTTGATTAATGTTTATTGTTTCTATATAAACTAGATTTATGACCCGCGTTAAACGCGGACAATAATTAAATACATATCACATTAATAGGTGGTTTTGTGTTAGGTTGAATTTTAATAAAAAAATGTTAGTTATATTATTGTTTGAGTTTTTAAACCAAACTTATTAGATAAAAATATTTAATATTTATATTAGAGCAATTTGGTTTTCTAATACAATAATTTTTAACATAAACAACGTAATGCGACTTCTTGATTAAAACATGTTGTGTAGTAGCTTTATAAATTGACTGTGTTTGGCGTACCAACCCCATGGATGCTCATATGGCTGTTCTCATATTGGTCATGTAAAACCAAAAACAACATTAAGTTGTTACATGTACCAGCAACATTAAATTCTGCAAAGAAATTTGATAAACATTACAAATAAAGTGAATTGTCATAACCATAAACATCAAATTCAGACATTGTAACTTGGTCGATTTCAAAGTATTTTTCCTTATAAAAATTAAAATATGATTTTTCAAGCTACACTCAATCACATATACATATCTTCTGATCAAATAAATTATTACAAAAAAATGTTATTAACAAAAATATAATATTAGTTTCATAATTTGCTAAAGGTTAACACTAATAAATAATAATGAACTTTCACAAATCTTGCATTTTGGTCACTACATCCAACTAACAAATGAAATTCGGTTTAGAGGCTTGGTTCAATAAGTGCATTCATGACTTCTTGTGGTTGAATTTTAGGAAATGTTAAGACCTATTGAGACATGAGGGAATTGTATTTTAGAAAATGTTAAAGACCTATTGAGACATGAGGGAATGGTATGTGAGGCTACGGTTCGTTTCTATAGGGCAATACAAATTCAAAATCGTTAGCACCTATCTTTGCTACCTGCTTCAATTATCAAACTAAGATCAAACTTGTCAAAATCAAAATATAAAAAAAAAAAAAAAAAAAAAAAAAAAAAAAAAAAAAACAGATATGTAACCTAACAACAAACAACATATTTTTCGTTGAAATAAATATCATAAATCTACGATTTACACTTTATATATTATTCTTAAATTATATATTATCAAACATTGTAAACATCTCTCATGTTGTGTTTTAATTCTTCATGTCTAGACATTTTTTAAAAGGATATCAACTTAGTTAGTGAACTTGTTACAATACTTTTATCAAGATTCGAAGTCGGTGTGACATTATCACTAGTAAGCGAAACTGCATCCTAAATATAGAAAATAAATTCATATGTCAATCTAAAAGTTAATAATATTTTAAAGTATTTTAAATGTTAGATTTAGTTATATTATATTTAAAACATTTAAATTTAATGTGTATTCACATTTGAATTTCGTCAATAAAACGTTAAACGAATCAGATTACGGCGTCTATAATTGTAGTACGTAGACATATGTTAGTTGATCAACTAAAATATAAAAAATGAATCTAATAAGTGTAGTGTTTATAGTATGTTTCGTAAAAGAATGTTACATGTTCGACGTTAATTTTTTTTTTCAATTCAACAGTGATTTTATTATCAACATTGAAATTTGAGATTGCATAACCATCAACATTGTTCTTCAAATTATAATGAGAAATTTGAATTTTGAACGACAATTTTTTATCCAAAAGTAACTTTAAAGCAGACGGATAAATCTTCATACTACCCTCATAAAAATGGAAAAACTAACGGTTATAAAAATAGACAGACAAAAAGTAAATATTAGTTTTATGTAAATGAAGTTGATACCGATAACTTCATTAAACTTTTGAAGCAACTCTTGTGTGTTTTTTTTTTTCAGAAGTTTCTTTGTGTCACAATCAAATAACGTAGCCACGCCGGCAAAGTATTCTACTATAATGGTGATTTTGAAACTAAAACCATTGATATAAACAAATTCAGTTATATAAAATTTGAAAATTTAATGGAAGATTATAATATATATATATATATATATATATATATATATATATATATATATATATATATATATATATATAAAAGAGTTATTGAAAACCTTGGAACAACAAATACGTCTTTGTTCATGCAAGTTGAAATGTAACAATAAAAAACTTTTTTTTATCCTGCTTTGATCCGTTCCACCAACTTTGTCATCATGCATTAAAACAATTTTTATGACTTTCTCTTAATAAACATATGTCAACATATTAAAAATCGATATAAATGGTGTAATTTTGTTTCTCTAACTAAATGAATGAAACTAATATGCTTAAAGTATATTGATTAATTTTTTTATGACCTCTCAACAAGAACACAATAATAACAAATAATAAGAACATAGTAAATGCAAGAAATTAAAGAAGAACAAGGAGAATAGAGTAAAGTAAGAGCTTGGAAAAAAGAATTGGAGAAAAAGATTGCTCAAGAAGAATACTGTAAATCATAGGACTCAATCCAAAACCGTAAAAATAATCACTTCAGTGTAATCGTATATATAACGTGTTTTGGAAGAAGGAAATCATTATCTTCTAAAAAAATTGGGATCCTAATATATCATCTTGGAGATTTTCTGTTATTCATTTGGAAAAAAAAAGGAAGATATCAGCTATATTAATTCAAAACTTCAAATTAATTGACTTTCTTATTTAATCAATTTTAAAATTCAAACAATAATCTCAAATTGATTCATTTTATGTGGGATATACTGGAAAATAAACTATGAATAATATTGACTTTAATTTTGACTCTTAAATATTTTGCTGATTTAATGGGATTATATTAGATTTTATATGTTAATAACTTAATTATTGATATTCTTGTTTAATGAGTTTTTAAAAAAAATAATAAATAAAATATAAATTGTTTGAATTTGGAAATCAAAAGCTATAATAAGGGAGTTAAATTATGAACAATATTAATTAGAGAAACTGATATCATGTATATAAATAGAATGATATGTTTCAATTGATAAAATAATGACTGAATTTAAGGATGCTATAATTATTACAGATTCTATAATTAAATGTAATTGTGTTTAAATTTTATCTGGGGAAGTTGATGTCAGCAGTTTGATCTAATGGTGGAAAATATAGGATTAAAACACAATAAAGGGCCCTGATTGTTTCATTGGTGAATTAAGGGTTCTCTTTTAATAATATTTAGAGATTGTAGACAAAATTGTAAGAATTGTCCCTATGGTATGTCAAAACTAGCAAGTTTGGTCCAAACAAGTTTGGACTCACAAAGATGGCCCAAAAGATTGATTTTGTTGTGAGTTTGATCCAAAAATTTTGAAACTTTTTAAAATGACGGATTTGCCCTTGGTATTTCCTTTTTTCGATTTTTTTATTACATAAATCGAAAAAAGAAAAAGAAAAATCTCTCTATCTCTCCCTCTCTCTCTCTCTCTCTCTCTCTCTCTCTCTCTCTCTCTCTCTCTCTCTCTCTCTCTTCCTCCGGTGAAATCATTTCCCCTCTACTTTGCATCTTATTTCATTTTCCCCACCAAAGAAACACCTCCACCATCCACCACAAACAACCGATTGTCACCTCTAGCATGCCATCCTCGCCGATTTCAACATCAGTCGGCTCCTCTCCTATCGAATTTACTCGTTCTCCTCATAATCTAACCGTTGAAGCTGCTACAAAACTGTGATTACACTAAACCCAAAGCCAATTATGTTCAAGAGAATAAAGAGTTTAAGTTATGTACCTCTTCCATACCTGATTTCACAACCAAATGCATACAAACAAAATGGATCTTAATTAGCCAGGAACAAAGAACAGACATGTATCAAGAAAGCAAAAGAATATTCAGAAGAAAAAAAAAAGGAATCGATTTATTGAAGCAAAAATTAAACACAAATACACTAAAACCTAGTTCTGATTCAAGAAAATTGGGGGAATGTATCATTTTTTGTAATGATTCCAACCATGTTTAGAAGATTGTTAACAAAACTTTCATGGTAAGTGAACGATTTGATAGAGGTAAAATGTAAGAAAATCGGGATAAAATAGCCTTGGAAATTTTGAGAATTGTGGTTTCACTTCCAGATTAAAGTATTTGGGTGGTACTTCCAATCTTTAATCGGACAAGACTCAAAATTGAGAGCAAGAACTGAAAATATGGATGTTATGAATTTCGTGATTGTTGTTGTACCCAAAAAAATGATGACCAAAAAGATTAAGTAGTTCATTTGTCTGAAAACTATCAAGGCAGTTTTCTTTGTCCAAAAACTACTCCAACTGTCAAAACCAATAACGATCAAAAAACGGATTTTTAATAAAGGTCAAAATAAAGTCAAAAACCGGGTTCATTTAAAGAAAATTCAGATTTCTAAGGCATTTTTTATATAGCAATATAACTCATATAAAAAATTTCAGCTCTGCCCCTTGGACCCCGCTCCCAGGGGCGCTGCCCCCGGACCCCCGTTCGTTTAGGGGCTTCACCCCTAAATGACAGTCTACTTTGAATCTTGGATAAATTTAAACAAGTGTGCACTCCGCACCTTCCTTACTTGTTTAATATTCATCAAGATTGAATTTTGGTCAACAAGTAAATCCATTACACTTAAATACACAGTGATGATACAAAATCACCAACATAAAAGACAGTGGAAAGAGGTTGCAAAATCGGAAAATTAAATGGAGGATGCAGTGGTTATCGAGGAGGGGAAGGCATCAGTGGTGGTTGTGGTGGGAAGTGTAGGTGGAAGAAGGAAGGCGTTAGGAGGAGAGAATAAGAAGGAAGGAGATGAATCTGAAGGTCAACGAATGGGGGTTTACTTGTTCGAGAAACATCGTTGACAACGATCACAGCCTCCCCTGTTTTCTCGATTTGTCGCCCTCAGTCAACCACATATTTTCGCAAGTTGAGGATCGCTTTTCCTTCACCACAACATCCCCCGACAACAACAGTTTCAACAACGACAACCACCATCACAGTCGGACCAACCCTAATCGTTGGTCACCTCTAACACCGTAGATTCAATAGTTCGCCGCCGCCGCCGCAGTCGATGGTCTGATCCCCTTCTCTAGTTGACAGATCTCCAACGAGGAATCAAAAAAAAAAAGAAATTTAATCATCGAGAACTTCAAGACCGACAGTTGTTGTGTTTATTTTTTGACACTTTCTTGAAACAAAGTATGATGCAGTCAAGCACAGCTGGAAGCATAGAAAGGGAGTTGGATGGGTAGGTTGTATTTCTTTTCTTTTTTGTTTAATTATTAATCATAAAATATTAAAATTAATAAAAAGAAAAGGGAAAACAAAATAGAGAGGGCAAAAAGGTCATTTCACACACTTCCAATTATGAAACGGACCAAACTCGCAACAAAATCAAACTTTTTGATCACCATTGCGAGTCCAAACTTGTTTAGACCAAACTTGCTAGTTTTGATATAACACATGGACCATTCTTGCAATTTTGTGTCTAAATTGTATAAACTGTTAGTTAAGAGTTTACGATCAAGCTTGGAGGCTTAGATTACTATGTGATTTCTATCATTGTAATTTCGAAACAAGAATGTATGTCCTTGCTCGAGAATATAGATTTATATAGATAATAATATTTTGTTATGAATATTTAAGTGATTTTTATTAATTATAAAATAAACACTTTCGATTAGTATTTTAAAAAATATTAATCTTAAATCATATTAATTGAATTCGTATATAAAATAATACGAATGATATTTTTCATAATAAATTTAATATCTAAATAATTTGTTATAATTAAGTCATTATATATACTATTAATTATACACATTGTTTATGAACAGCACCTACTTGAGTCGGGTACTGTTCACCGACTTCTAGCTAGATTTTTGGAGCCGACAACTTTACTTCATCCACCGTCATCGCTATTCATCGACTTCTAGCTAGATTTTTGGAGCCAACAACTTTACTCCCTCCACCGTCATCGCTTCTCCAATCATTTGCTCTACACCACCGATTCAAGTACTTCATGAACCTTACTATTAATGGGTTATGAGCATAACATCATTCCTATGGTGTTCATGCAACCCTAATTGCTTTGAACTGGGTTTTTCTACTATGAACACAACAACATTGGATACTAAAGCAATGATCCTATAAACTAGCATACACCAATCAAATTGACATATAAACTAGGGTTTGGATCTTACATTTCTTGTTATGTAGTAATAACAAGTCCTCCTTGAATATCTTCGACCTTTGAAAGCTTAGTGCCTCAAATGTTGCATCTCTAATGGAGTCACAAACAACACTAGCAACAAGATGACTTAGGAGAGGGGAGGAAATCGGCTAGGGCAACACCAGGAAACATAGGCCGAAATCCTTATGTTAAGGGGTCTATTTATACTTTTGGCTGCTAGGGTTTTAAGCTTAAAACCCTAATGTGATTGCTTAAGCCTTTAGCAACCCATGGACTCCTTCTAGAATATCCCTTGGACGATTTCCTTATGGGCTTCCCATAGAATTCATCCAACCTATATACCAAGGTGATCCATCAGCCTAATTGCAATTATCTTATAATTACAGTTTTAGTCCCCTAAGTTTAATTAATCTCTTTTGACCATAAAATTAATTCTAATTAATTTTTGATCAATATTAATTAAACAGTATGATTTCTCCTTTAATATATTATTCATATAGTATATTAATAAATCATAATTAATTATCTTTCTCCATAATTCGTCCTATCAGTTGCTATGGTGAAGGCAACCCAAAAGGAACATGCTCATAATCGGGTCAAGTACATACCAAAATAGTTATGAGATTAGACACCTAATCCAATAGTCTCCCACTTGGATAAGCCTAATAACTATTTTGCAAGTACGATTTTAGAACCTGATCAACAATCGTAGCTTTCAAAATTCATTGTCAACTTTGATCTTATCAGTAACGTGTCCTTTAGATAAGGGATCATATATTCCTCCATTCTATATATCGTATGAACTAAGACATGGATTTTAATCATACTCTATGTTCATGTGTTGTTTCCCGATTTTCAATTTATGATGATTGACAACAGACTACAATTGAACACATCAACTTAGTCCCGGCTTGGCCAAACGCTTAGGGTGTCATCACTAAATCATCGAAGGACCCACATATATCACTTTTATCCCACTTTGGGTAAAAGGAATGGACATATTTCGACTCAAATGCTCCCTTGTACCTACTCATCTAATCACACACAACAATATGTTTTATAACACCAAGTTACTAGTGCATTTACATATTACCAATGTGCAACCGACTTGTAAATTACAACTTACACGTCTTCGTTTCAAGAATATAAGATATTATCGTCTCACTAATCACCCGTGATAAAATCCATGAAGTGATTCAAGTGAGCGTGGTTTTAATCCAATACTCAAATCTTATTTCATGAGTACTCATGAACACTGCAGCAGACTTTTGCTATGTCTAAAATGCTTCAGACAATCTACATTCGGATTCATGACAGTCTAGCTTCGATACCTACTTCCAAAGTATTTATCGACTGTGGATGGTTTGAATAATCTTATTATTCGGGAAGTCAAAACATGCAAAGTGAAACATAAGAATAATCGAATCCAATATGGACCCACACTTTTGTGTATAAATAAAACACCTTTATTTAATCACCATACTGATTACTCATTATTTATTATATAATGTTTCGGATAATCAACTTATTACTTGAATTATAACAGCAGTTGCCCCATGCTCCAAGCATGCACACTCTGTTTTCCTATGGTCCATACTTTGTGAAATATATCAATTGAAAACATTTCAATGATGCTCATTTCACAACTCCTAATCCTTATCGTTGGTGTAAGAATACAAGATTCTCGCCACTACTAGAATATGTTAGATTCTAACATTTTATGCAACGAGTCGTTCATAATGTCACAACACCAAAGCCACCAAGACTTTGCCAATGATATTACAAGGTTATTTATTGGATATTGTTTATAAGTCAATTCCATATATATGAAGTCTTACATTCAAAGTACATTCCATTGAACATCCTTCTTGCATAAAAGTTTCTAATCTAGACATAGATTCTCGATATCCAACTCCCAATATGGAAACATTTCCATATTTGTCATATGTCAACTCGTTATTAATAGAATCATATATAATCATAATAACGTCATTATGGTCCATTCGTTACTATACTTCTAACTGCCCACAAACGACCAATCCTTGGCGAATCTTAGATTGTCCTTGACAGTTGTTTAATTAATTTAGTCAAATCCGGTTCTAGTCCTTTTTACCTCTTAATGCCCTAGGCATTTGGAAAATTTAGAACGTTCAAATATTACAGCATATGCAATCGATCCTATACCCGAAGCATATGGGACACGATTCATAATGAAAAACGTGATACTTTACCAGTTTCTTGTTATAATACTGTCATATATAAAATGCCCCTATGTTAAACTTTTTCAACATAACATTCATATATGTCTTTGACTAAATTGAATTAAAATTTCTCGATCTAAGCTTTTAGATTTGAAATGAAGTATAATATTCTCTCCCTTAATTATAGCAAAACAACTTTTCAACCCCTGTAACTTTGCAGAGTGAAACTTTTGTTTTCTATAATTAATATTGCTAACTTGCAACACTTAAAATAATAATCATGCTCCCACTAACATGATAATTATATTCATACCAACATAAACATTTATGCTCCCACTAGCTTTGACACGTATTCAGAAAACAATTGGACTTCTAGAAATCAATACTTATTGACTTCCAAAGTTAATATTTATAATACGATATGCTTCGATAAGCCTTTATCTAGGCTTCTCAAACTCGTACATCTTTCCTTAGATAGCTTACATGTCTCTAAACTATTTCAGAACCTACAACAGTAAGTCCCGCATATTCAGACTTATTGCCATTTCTCACAATTCGAACTATGAAGAAGGATGTCATAATCATAATCGAATTTGGGAATGTAAATATCACAATTGCTATATCCTTAAAATCTCTCTTAGTGAAAGCGTTTCCTCATAATCATTTTCATGAATCGGAGAGAAACATTGTCACTTAGATTTTATGGTGTATGTGTTCATATCCATGTGAATTGTCATAACCATAATCGTAAAACAAGGTTTAAGACAAATCCAAACTCACATGGACTGAACTTGTTCATTTTTAATTTCTTGCCATCAAGGGTCACACCATTTCTTCCAAGTTATTTAGCAGCTCACCTATACTGGTCAATGTACTTTCATTGAACAAGGTGCTTGCCTTTATGCAGTCTATTGAGAACTCATAGAACTTATATGCATAGGTAACTTTACTAGAATGGCACATAAACAAGAATATGTCAACACGATATATTACAAACCTCAAGTCGTGTGCTAGTATCTAATAGGTTTACTCTTGACTAGTTCTTGAACCTTTTCAAAATCATTTAGACTCCTACTAACCTCTTGACATGTAAGATTCTCTTGTCAAGAAACATTTCTTGACAAACAAATATCCAGGAGTTAGTTAAAACAAAACTGTAAATGAGAAAAGCAATGTACTCCCCGTTCAGTTGTCACACAATTCAGATTCACACACTTTCTTCCCTAAAATCATAGTTTAATTACTTAGATGTAATTGAGGTTTATGATCTTGCAACACATAATTTTGGGTGCACAATATGTTCATTCAACTAGTTATCTTACTCCCTGTGTCTATTTGGATTAAGAACAATTAGTGGATTGATAATAAAGTGTCTTGTAACTACCTATTACAATATTAAGATTTAATATAACAAGTTGGAACACATGTGGATTCAACCAATTGTCTTTGTTCCTAAACTACTTGAACTTGGAACAATCGGTGAGTTGACAATGCACTATTTTAGTTATGAAATCAAACACATTCATACAACCCAATTTCAATCATTGTTAGCAAAAGATTATCATATGAAACATAAAATAACAATTGAAATTAACTAAAACTAAGTAATAATCGAGTGTGTTCATCCAAAAGTCCTAAACATCCCCGGAAGTAACCCTAATGATTTAGCCTTCCATTGAGTTCATAAAAACACTAACTTGGACGAAATAAATGAAATGCATAATAAAATTCATAATCAAACTCATAATCATCAAACAAATGTAGCCTAATAATTATCAAAATACGAAACAAATAAACCTTATGAGGAAGTAATCGTTTCTGAAAATTACTAGAATTGATGAGAATCACCGGTTTAATGATCTTCAATCGTTGCTTGACGATGAATTGAATCGAATCTTGCCTTGAATCTGGATCAAAATGGAATGGAATTGTGTTTCCAAATGTTTCCAATGGTTTTAGAAGCCTCAAAAACGCAGGAAAAACTCTGAAAATTGCAGGTGGTAACCCTAAAAAACGAATGTATATGTTCCTATTTATAGTGTGTGACGAAAATTAATGAAATCGGGCGATGTGGGACATTGGACGTCCCAAGAGACATCTTAGACGTCATGTATAATGCCCAAACGTTCTTTGTACGTCTTTACATACCTTCTGACTGATGGGTTTTGGTCATAAGACATCCTATGTGCTCACACAAACCCTAAAGCTCGGATCTAGGTTTCTCTATTGTACATACTTTGAATCCAAGACTATAAACCCTAATTCTAGCATATGGAAATCCAAATTCACATGTAATTAGGTTTAAGAACATACCTTGATTGTTATGTAGCAATAACAATCCAATTCCTCCTTGAATTGACCTTGGAAAGCAGAGAGTCACAAGTGTCACTCCTCTAATGGCTTACAAACACCATAAGCAAGTGGAGAAGGTATATAGAGAGAGGAGAGAGGTTAGAATTCGTATTTGGGACTTCTTGGGAAGGGAAACCCGAATTCATGACCTTGGGGTTGTTTATATAGGTGTAGAGATAGGGTTTCAGTCATTATCCTTATCTAGTTGATTATCCATTAAGCAACCAATAAGATAATCCTTGAATCCTTATCATACTCGAATTCTAAGGCTTTCCAACCTTAAATTCGTCCACCATATATAAAAGATAATCCTTACCTTATTTTGTAACTATCACATAATTACAAATCAGCCCCTCTAGTTTAATTAATTACATCTGATCACAAAACTAATTCTTAATTAATTATCGACCAATATTAATTAAACAAATATGATTTCTCCTTTAATATATTATTCTTATAACATATTAATAAATCATATTATCCTCTCTCTCTTTATTCATTTCTCCAATCAAGTTGCTTTGGTGAAGGCAACCCAAAAGGACCATGCACCATCGGGTCAAGTACATACCAAAATAGTTATGGACTTAGACACTAATCCAACAGTCTCCCACTTGGATAAGTCTAATAACTATTCTGCGTATGACTTCGGATCCCGATCTGCAATCGTAGCTTTCCAAAGCCGCTGTCAACTCTGATCATATCAAATACGCATGTCCTTAGATAAGGGATCATATATTCCTCCATTCTAGATATCATATTAGAAATGATTTCAAATCATTTTCTTTGTACTACTTCTCGATTTTTGATTTATGACGACTGACTAATTGAACAAATCAAATTAGCCCTAGCCCAGCCGAGCATTTACGTTTGTCATCACTAAACCATCGAGGGGCCCAAAGATATCGCTTTTATCCTACTTTGGATAAAAGGAACGGATAAACTTTGATACAATGCTTGCTTGTACTCACGCACCGAATCACACACAACAATATGTTTTATAACACCAAGTTACTGGTGCGTTTACATATTATCAATGTGCAACCGATTCGCAAGATACAACTTACACATCTCGGTTTCAAGAATATAAGATGTTATCGTCTCACCAATCACTCGTGATACAATCCATGGAGTGATCCAAGTGAGCGTGGGTCTAATACAATGCTCAAATCACATTCATAAGCACTCATGAACGTTGCAGCAAACATTTGCTTATGTCTAATACTCTTTTAGACAATCCACACACCAATTCACGACAGTCTTCATTCATATCTACTTCCAACATATGAACGACTGTGGCCCGTTTGAATAATTCGATTATTCTTAATAAACTCAATTATTCTGGAAGTCAAAACATGCAAATGTGAAACACAAGAATAATACTAATCCCATATGGCCTCAAACCTTTGAGTATAAATAAAACACCTTTTATTTATCATCATATTGATTACTCATTATTTGTCGTTTCGGGTAATCAACTTCTTACTTGAATTACACACTTATCCCATGCTCCTAGCATGCATACAATGTTTACCTATGGTTCTTACTTTGTGAAATAGATCACATTGAACACATTTCCAATCATTCTCATTTCACAACTCCAAATCCTTTTCATAAGTTAAAGAATATCAAATTCTTGCTACTTATAGAATATGCTAGATTCTAATATTCTATGCAACTAATCCTTTCTTAATGTCACTGCACCAAAGTCACAAAGACTATTGCCAATGATATTACAAAGTCCTCTATCGGAGATTGTTACAAGACAATTCCATAGACGTGATGTCTCTCACTCAAAGTACATTCTTTGAACATCCTTTTGCATAGAAGTTTCTAATCTAGTCATAGATTTCTCAATATTCAATTCCCAATATGGACACACTTCCATATGTTCCATATGACAACTCATTTGTAATAGAATCTTATCTATTCATAATGATGTCGATGTGGTCCATCCAATATGGAAACATTTCCATATTTTTCAATACTATACTTCCAACTACTCACAAGCGACCAATCCTCGTCGAACTTGGATTGTCCTTTGATAGTTGTTTAATTATTTTAGTCAAAACCAATTCTAGTCCCTTTTCCCTCTAAATGCGCTCGACATTTGGAAAATTTTAGAATGGTCAAACATTAAAGCATTTGCAATCGATCCTATACCCGAAGCGTATGGGACACGACGCATAATGTTTTATTTGCTATGTTCTCAAAATTCGAATTGTGAAGACGGATGTCGTAATCATAATCGAAATTTTAAGAACACACTATGTACCTTTGACTAAATTTATTAACATTTCTCAACCTAATCCTTTAGATTTGAAATGAAGCATAATATTCTCTCCCTTAATTATAGTAAAACAACCTTTCAACTCTTACAACTTTGCAAAGTATGACTCTTGTTTTCTATAATTAATATTGCTAACCTTGCAATACTTTCCTTAATAATCATACAATCATAACATTTATGCTCCCACTATCATGATGATTATTATAAAACATAACACTTATGCTCCCACTAGCTTCGACATGTATTCATAAACATCTTAACTTTCAGAAAACAATACTTATTGAATTTCTTAAGTTCATGTTTCTAATACTTAGTGCTTTGATAATCCTTTATCAATGCTTCTTGAACTTATACACCTTTGCCTTCGATAGTTCATATGTGTGTCTAAACAATTAAGACTAATTGCCAAACCTCACAATTCAAATTATGGAAAGGGATGCCGTAACCATAATTGAATTCGAGAATGCAATTTTACAATCACTATCTTCTTAAAATCTGTCTTAGTGAAAGCATTTCCTCACAATCATTTTCATGAAGGAGGAAATCTTATGACACTTAGATTTTAAACGGTGTAAATGTTCCTATCCATGTAAATTTGTCAAAACCAACGTTTACGACAAATTCAAACTCATATGGATCGAACTTTCTTAATCTTGATTTCTTGCCTCATGGTAGCACAGCTGCCCACCATGTCTTCCAAGTAGTTAAGCATCTCACCCTTTCTTATCAATGTACCTTTCATTGATTAAGGTGCCTTGCCTTTTATGCATTCAAGATGAGAACTCATAGAACTCATATGCATAATTAACTCAATTGGAACAGCACATAATCAAAATAATGTCAACACGATAGGTTGTGAACCTCAACTCGTGTGCTAGTGATGATCGATAAGGTTTATTTGATTTGTTCTTGAAACCTTTCAAGACCATTAAGACTCCCACTGACTCCTTGACATATAAGATTCTCTTGTCATTAACCATTTCTTGACAAACAAATATTCAAGAGTTAGTGTAGTTTTTATCAAAACACTTCATAAATTGGTACTAGTTGGCCTTTGTCTTATTCAAGACATCACAACTTCCCACATTTTATGAATGTTATAAACCTTTAATACTTTTCACTAATTGTCACAATCTTAACTTTAAGACTTATTATTGGAACGAAGTATGATTGACTTATTGATTTAACCATTTCTTCAATTCTTGATTCCTCTTCTTAGACATACAATTGTACTAAGACTCACTTAGAGGATCAATTGAGATATGGTTCTTAATCACTAAGACATATCATAAAGCATAAAAGCTACTCTCCCTTCTTCTTAGAATTGAGAAACTTTTATCTTTCTGCCTACTTGATTCTTCTTATTCGTTCTGCTATTGATCTAAACCCTTTAATCAATTCAGAATTACACTTAATCTTGTAAGTATAATCATATTTACTAAACCTTTAGTAAATCATGATGAATATCTTTGTTACTCTTATGGTGGACTTGATCAACACGCTACTTTGTGTACTTGATCTCCTAGTCCTTCACTTGACACTTTGTCAATGAATTGGTCTAATTTCCAAATATGAATTTCTCATTCATCATGCAACCAAGTTTCATGATTCCAAATTTCTGTCCGATTGAAACTTTGGGTGATGAGAAACTCTCCCTATTTGGTAAATTCTTGACATTTCCATAAATAACATAAACAAGAATCATACCCATTCGTTGTAGAAATATTCAAACATCGATTTTCATAATGATTTCATTGTAAGGAAATAAACAATTAAATAAATAAGTCAAACAAAATTTATTTTATTTATAAAAGCAGCGGAAAAATTTGTCCTTACAATGCAAAATCCATTGAAAACTATGTAAAAGGAAAATTTCTAACAACTCTATCATAACTATTTAAGCTCAAAATCTAATCTTCAAGTCCTATGCGATCAAGATCCATCTCTTGGTGATTAGATTCATCTTGCTCTCTCAACAAGCTTCCTTTCTTTTCACCGATCCTGCAAAAACACTCAAATGCAATCTTATTACATCATGTATTAAGAATCAATGAATAGGAACTTAACGGAGTTAGATAGTGGATTCTTACCTAAAGTAGAGCCATACATTCTGACTCTCCCATCTCTTAGATCTCTTAGGTAATTAGGGCAACTTCGTCTCCAATGCCCCTTCTCTTGGCAATAAAAGCAAAATGACTCTTTTGGAACAACACATGGAACTACTTTAGACATCGCCTTTCTCTTATGATCAAACTTTTCGATCATTGCATGTCTTTCATTGCCATTGTCTATATCCATAGAGGTCTTGAAGGCAGATTCACCAATCAACTTTGCTTTTCTATTGTGCCAAACCATTACCGATTCAGCAGCAATAAGCATGTAGGTGAGATCTATAAGGGTCACGTCGTGATTCATCATATAGTACTCTCTTACGAACTCACTATATGAGTTGGGAAGTGACTGAAGAACCCAATCAACAACTATTTCCTCACAGACAACGGATCCCAACATTCTTAGTCTATCAATGTGCGACTTCATCCCTAGGACGTGTGCACACACCGACTTTCCTTCTTTATGTTTACTTGCCAAAAGGGCTTGAGTGATATTGAACTTTTCAATTCTTCGATCTTGTGGGTTGGGGAGAAAAATAGGAGGAGGAGGAGGAAGTGAAGCATGATTTCTCATTCCTCGATTGAATCGTGGAATATCATCTTCATGTGGAATGCTTGTTCCACGGGATTTGGGAAGACCATAGTTGTCGAACTTTGACATCTACAAAACGGGAGAAAACGAATTCAAGTTAGTTGATAGATTGAGTCCTTAGTAAATCACCCAAATGAGATACTAAGGCTAGGACCCAACACAATACGCTACAACCTAGAAAAGGGATGTCGTAATCTAGTTGCAGAATATTTGAAGGTAAGTGAATGACGATTCACTAATTTCCACCATGAAAAACGAAAAAGAAATTTAAGTTTTAAATCTATGAAAACTCCTAGATCCTTTGAGATACATTGAACTTTCAATGGCATGTTTATATCTCGATACGCCCCTCTTGTTTGTGACTGGGATGCCGAGGATCACAAAGCGGGTGTGAATAACCATGCAAACTACATGGTGCCCTCACATGTTACGGTCACCTATTCGATGTGCCGGTAAACCACACACGCTCCACCGAACTATGACAAACATTGAGTCACCCTTTGCTACCTTTGCTTAGACCCATTTAGTGTGCCGGTTAACCACACACGCTCCACTAACGTCTTCGCAAGGGCACAAAGTGTAATTTCATGGAATTGCATCAATTCACTTTTGCCTAAGTAACTAAGATTGGGAATTTTATGAAAACATTTAGTTACTTTTATACTTCATTATACTTATAAAGGAAGGTTTCATCCTATCCTACCCGTTCGGCTAACGACTCTCCACT
The DNA here is from genome assembly GCF_051521515.1 of Lactuca serriola. NCBI lineage: Eukaryota > Viridiplantae > Streptophyta > Magnoliopsida > Asterales > Asteraceae > Lactuca > Lactuca serriola. The sequence goes on from NC_136410.1 coordinate 25,491,819, forward strand.
AGTCAAGAGTGCGGTGGGTAAGAGTGGATACCCATTCAATCGCCATTTTATAGGCAATTTCCTTAAACACCCCTTATAGACCAGCTTCGTGAATGAGGCCTACTAACGGTAAGACTGACTTTTAGTTATACATATATATAATGTTAGACTTTTAATGTTATATATAGTATAGGGTGTATTTTATAACTTTTAAAATACTATGTGGTTAACTTTAACAATTACACTTTTAATTCTATTAAATGGTTAACCTAAACTTTTATTGATTTATTAAACCTCTTTTAATTATACACCTTAATTAATTAATAAAACCATAAGGGTGTGATTTGAACTTTTTCAAAATTATACTAGAGTTTTAGAATTTAACATTCCTAATTAAACTTTTAATCAACTTTTAAATTCCAAAACTTGAGGGCAAGTTTTGAAACATTTCAACACATTAGGGATCAGAATTTAAATATGCATCAAAATTAAACTATTTAATCAAAACTTAAATTCCAAAACTTGAGGGCAAGTTTTGAAACCTTTTTCAAAACATTAGGGTTTCAACTATTTAAATTTCAAAACAACAGAACTTTTGGGGTTCAAATTTAAACTATAAAACCTAAAGGGCCAATTATGAAACTTTTCACAACAACAAGGATCAAATAACAAATAATTCAAATTAACATTTAATCACATAATTATCCATATTTGATGATTTCTTGCAAAATAATTTATCAATTTACTCAAAATAATTAATCAATTATCTTATAAGGAAACGATTATCCTATTAATTGATAAATATCTTCAATTAGATTAAAATTATAGTCAAATATATCATATAATCGGATTAATATTAATCTAACATGATAAGGTAATTATCCCAATGCAAAAACAGCAAGAAATCCCGAGATAAGCACTGTCTGACGCACCGACTCGCCGAGTCACCCTCTGGAACTCGCCGAGTAGGGCTGACTCGTCGAGTCCAAGAGTGACTCGCTGAGTCAGGTCGAACAGTGAGGCCAAAACACGATTTTCAGTTACATCAAGCATCAATACAATAGAAACCAATCATGGCTCTGATACCACTGATGGGTTTTGGTCATAAGACATCCTATGTGCTCACACAAACCCTAAAGCTCGGATCTAGGTTTCTCTATTGTACATACTTTGAATCCAAGACTATAAACCCTAATTCTAGCATATGGAAATCCAAATTCACATGTAATTAGGTTTAAGAACATACCTTGATTGTTATGTAGCAATAACAATCCAATTCCTCCTTGAATTGACCTTGGAAAGCAGAGAGTCACAAGTGTCACTCCTCTAATGGCTTACAAACACCATAAGCAAGTGGAGAAGGTATATAGAGAGAGGAGAGAGGTTAGAATTCGTATTTGGGACTTCTTGGGAAGGGAAACCCGAATTCATGACCTTGGGGTTGTTTATATAGGTGTAGAGATAGGGTTTCAGTCATTATCCTTATCTAGTTGATTATCCATTAAGCAACCAATAAGATAATCCTTGAATCCTTATCATACTCGAATTCTAAGGCTTTCCAACCTTAAATTCATCCACCATATATAAAAGATAATCCTTACCTTATTTTGTAACTATCACATAATTACAAATCAGCCCCTCTAGTTTAATTAATTACATTTGATCACAAAACTAATTCTTAATTAATTATCGACCAATATTAATTAAACAAATATGATTTCTCCTTTAATATATTATTCTTATAACATATTAATAAATCATATTATCCTCTCTCTCTTTATTCATTTCTCCAATCAAGTTGCTTTGGTGAAGGCAACCCAAAAGGACCATGCACCATCGGGTCAAGTACATACCAAAATAGTTATGGACTTAGACACTAATCCAACACTGACATCCTTGAAATACACTAAAAAATGGCAAAAACGCTTGACGTATTAGGGGAGTCTTAGACGCGTTCTAAGACGTCCTTCCTTGATTTCTAAACTTTTCCGAAACACACCGTTCCAACATGAGACGCCCCTAAAACACCTGGACGTCCTAGGGGACGTCTTAGGCACCTTGTAAGACGCCGATGGGGGGTCCTTCCCTCTTTCCTGCTTCGAAATTTGACCAAATGTTGACTGTTTGACTTGGACGTCCTAGGGGACGTCTTAGATGCCTGGAGGGGTCCTTCATTTTTCGTGCAAGTTTTAGTGGTCAAAATGACATAAATAGCAGAAACACAAAACACGAAAGTTGTAGAAAATCTTGTATAGTTTCCAGAACTTCTTTACTCATGTCAATCAGATCCCCAGAACTTGAGATATGAACAAAACATTGAAGCATGGTCAATTTTCCCAGGAACGTTTCTTCATTCCTTTAGCAATCCGTTTTACTTGCAGGTTCCGCCCACTTTTAGTACAATATATTGACCTGCATATGTAGTTCAACAACTCATCAAAGTAGTGCCATTATTGGACAATTATACATCAATTCAACATATTTAGTACACTTTATTATGCTATAAATGTAGACCGATCAGTTCCCGTATCTATTATCTTCGACAGAGATAGTAGATTCACCTCAAGATTCTGGCAGTAGCTACGAAAATCCTTGGGAACTAGGTTGGACATGAGTACAGCCTACCACCACAAACTAATGGACAGAGTGAGAGGACTATACAAACATTGGAAGACATGCTGAGAGCTTGTGTGATCGACTTTGGTAAAGAATGGGATATTCATTTACCATTGGTCGAGTTTTCATACAACAACTACCATACTAGTATCGAAGTTGCTCCATTTGAAGCCCTCTATGGCCGGAAGTGCAGATATCATCTGTGTTGGGCTGACGTGGGTGACACGTAACTAGCTAAAGGACAAGTTCCTGACAACACTCTCACTGGTCCGAAAATCATAAGAGAGACAACATAAAAGATTGTGCAAATTCACGAGCGATTGAAAGCCTCTAGAGATCGACAGAAAAGTTACGTAGACAAAAGATGAAACCCTTGGAATTTCAGGTTGGTGACCTTGTTCTATTGAAGGTCTCAATCTAGAAGGGCATGACTCGCTTCGGAAAGCGTGGTAAACTAAATCCAATGTACATTGGGCCTTTTGAGATTCTATCTAGAATCGACCCTATAGCTTACAAACTTCGACTACCTCAAGAACTTAGCAACGTACACCTTACCTTCCACATATCCAACCTAAAGAAGTGTCTATTTGATGAGACTCTTGTTATCCCACTCGATGAAATCGAGATCAATGAGAGCCTCAACTTTGATATGTGTATTTTATGCACGTATTTTGCATGTTTATTTCTGTCCTTTCATAGCATTCTACTTCATAATTCTTGCATTTAGATAATTATTAGGGCAATTGTATATTTCTTTAAGAATGTCTGGTACTTCATTATTTTTGATTTATTTTGCAAGCATTATGGAGTGTGGAGCTTGGAAGCATGGAACTTGGAGTATGGAACTTTGGAGCATGAAGAGAAGATGAACCGTTCATTCCATGGAGGAAAGCATAAAGACATAACCCGAGTCATTGTGCATTATCATCATAACAAAGGACTACATTTAAAGCACGGTTCATGTCACACCGACACGGGTCGTGTTTGTCTTTTTCTCATCTTATATTTAGAGCATCATGACTCGTGGTGAAGCTAGACTGAAGATGTATCCAACAGTGAAAACTTATTGGACTTTTAGCAAAAAGCATGGGCCACGCCAAAAACACATGGTCAAGACAAATGGCCATGCCAAAAAGGCATGGCCATGCTAAAAATGCTTTGCCACATGGAAAGCACGTGAACATTAATAAAACAAGTGAAGATGTCGCCATTTCACATAGAACGGTTTCTGGAGCACTTTTGGGCGACTTTGGGAGAATTCTTTGAGCTTTTGAAAAGACCTAATCATTGCAAAAACTTTTGATTTCATTTTTGTAAGCATTAAACATTCCGATTCCATTTTTATTCTTGTTTGATTTGTTCTTAGCAATGTGTGGCTAAGAAATCATAGTTTATAGTTCTTGTTCAAAACATCTTGATTGCTTGACTTGAAGCATGTGATTTGATGTTTGAATTGTGATTCTATTATAGTGACTATGATCTTGTTTAATCTAGAATCCTTAAATTTGATTTGTGTTTGATTGGCCACTTTCATAAATTGAATTTTTGTGTAGTTAATTAACTTTTAGGGCACCTAATCATTCTACAAAGTTAATGATTGGTAACAAACAATAGGTTTTCTTATTGTAGAACATTTATCACATGTTTTCACACTTCCGAGTGTATGATAAGAAATGAACATTGTTGGGAAGCTTGTACAAAACTTAATGCAAATTTTCAATACAATCTAAGAGCGTGTTTAGGTTGAATTGGTAAATATAGGTCTAGTCAAAGAGCGTGTTTTGGCTAGATAATTTGGCAAGCGAGAGGTATTAGAGCGTGTTAATATCTTTCAGTACCAACTTATAATAGCAATCACAAATTACATCAAGTCATAATCAGGTTAAATGGCAACATTGAGAACTAGAACTAGAAGCACTTTTACAACTTATTTACAAATCTATTTCATTTTCTGCATGTTTCAAAGTTGATTGTTATTTTCATTATTTGAATTTTGCAAACAAATCCCCCTTTGTGACCAAAGTACCTTATGCAAAGAGGTATAGAATTTTATCCCGTGTCTCTGTGGTTCGACCCTGCTTGCCTTGTACTACTTTTTAGTGCATTAAAGCAGTGTATTTGGAGTCTATTGTACCCCTATTATTTGTTGGGTTTGACACACCTAACAAACTTCGTGGAAGAACCAGTAGAAATCAAGGATAGGGAAGTCAAGCAAACCAAACAAAGTTTTATCTCGATAGTGAAGGTTCGCTAGAAAGCAAAACGAGGACCTGAATTCGCTTGGGTGCGAGAGGATCAAATGAAACATAAGTATCTGCATCTTTTCCCTTACTCCATGTGTATCTCTTAGACTTAATTTCGGGACGAAATTCCCTCTAACAGGGGGGAGGGGGATGATGTGACAACACGTTATTTTCGTTATTGTAAAAGTCAAACTAAGTCAAACTTATTGTTTTGATTTACTTATTTAAGGTTAGATTGATAACCTATATATGTTTAAAATCCTTTTATTAGAAGTGTAATGCTTCATCTGAGAAGTCTCGCATGGGCCGCAAACCCTCTGTTCGTAGCTGAGAACCCACTTTGGACCGCAAACACTCTTCGGACCGCAAATGTGCGAACCTTCCATTTTTGGCCGAGAACCCACTTCGGACCGCAAACCCTCGGTTCACAGCCAAAAAATCCTTTCTGACCGTAAACTTCGGTCTCATCCACTCGGTGCGATAACCAATGCATGTGTTCCATCATCGATTTCGACCCTATACATATGGGGGGAGCGAAAACCCCTCATCACTTCTACCATTCCAACTGAAAACACACTTTTTACTCTCAAGAACACCAACCAAAAACGCCTTATTCTCTCTCAGCTATCATCAAAAATCCTTTGTATCTCCTTCGGATCTTGCTTAGAACATCAAATGTTCTTCGTTTCATCAAGATCCTCAACCGAAAACCCTTGAATCTCCTTGGTTTCGCCAAGAACACCAAGATCCTCATTGGACCGAAAACCCAAAGGGCTGGCTGAAAACTCATTGCAACCTTCCTAATCGCTTCTAACACTCTTATTTGTAAGTGAAGCTTACAAATTAGTCTATTTCCTTAACGTACTTGCAATTATATTAACTAATTGTATACACATATATTGCATGAAATGCTTTTAGGACTCTTTTTGCCTCATGATCTACCTTGTGGAAAACATCCTATATTTAGCCTTCAAACGAATCACTCACATAAGGTGAGTTCATACCCCTACAATTTACCCTTTTCAATGTTTTTAGGGGGGGGGGGGGGGGAATACAAGTAGAACACAGATTAATTGTGTTAACTCTTACATGTGTAAAAAAACTAACGAAGGATTTCGTATGCTTATAAATATTGTTAAAATCATTTCAAAACTCTTTTAAGCTCATTTAGATTTTTGTTTATATCAAAATCATATTTCTTTGTATATTTATGTATAATCATGCTTTAACGAACTTAGGACTATTGCTAAATACTATAATTCTTGTACCTTGTTTGGTTGTGGGCTTAGGGTAGGATCACTAGTCTGACTATCGGCTAAATCATAATTATACATGCTAAATATATACATAAATATTAAATCTCATTTTCAAATACATACTTAACTCAGTTGCATATGTTGGGCAACTGAGTCTTTTCTCTAAACCATTTACGGTTCAAACAAAACGTACCAGTAAACTATAATAGGTATAGTTTAGAGAATCAATTCATACTATTTTCTATATCAGAGTAACAATACATGAATCAATACCTTCATACTACTACATTTTATTACAAAGTATACTATTCATCTACAAGAACAAGAAAGAGCTTACATACTATACGTGAACAAGTTAACTAAAATGTGAAATACTATTTCATGGCATAGCAATATTCTTGCTAAGTCATGTTTTGTAACCAGAGTCTCCGGGAGGGAGAGCGTGAGTTTGTGTATAGATCTATACGGGATTGACCATCCTACACCTTGTTGCTAGATACAGTGGGACCTGCAGGTCTACGGGTGACAAATATCATATCATTTTCGATGCCTAAAGAACGTCGTGTTTTATACTAGTCAATCAAGCATGGTTATAACCTTAATCACATTAACATCTTAATTAACCAACTCGGTTACAATGCGATTAATTCATCAATAATGTATTTTACACAATACTACTGTGAATCTTCATTTTCCATGTCATACATACAGTGATAATCTCACATGGGCAATGCATACTATTTTTTTAGTAAAGATGGTCTACAAATATGGAAAACATACATTTTATACTATTTCAAGAGAACAAAACATAAAAACAGTTTGGTCTTGGGTAGAAGACTGCTTTTTCATTTAAGCAGAAAATATAGGATTTTTCTGGGAAGTACACTAACATTTACATGAAGCAGTTACAAACATTTTGACACTAAAAAATTATGAACTCACCGAATTAAATTTTGATACTCTCTTTCAAAATAACTTGTATTATCAGGAAACCAGTAGACAGGTACACTAGCACAGGTGTTGGAGAAGACGGAGCATGTTCATGCTCATCTTCTATTTTTGTTTTACATTTGTTGTGTCATACAACTATACAAAGAACACACGTGTATTAACTATTTTATTAATGCAATGGATGTTGTTGCTTATTTTACTATTGTGCATTGTTATGATACTATACATGACGTCCTCTGCCCCCGAATGTTTATGCTATCTCAGTTTGGGGGTGTGACATAGTAGTTCATGGTGAATTTCTTGTATGCACTAGCTAGAGAGTTAAGACTAATATCGGTAGACAAATATTAAGTGAATGGGAATCCAGTATGTTCAAGTTTGTCAAAGTACCCTTTTAACTTTATCACATGGGTACTCACATAACAATTATCCTGTTGCTTGTAACATAGAATCTCTCAGTTCGGGCTTGTTCTTGAACATGACTTTAAGTTGATCATTCATGTTGTACTCCCCGAGGTTCTCATAACTATTTTGGATTTTAGAAGAGATGGTCGCCAACATCAGACATGAGGCCTCGATAAAGTGATAACAATGCTTTTCATGTTTGACTGCTTCTTCTTTAGTAACATCGTCAATAAATCTTTATTCTAGAAACTCGTCCAAAACATACTCCTTCTTTTTGTACCTCATATTGATTCTCATGTTGCGAATCCCATTAAGGTATTTAGGACCAGTGAGCTTATCTCGCAGGAGGAGTTGGAGTGGTGAGAAGTTTCATGAAGTGGTTGGTGCAGGAAGAGGAGTGTCATCCAGACTAATAATTATTTATTTAAGAAAAAGAAACACAATTAGTTTGATCAAAAAGTCCTTTTAATATAAATACCCAATATCAAATTATTAATTAAAAGCCTATGATCCATATTTGGCTTCATAATGTAAAGTGGACTAGTAAAAAATTACCAAATGAAGTTATTTAGGTGGACAAACTACGTCGATCTCAATCTATATGAGATTCTTAGAAAACAAGATTTATTGACTTGTGTCAATAACATGTTAATCTCTTCTAACGATTATTTGTCAACCATGATTGGATTAGCTGAGAATCATGAATCCAAATGGTGAATTGGCCATGCGAAGTTACAATGAGATTATGTTCAAGTAACGCTTGAGAATTACGATCACCATATACTTTTCTTTGACTATATTCTCTTCTTGACGAGATAGTAACCACACTCGTTTACATCAAAGAGAATATTCTGCAAGGTGTAATTTCCATGGGAAGCATAGGATTCACATTATTTTTATGAAACATGATTTTGTTCTACTACTTATTAAGTTGATACTTTTAACTTTGCACAGTTGTCCTATTAAACCCTTTCGGTAACTCTACTTCAAAATGTAAGAAGGCGGTGAAGGTAGCGAACAATAAATGTCACTTAAAAGCCAACCTCATTATGAATCGAAGAGACCTCCTAGAACCTTCGTTATAGCTACTAAAGTAGGTGAGTCTAGTCATGGTAAGACTAACAATGCACATTTTAGAAAACATGCAAGGACACAATGTTTGTAGTTTGATGTGAAACATATAAATATTTGTTGTGATACATATAGATATAATTTTACTATATATGTCTTTTAATTCAATCGACCGAACAATAAGATGCAAGACAACAATAAAATTATTAAGATTCTATTGTTTTGTCTTTTAATTGATCCTGTAATAAAATCAATTTTACTTTATCTTTTAGTATAAAGGCGGGTTTTTACATGTTTTAAAATCGACAAAGGAATAAAACAATGCAAAACGAATTTTATAATTTTGGAACCACAGGTTCCACGACGTGCGAAATGAGCAACCACGTCGTGGAGCCTTAGAATAACAAGAGACTTATTATAAGATTATTTTAAGTTTTCAACAACTCACCATGACGTGTCCATGTATAAAGTACGATATGGCGACGAGGCAGTCGCTATCCAATTTAGCATCCAACAGATACCACGACGTGGCGAAGAGGCAGAACGATTCGAACATCATTTTTTAGATTCAATTTTAACATGGAAATTTTGTAGACTATTTAAAACGATTAAACATATAAATCCAACATTACAAGCACTAACATACTATCTATGATAAAGTCTAAGTTCAATAGACTTGAGTTAACCTACACTTTGATACCACTGATGAGTTTCGAGTCTTGGTATAGATCTGATCGGGACAACGGAAACAATAACAATTTATGATCTAAAGACTTGAAATGTGCATATAAAACTCAAACAAATATATGCAACTTAAACAATACAAAATAATGAATCATACTTTTGCTTTCTTAGTGTTTTTCTTCGTTTGTTTAGTCAATTGATTGAACTAAAGAACCCAACGTAGAGTTCCTCTCTTGTGATCGCACCCAAGACAAAAACTTTACAGATCTGAACAATTCTTGAACACCAACAACTAATAGATTTGATCAAACGAATCAGCGACGAAGCACGATGTGGGAACTGTACTTTGAAAATTCTAGGTTTTTTGAGGGTTCTGAACTTTGGTGATTGAAGGGTATTCTTCTCATGTATCAAAACCAGGTTGTTACCTCTATTTATATAAGGAGGTGATTTGAAACCCTAAAGATAATTACCAAATATATATGTAATTATCAAGATATTTCAAATCATTATGTAATATTTCATAGTTCTTTATTTTCTAATTATTTAATTAAACTATTAACCAATTAACAAAACAAGTCCATGATATAAATATATTTTCAGTTCTACTTTATTCTTGCTCTTGCATGCAACCCAAAATGACACTGTTATTTATAGTAATGTTACTGAGTTTGTTGTGGCTATAGGCATTAATCTCCATCACATCCCAGTCTTATACCTCAGTTGCATATATATATATATATATATATATATATATATATATATATATATATATATATATATATATATATTTGCGTCCTTATTGGAATAGTGAGATTACTTTCCATTTGTTGCACGATGTTATTGACAATAACCCTTGAATTAAAGTTTATTTTGTTATTGCATGCAATCAACCACTCTTTTCACCATCCAATTCTTATGTCCCCATCATGTATAATATATTATTAAAAAATTACAAGGTTTATTACATTAATGTCTTCATCCATTCTTTATTACCTATAATTAGATTGATTAGGATGTTTGGCATATATTCAACATCATGGTCATCCTTCTTATCAACCTTTATATCACTCATTATATTTGTCTTGTCAACAACATAGTCACTATATTAATTTTCACTGCCATCCTTACTATTATCATCCCCATTTCTTCCACCTTCACTAATTTTCCAATCATTATCAAATGCCTTTTATTTCTTGATTTTGGTTGTTTATATTTCCACCATATTATGCATATATGTTTCCCAAGAATAACTGATACTCATCCTTATGTATATTATATGTATATTACATAAATGATAAAAGTCATCTATATATATAGGCTAGGCTAACTAGTTTACTATGGGCATTATCATTTTGGAAGCATGCAAACATTATGGTTAATTAACTATCTTTTAGTGGAAGTTTACCACCATCAAAGTCAATTCTTTGTATACACTAGGATATTCCAGATGGTATAATGCAATTTGATAAGTCATTAGGTTCATATGAGTTTAATTTCATGCTTCTAATTCCTATCTATGCCATCTTTATTAGTTCAAAGACCGGGCTTGGGGGTTGGTCTTAGTGGTCAATGAAAATGTACTAGTGTGCTGTCTTAACATGCAGAAATTTTATTAGACTGCTAGCTTTACCAGCGGTAGGAGGGTGAAAAGACGGTGCAGCCGCTCTAGTACACATGCTAGTACACCGAAGCACAGAGTCGCTTGTCATCGACATCCGAGCCACAGAGAGCCCTTCCGCCGAACGGGACTCATTTCTCTTCTTGGATGAAGACTATCGGGAGTTGGAACATGATGAACTATCACCAGTCAAGACGAGGAAGATTATGAGGACGATGGGAACCATGGTATTATTCTTTCTACAATTACCTCAAGACGGGTTCATACCGGAGTACGCCACTCGTGGTCAGAGGAGAGCCCGGAGGGAACTTTCCCGACGATTTGTGATCTTGGGAGATGTCCTTTACATCTTTGAATATTACTAATATTTAATTATGGCGAGACAAGGCTATTAAGCCCTTCAATAAAAACTTTACTTGGCAACATGAAGTAAGTGTTAAGCGTAATATTTGCATGTTTAATGTATACATATGAAATCTAAATAGTTCATTTTTCCATGGATATAAGACCTTTAAGGTGACTTGCTAAATAGCCTAACATGGTAGACCTTCAATATGAAAAAAACTTTAAAATTCAAACTTACAACATTCTCTTACCAAGTTGGGGTTTAAGTATGATAGTTGTTGTCTAGTCCACACTATAAGCATCGACGAAGCTTATATATGGCCAGGGGGTTGTGCCCCCCCCCCTCCCCCCCTCCTCTCCCCTCCCCATTTTTTTAACAATTAGTCCATAACTATTTAAAAAGTTACATATTATGTCTAAAACTATAAAATTTGACTTTGACCCCCCTGTTCTTCAATTTTTATACATATTTTATTTTCGGCCCCCAAATCAAAACTTCAAGTTCCGCCACTGACTATAAGTACCATATTTCACTACTACAAGATGCAAAAACAATGGAGGAGATGATCAAGCTCAACAAAGAAGAAAATAGAGAAGAAGAATAAGGCGATTGATGGTTTATTAGGAGGACCATATTTGAAACGACGATTGATCACATCTGTGACATGAGTTTATGAACCGAAATGACAGAAATGCCCTCACGTCAGAAGCACACCTCACTCATTAACGATACAAGGCTCATGTCGGCTGCCATAATGACCATTTTTTGGAAGTTATTTATTCTTAGGGACCATTTGTCAATAAATTATTCTTAAGAACCAAACTTGGTACATTTTACCAAACTTACACACCATTTAATTTATGTAATATGTAATGACACTTAACAAAAAGAAAACGTTTGTATATAACTTTCTTCTATACATGACATTATTTCCAATTCAACTAATATTATATTTAAAAAACAACTAGTGTAGTGTGGACAAAAAGAAGTAAACATTTTTATGAGTAGATTTTGGGGTAAGAACTAAAGAAATAACTCGCACAATAATTTGTTGTACGCATTCTACCGCTCTCCCTCTCTCTCTCTCTCTCTCTCTCTCTCTCTCTCTCTTCTCCCTCAAAAAATTTAGAAGGGTGATTGGTGAAATGAAATCCATGGAAATGGCGGCTTGGTTTTCCCTCCCATTTTAAAATCTCAAAACCGTGTTGAAAATCCTTTCAACCACTTTCAACTTCCCCCAAATTTTAATTACCACCAAAGTTTTCCCTCTCTTCCCATCCACCAAATTCAAACCCTAATTCGTTTCTTTCAAAAGCCCTAATTTTCTGTCTCAGTCTAGGGTTTTCCGATGGCTGATCATGCAGAGACTTTGGCTCCGCCGTCGGAATCAGTTAGTATATACGCAGATGCGGTTGAATCCTCTTCCCCCAAAGACTCTCGTTCGCCTACACAAACCCTAGATCGATACTCGAGCTCTCGTCGTACTAAAGTCGATGTTCACGCTAGCGCACATATGTTGTTTGATAAAATATCTCAAGAAGAGGAGGAAAAATTGGAGGATTCTAAGCCACCGGAATCGCAAATAAATCCCTTGATGGCAACCGAAGCGCTCGAAGATTCTGAAGAACTGGCGTTATCTCTTTCCGGTGCGGAAGCTAATGCTCCCACTGAGCCCTCAAGTCCTGTGGCTGTTGATGATAACGCTAATGATCCCGCCGATGAGACCGATGCGTGGATTTCGTGTAATCGAAGTGAAAACGATGTCTACAAGCCGTTGCCCTCAGTCGCGTCAAGTTCTTCGAGTTGGTACGAAGATGTCTATGAGAAGCCGTCTATGGTGGTATGCTTATTATTATTATATCTCATATTCATGATATTTTAAAAATTTACTGTTTTATTTAAATCACATCGATCTTATTTATTGCTACTTTTAGACCGAAAGTTATCTAAATTGATTTGCACTTTCATGGTCATATTACATCACGACTAGTACCAATTCTCCATCATTTGAGAAATCTCGGTCTAGTTTATGGAGTGAAGATAGTTAATTCAGTTTCTAAAATTGCTTTTGCTTCAGTTGCATCAAGTGCTATGTGTGAAATTCCATCCAACAAGTCCAATTCCTATCCTTAAATCTGGCTTATCTAGTTTCTGAACTTACAGGGTGCAGGACTTGCCAATCTAGGCAACACTTGCTTTTTCAACGCAGTTATGCAGTGCTTCACACACTCTGTGCTACTTGTTCAGGGTCTTTTTTCATCTCCCCATCCTACTCCTTGTGATTGTAAGATCTACAACCTAATCAGTTTATGTATTTATTTCATTATTGTTTTATATAGTAAGACTTGTAGGGAGTATATGATTTACCTGCAAAGCTGGTATATTTACATCTCAAGTGTGGACCTGCAGGTAACAATGAAAGGTTCTGCTTGATCTGTGTATTGCGGGAGCAAATTGAACTTTCTTTAACATCAACTGGAAAAGTTGTCTCTCCATGGAAATTTGTCGACAACTTGAGTTGTATCCTTCAAATTCATACAAATTACATTTGTTATCTCTCTTTTTTTATATCTTCAATCACACATATCTGTTTAACATTTATTATATCCAACCTGTTTTTTCAATATTTGTGTTTCTTGACTGGTTGACTATCAGATTTTTCATCATCATTCCAAAGATACCAGCAGGAAGATGCTCATGAGTTCTTGCAATGCTTTCTAGATAGGCTTGAAAGTTCTTTCAGCAATTTAAAAGTGAAGGATGATACTCTCTCCTCAGAAAGTGAAAACTTAGTCAAGAAAGTCTTTGGAGGTCGTGTTATCAGCAAAGTAAGAAGTCGATTGATGTTCCATTGATTTTCCCATATCAACTACTCAACCCCATTATCTATTTTGCTCACTCTTGTTTATATAAATTTCAGCTAAGATGTTGCAACTGCAACCACATATCTGATACCTATGAGCCTTCAGTTGACTTAAGCTTGGAGATTGAAGATGCAAAAAGTCTCTCAACTGCCCTCGAGTCATTTACAAAAGTTGAACACATTGAAGATGAAGAAATGAAATTTACATGTGACCAGTGTAAAGAAAAAGTGTCTGTTGAAAAACAACTTATGCTCGATCAAACTCCTCCTATTTGTGCTTTCCATTTAAAAAGATTCAAAAATGATGGCTCCTATGTTGAAAAAATTGACAAACATGTTGAGTTTCCTCTTGAGTTGGACTTGCAGCCTTATACATGTGGCAATCAAAGCAATAATGTGAGTTCTATTCCTTAATTATATATATACAAACAAGAACATATATATTTATACATGTTTTTACCTCCATATATATCTCTCTTTTTATACAGGAGGAGTTGAAATATGAACTATATGCAGTTGTAGTACATGCAGCTTATACATCTAGCTGTGGTCATTATTACTGTTACATACGTTCTGCACCTGAAACATGGTGCAAGTTTGATGACTCAAAGGTATATACATCAATACATCATATCTCAACTTTTTCTTAAAATTTGTAATATGGAATTTGAAAATTGAGTTAAAAAGTTTTATGATTTTGATAGGTGACTAGTGTTTCTGAAGCTTATGTGCTATCAGAAGAAGCATACATTCTGTTCTATGCAAGACAAGGCACACCTTGGTTTTCAAACTTTATGGAAACATATAAACCTTTATTAGATCCAAATTTATCAAACACATCACCAAAATCTGTTCTTGAAAACCTTGATGCCCCAATCATCCATTCCCATGACACCAATGAATCTTGTAGCAGATCAATAGATAATAACAACAAAGTTACAGTTCCTGAAGCTAAAGCTGATTGTAGTATCAAATCTGTTGCTGTGGTTCCAAACACTCCAATTTATGTAAAAAAAGAAAACCTTCCACTGACCCTTAAAGAATATGGTTCTAATCGTAGGGTAGTCACCCCTACAAGTAGTCATAACAAGATTCACACTGCAAATCCTGAAAATGATCCCAACAGAAGAAAAACCACAACCACATTTGAAATTGAAGACATATTTTCTCCTTCAACTCCACCAAGATCTCCTGGAGTTGATTCTTCTGATGATGAAACTTCAGGTAATAATATATTCTGAGTTATTATTATTATTTGTTTTGTGAATTTGGTGAAAGATTAAATGAGTAACATATGATGATATTGTGGTGTACAGAAGTGGTTTTTGCTTCAAGGAGAAGTGAAATAAAGCTTTTGGAGAAACCATCTTACAAGAGACCAAGAAACAAGGAAGTTGAAAATTATGCAAAAATTGAGGCTTTGAAACATTGTAATAAGACAATGCCTGCTTCAAGAAGAGATATGCTCATGGCTGCTATTAAGAGTGAAAGTGCAGTGAACAACAAAAGAAGCAAGAAAATGGCATCACATTCACCTCCAAGAAAGAATTTAAGCAGATCAAGCGAACGCCCAATCCCTCGTAAATTGGCTTCTTCTTCAAGTTTTCGTTGAAGGTAAGTTTAGGGTTTTAAAAGGTTGCATGATTTCTAGGGTTTTTGTTTTTGAGATATGATCTAATGATATGATGGATGGAGGCATGTGAAGTGTTTTGCTTGCCATTCATGGAGTGAAATTGGTTTTGTGACCTTTAGATATGTTAATGTTAGATTTGTTGTTTTTTTTTTTTTGTCAATTATCAATGTGTTTATTTTTAGTAAAAACAATACCAGTTCATTATCTAATCTAAGACGTTAACATGCTTTAAATATTTCATCATACCCACAGCACCTTTCATAGCGTATTTTTTTTGATGCTTGATGAATATGTAATATATTAGTTAAATGGTGAAAAGTAAAGAGGCGAGAACTTTGGTACAAATTTGTTTAGAACTGCAAACATTTTGTTTGAATTTTGTACTATATGATTGTGTATGGAGCTGTGATAGCCTGTGTTTAGTGGTTTCTGGAATTGTTGAAGCATGTTGTTAAGCATCAAGTTTTTCACAATGCATTAAAACGGGTTGTGGCTTTCTTTGGTCCACTCTTCATTAAGATAGTGATTTATTGTTAGGCAAAAGAATTTTTCTTCAATAGACGCTGAATTGGATCTTACACTAGTGGGTCAATCCAATCGATACATTTGGAAGAGTGAGTTGGATTGGCCCAGTCTTTTTCGGTCCTCGGCAAATTATTTGTGTCAACCTGATTGGGTTTCATGTTAAATGGGTTGTTCTTTTTTTTTTTTAATAAAATTGACTATAATGTATGGGTTGGTTGGATTGGAGTGTGAAAGAGCTCCCAAACTTTGGATGGTTTTTGGTCGTTTGACACGTTATTGGGTTTCATCGTTATTGTTTTTTCATCAACTTCTATTGACTTGGACATCTATATAACCAAATAAAATGACATTTTCAGCAAACAAGTAAACAACATCAAGAAATACATATTCAGCAAACATATTCATTGCTTCTTGTCACTTTGAAATTCAGCAAGCATATTCAAGAAAAACATATTCAGCAAACGTATAAATGTTAAATCAGTACATATTCTCAAGAATTCATAGAATTCAATTTAGGGCAAAAGTTTTGATTTCAGAACATATTACCAAGAAATCAATAAATTAAAACTATGCAAAGAACTCGTGGGTTTATGATTTTGTTACTATGACTTGCGTGAACACAATTGATACTTGAGAGCTCGTGTATTTCTGATTTTCGGTGACATAAAAGAATTCGGGGGTCTGTTGTCTTGCTACGATTGAGACACGAAAACAGAAAAGAAGGCGTGAGTTTTTGATTTCCGTATGGCCTTTTGCATGAAGGAGAATTTATTTCCTTAAGCCGAAACGGTGTCGTACATTATAAACATAAAGAGCATGTAAAGACTTATTAGATTATAGTCTTAGAAGGGTTAATCGGGTTAACCCAATACCAATTAAAAACGATATAAACCCAAAACCCGACACTATATATGTTATGGGTTATACGGTTGACCCAATAAACCCTATTAAATCTCCCCTAAACTCCTTCAACCCGTTCACCACTCCATCCTCCCTTACGGGTTGTGGCTAGCTCTTTTAGTTTCGTTTTGTTTTGTTATGGGTTAAGCCTGTTTCTCTTGTGTCTTAAACTATAGTTTCTTGCATGGAGGTTTTTTATTTTTTTATTTTTTTTTTGTCTTTAAAAGAATTCACATATAAAAACAATAACTACAATTTGAAAATTAAGTTGTAAAACAAATTTGTGTTGAAAAAATTGTTATGATAGATAACATAAAATATGTGGGAAACAGCAAAAGCACACCACCTTCGTTTGGTATTTCTGCTGGACCACTAAGTGAAGGATTACTCTTGCATGTGCGGGTTAGGCCCGCCACTTGAAGTATTGCTCCTAAAAACCATAGGCATTGCCTATATATATGCAACCAACTTCATCAAAATCATCAAAAGCTCACTCTCCTTATATTGATCACCATGGTTCTTCACAAAGCTTCAAGTGTTGTTTTCTTGGTGTTACTAGGTTTGGGCATTTGTGCTGCGACTAGAGCTCTCTTGACTATAGAAGAGAGCATTCCTTACACTCATGGTGGTTTAGCAGGAGGTGGTGGTGGTGGAGGGGGTAGTGGCGGTGGAGGTGGTGGTGGTATTGGGGCAGAAGGAGGACATGGTGCTGGATATGGAGGTGGAGCTGGAGCTGGAAAAGGTGGTGGTGCGGGGTATGGTGGTGGAGCAGCAGGAGGTGGAGGTGGAGGTGGTGGTATTGGAGGAGGTGGTGGAGGAGGAGGAGGAGAGGCAGGTGTAGGTGCAGGTTATGGAGGAGGAGAAGGAGGTGGGAGTGGTGGTGGACATGGTGGTGGAGCACTTGGAGGTGGAGGTGGAGGTGGTGGTACCGGAGGAGGTGGTGGTGGAGGAGTTGGAGAACACGGTGGGGGTTATGGTGGGGGAGAAGGAGGAGGGATTGGTGGTGGACATGGCGGTGGAGCACTCGGAGGTGGAGGTGGAGGTGGTGGTACCGGAGGAGGTGGTGGTGGAGGAGTTGGAGAACACGGTGGGGGTTATGGTGGGGGAGAAGGAGGAGGGATTGGTGGTGGACATGGCGGTGGAGCACTCGGAGGTGGAGGTGGAGGTGGTGGTACCGGAGGAGGTGGTGGTGGAGGAGTTGGAGAACAAGGTGGGGGTTATGGTGGAGGAGAAGGAGGAGGGATTGGTGGTGGGTATGGCGGTGGAGCACTCGGAGGTGGAGGTGGAGGTGGTGGTACAGGAGGTGGTGGTGGTGGAGGAGCTGGAGCACACGGTGGGGGTTATGGTGGAGGAGAAGGAGGTGGGAATGGCGGTGGATATGGTGGAGCTGCAGGAGGAGTTGGTGGTGGAGGTGGAGGCGGCCATGGTGGTGGTGGCGGAGGAGGAGCTGGCATAGGAGGAGCAGGAGGAAGTGGATATGGTAGTGGAGGCGGAGCTGGAGGGGGTGCCGGGGGATCGTATGGTGGATACGGTGGTGGAGGTGGTTCAGGAGGAGGAGGAGGCGGTGGTAGTGCAGGAGGTGAGCATGGAGCAACAGGTGGATATGGAGGTGGTAGTGGGAGTGGAGAAGGCGGTGGTCATGGTGGCTATATTCCTTAAGAATGTCCAAAACGGACAATGATCTGTTTTCCTGTACAATAAGAAATTAAGCAGATGCATGCAAACATAAGCTGCATCAAGATGTAATCTTATAAGTCATTCAACGTGTGTTTATGAATTTTATTACGTGTTCTGCATCATAATCTACATGCATGCATATGATCAAAATAATATATAAGAATAAAGCTACATTTCACGACGTACATCTTAGAAATATCTTATGAACCCATTCAAATTAAGCCTACGAAAGAACAAGTTTTATATTTAAATGCAATTTTAAAAGACAACGAAAATGTCAAAATGCTAATGTGCACAAATGTACTTTACGTTGAAGTCAGTTCTGTGAACTGTCTATCTTTTTATATGATGTTCTCGAGCATCATATAAACCCGATACCTTAAAAATCATGATATCTATATATGGTGCATATTCCTTTGTTTTCTCTTGTTAAAAAAATACACGATTTATAGCAAACTAGAAGCGAAGAGTTGTATTGCCATATACGTTCTTTTTCGCAGAAATCTTTGTTTGAATACAATAATTTATTAGCTAATTATACATTATTCATAAAGACACTGACATTATAGGTTGAGCATAATTATATTTTTGCATTCAAGATTTGACCATGTTTAACTTTCTAGTTGATTGGGTTTCATAAGTCGGTTTAGGTTTAATCATTGTCGAAGTTAATATATATAGACAAGTGTCCGTATTTTAATCTGAAATAATATATTGTTGTGATTTTATTTTAAAATAATATTTACTACATTCATTTGTAAAATATTATAATTATTTTAAATATACACATAAAATAAATACCTATTAATACGATAATACCTCAATAGTTCCTGTCTATGACTTACAAATATAAATAAAATAAAGTACTTTTTTTTTTTTTTTTTATCTATAGTTATCAATTTGAATAGACATTTTTTATATTGTATCATCTAAATAATATCTATTTATATGTAACGTTTGAATGAGTAAAATACCAATGATCAATATATTTTAAAAATGGGGTTAATAATTCTAATATAGATAGCTTTTTCTTTCTTAGGGTTAGGGATGACAATAGGACGGATATTGATGATTATAGTCCCATACCCACTCACAAAACTATATCCCAAACCCGATTCCGTCCCATCGAGTACCCAATTAGTATATACCCATCGAGATTGTAGGTATACCCATGTGTATTGGGTATCCCATTTATGATCTCAAATTAAAGTTAAATGTTAGTAATTTTCATTACTGAAAATCCGATCACAATCTCATCCAAAAGACGATTTGAAATTTTAAATAATTTCAATTTCTATTAACATTAATATCTAATACTCAATGTTACAATATATAATCATCACCATACAAACTTATCATATGTGTATTTTATGATAAATAAATGAGTACCATATCATGTTGTTATAATCTATTTTGAAATCATATATATTAACAATTTCCATTCTAAGATGTACTTCTAAAAAGTAATTAATAGTTATTATATAACAAATATTTATTTTTAATATCACATATAATGTTATAATATATTTTGAAATCATATATATTAACAATAAAGATACAAGTATTATAAAAGTATAAATGATTTGGGGACAAGTAAATAGGACTGAATATAAGATCGGGTAATAGGACAAGTATACAATAACCATCCAAAACCCGTAATTAAAAAAAAAAAGCTTACCAAGTCTCATAACCATTTACCCAGCCCAAAATCCATCCCAAAGTTCGGTAATTTTGATATCCCTACTCTTTCGGTCTTTCCCTTTTCATTCTGTTATTATTTATAGATCAATGTAGTCAATAATCAATTCCTCAGTTTTCTTTAAATAGAGCGTGTAATAAGCAATTCAATTTCTTTTTTTTGCTTTTATTATGGATCAATAGTTGAATACTTGAATACCATAATGAAAGGTCGTCTCCTTGCATTTAGTGTTTCAATTTGGAACTCCTCGCTAGTTTGTTATTGATATATTATTTGTTTTGCTCTTCAAAATAAAAAAATAAAAACCTAAACGTTACTGGAAAACCAATGATGAAATAAGTTGTAGCTAACAACTTCTCACATCAATTGTTAACTCAAAAGGCAAGTACCTGTGTTAGATATGAGTCAATTTAACACTGTTTTTGTATTTACCGGAGTGGCATGGTGTAAATGCTTAAGATGTGGGTAACAGCAAAAAGCACCACTAATATAAACCACCATGTAGGGTCGTAAGTGAAGGAGGTTCTCTTTTTGCATGTGGGTTAGGCCACTTAGAGTACCTCTCATGGAAACGCTACACATTGCCTATATATATGCAATTACCAATTTCATGCACATCACAACAAAATGCATTCATTGTCATTTATCATGCATGCGCACAAAGTTTCAAGTGTTGCTTTCTTGGTGTTACTAGGTTTGGGTATTTGTGCCGCGAGCAGAGCTCTTTTGACTATTGAAGATAGCATTCCTTACACTCATGGTGGTTTAGGAGGAGGTGGTGGTGGTGGAGGGGGTAGTGGTGGTGGTGCATATGGGGCTGAAGGTGGACATGGTAATGGATATGGGGGTGGAGCTGGAAAAGGTGGTGGTTCGGGGTATGGTGGTGGAGTGGCAGGAGGTGGAGGTGGCGGTGGCGGTAGTGGTAGTGGAGGAGGTGGTGGAGGAGGAACTGGAGGAGCAGAAGGTGGGGGTTATGGTGGAGGAGAAGGAGGTGGGAGCGGGGGTGGATATGGTGGTGCAATTGGTTATGGTGGTGGAGCAGCTGGAGGGGGAGGTGGAGGCGGTGGTAGTGGGGGAGGCGGTGGAGGGGGAGAAGGACCACATGGTGGGGGTTATGGTGGAGGAAAAGGAGGTGGGAGCGGCGGTGGATTTGGTGGTGCTGGAGGAGCTAGTGGCGGAGGTGGAGGAGGACATGGTGGTGGTGGAGGACATGGTGGTGGCGGTGGAGGAGGCATAGGAGGAGCAGGAGGAGGCGGATATGGTAGTGGAGGTGGCGCAGGAGGGGGTGCTGGAGGATCATACTGTGGACATGCTGGAGGAGGCGGTGGTGGTTCAGGAGGAGGAGGAGGCGGTGGTGGTGGTGCAGGAGGTGAACATGGAGCAGGTGGATATGGTGGCGGCGGCGGGAACGGTGAAGGTGGTGGTCATGGTGGCCATATCCCTTGAGAAAATCATGTGTTTCACTGGAGTGTCCAAAATTAAAACGGGCATTTGACTTCTTTTCCGAATAAATTAATATGAATTATAATGAAAATAATAATTAGATTATTTATCGTGCGGGAAATGGAAATGCTATGCATCCCATCGCTTTGTACTATGTAATCTGATTTGCTTATACAATTATGAGTTTAGAGTTGATCATCCACAACAGCAGAAGAGTTTTTCTTTTCTTTATTAACAAATTTGTGTTGAGTCCTCTATTTTCATGTGAACATTCATGTCTAACAACCCAAAAACATTAATTAATATCTGGGAGAGTTTTATTAATTTACTAGTTTATAACCGTGGAACCACGAGTTATAAAACTAATTAAATTTTCATAATAAAAATTTATAATTATTAATTAATTATTTAAAACAAATTATTAATTAAGAGATATATCAAAATTTTAAAGTTATTATAACTTCAAATTTAACATATAATTAGAAAATATAAATTTGAATTTTGAAATGAGTTGCCTAATATATCTACATCACATATGACATAATATTAATGAGAAATTATATTAAAATGACACTTGGTAAAAAGAGATTAAAACGATTCATTTATTAGAATAGGGATATGATATATTTATATTATTCTATTAATTTTTATATAAATTGATTAAAAAACATAATTTTCTTTCATTGTTAGCTTATTACTATTAAACTCATATTAATTTTGATTTCTTGATTTTTCCCCAATATCTATATATTTTGAATGTGTTTTTTTTGTTAGACCTTTAGTAGATTTTATAATTTTCTTCGACACCTACCTACCTTATGTATACCTGCATAGTTTTTTTGATGAGTTATGGAAAGAGGTTTATTGAGTTTTTTAATGAACATTTTCAATCTTTCACTATAATTTTATGTATTAAATTTTAATATGGAGAACTACAAGTAGTTGGTAAAATAGAGTAAATTACATGAATGGTCCCTATGGTTTAGAGTAAATTAAATGAAAAGAAAACCAGAGCAACAAACTTCCACCATCTAGTAATATGAGCCAAAATACCAATAGCCACGTCACAACTAAAAAAAAAATGTAATATACGAACTTCACTCTGTTATCACAAAGAGGACAAGAAACAAAATGAATAACAAGACCTTTTTTCTCCAGATTGACCCTTACCATAAGCTTATCCAATCTTAACCTCCAAGCAAAAACATTAACTTTAATAGGCACCAACTTAATCCATCTAGTAGGTAAATCAACTAACAACATATTTTTGTCAATAAACGCCCGGGTGAAAGCAACACTAAACATTCCAGAACCCTCAAATAACAATAACTATCTATCTTTAGCCAAAACAAGAGACATCGAAGATAAAATCTAACAAAGCTGGGACCATTGCTCATTCTCTCTCCCCCTCCCCCCACGCGCGCGCGCCTAGGAGGTCTACGAAAAGAACTAATCCAACCAAGTTGGTTCATCTTGTTTGAACCGTGATGTGCCTATCAAGCTCAAGGGAAAAAATTTCTAGAGTAACACACTTTAAAAGAAGTATCACCCATCCAAATATCATTCCAAAAAGAAGTTATCGCCCCATTTCCTACTTTCTTCTTGCATAAAGACAACAAGTTGATACCCTTCTCCAGGAGCTTATAAGTGGATTTTACCACTTCAATCCAAAGAGAACCATGAGCACAAGAGAACGTCTTTTGCAGCCCACCATCATCACCATGAATACTTTTCACCACCTTAACCTACAAAACGTCATGAAAATTCTGAAAATGACATATCCATTTGAATAAGAGAGCCCTGTTCAAAGCAAAAAGACAACTAACACCAAGGTCACTAAACTTTTTATCATCAATAACCTTGTTCCAGCTAACCTAGGTCATGTTTTTTTCTTCAAAATTAGTCCATAGGAAGAATTTATTCTTAAGGCATTCCATCTTAGATCACACCCAAAGGAGCCTTATAAAGAGACAAAAAAATACATAGGCAAAGCACCCAAGATTGATTTCAACAACGTCAAACTCTTACCAACATATAAGGTTTTAACTTTCCAATTAGACATTTTAGAAGTATTTTTTTAATCACTTCCGACCAAGCACACGACCTATTCATATTTCCACCACCCACAACTAAACTAAGATACGAGAAAGGGAGCTTAATATTATCATAACATATACAATTAGCTATATCAACCACCACATCTAGAGAAACACCAATGCCCACCAATTTACTTTTTTTGTAAATTGATTTTAAGCCCAAAAGCAAGATGAAAACAATGGAGGATACGAATAAGATTAAAGATATTCAAAATTTTCCAATCTCCAATACAAAGAGCATCATCTGCATAAATAAGTGAGACACCACCAAAGGAGAGTTAGTACTAATAGAGATACCCGAAAACAAACCATTCTCCATGGATTTAGAGAAAGCAACATGAAGACTTTCCATCACTAAAATAAAAAGAAACGGGGAAAGAGGATCACCTTGGCTTAACCTTTTATAGAACTATAACTCATCGGTAGGAGAACCATTAACAAGCACCGATCCGCTAAAAGAAGAAAGGCAACATTGAATCCACATTCTCCAAGTTAGATCAAAACCATGTCTCTCTAAAACCTCATCAAGATAATCCTATCTAACAGAATCATAAGCCTTCTCGAAGTCAACTTTAAAACCGTAGCTGAATTTTTCTTCTTCTTACACTAGGAGACTACCTCATTCATTATCAAAGGGCTATAAAATATTTGTCCACCCTTCATAAAAGCGGATTGCTCATCACTTATTAACCCATTATTACCCGTACTCAACCGGTTTGCAACAAATTTTCCCAGAATTTTATATTGATACCATATAAGAATAATAGGGAGAAAATCTGAAACACACTTAACATCATGAATTTTAGGAATAAGAGCTATAAAGGAAGGATTGCAACCTTTAGGGAAAAAACTGGAATTAAAAAACCCTGAAACCACATTGACAAAGTCAGCCTCAACCAAATACCAACATTTCCTAATAAATTCAAAAGTGAAACCATTAGGACCAGCTGGAGATTTATTAGCACCACAATCCCAAGCTGCCTTTTTAATTTCTTCCTTTGTAATCATTGAATCAAGCCGCAAAGAATCTTTAAGAGAAAGTTTATTACAAAAATCTCCCACAAATCGAGGCTGAGAATTAGGAGGGGGCTTAAAACGATCAACAAAATGTAGGAAAATACTTCTTTTGACCTGATCAGGATTGTCCATCCAAACACCATCTTTTATCACACCCCTAATAACAAGATGTCTCATTTTTTGATTCAAAATACCATGAAAGTATTTTGAGTTTTCATCACCTTCAATAGCCCACCGAATTTTAGATTTTTTGGTCAAATCTATAGCTTCCATCCGATAATTATCATGCAATTGCTTCAAAATATTAAGCTTGATAGCCATATCTTTCGCCTCTCCCTCTCCCTCGTCGACTTTAAGCTCTAAATCAGCCCAAACATCACGAATCTCACGTTTGGAAGCATCTCGAGCAACTTTAAAAGACTTACTCCAATCTTTAATCTTTCCTTTTAAAAATTGGAGTTTCTTTTTAAGCCATCAAAGCATTCTATTCAACAACCCCGTCATTCTTCAAAGAATCTTCAACTAATTTAGAAAAATCATCAGAAGAAAACCAAGAATGAAATACTCTAAAGGCGAAGGTCCACAATCAACCACTAGCTCTTTGAGCAAAATTGGCCGATGATTCGAGAGATGACGATCAAGAACCACACCGGATAAATTAGGAAACAACTCCAATTGATTCTCAGAGATAAGAAATCTATCCAATTTACTCATTTTACTAGCACTAGGATCAGTCCAAGTAAACGAGTACCCATCCCACGAAATATCAACTAGACACGTATCAGAGATAAACTTATTAAAAGAATATGCAGCCAAAGTATGAAAAACTGAACCATACCGCTCAAAAGCAAATCTAACTTCATTAAAATCTCCCATTAAAATAACCTCCCTATCCTAATCATCCACAATGTTACGCAACTGATTCCATAAGATATTTTTTCACTCACAACTTGTAGAGCATAAATCGAGATAACTAACGAAGAAACGTTATTGGGATTCCAAACACCTTCAACAGTCAACAAATGGTCAAACGTAATAACCCTCTTCTTGGAAAACATTCGTTTATCCCAAACACTAAGAATACGACCGATAAACCATTAGAAATACGAATTACCCCACAAAATTTTGACATGAAAATCATTTATAACATCGAATTTAGTTTCCTGATTTTTCAGGAAATTAATGAAACGTTCTAAGCATAATCTCCTCACTCACCGCCTTTTTTTTTCGACTTCCCAAAACCTTGAATATTCAATAAAAGAAAATTCATTGACACTCAAAATCTCCAAATTTTATAATAATTTTTTTGAATATTAGCTTCACAACCTTTCATTGAGAACCCCATAGCTTGACCAATCTCAACTAAGTCATTAAGTTTTTCTAGAATAGAAAACCATCCGAAGGCTCATTTGTTTTTTTGTAAGAATCCCAAAGTTTCGAACTAGCATCTGATTCATTTAAAACCTGATTTTTACTATTTTTTAATTCCGGAACTAACCCCACCTTGTAAACAGAAACCGAGGAAGCAACAAGGGAAGAAATAGCCCCTCGGTTTTGAACTTGCTGCTGTTCAGAACTTTGGAATTGGTGGACACTAGGGGAATCATGCGAAGCATCCTTATGTTGAGATCTTTCCAAAGTATTGTTATTAGACATCACTAGAGTAAAACCTGGTGGATACTTTGGATCATCTTTTTCTTGCAAACCAGGACATGCTAATTTAGCTTTTGTATTTTCAATTGTTAACTCATGTAAATTGAAGGGATCAAAATTCACTTCATGAAAAGAATCATGTTTTTGGGAGTTCTCTTATAAAAGTGTTTCTGATACTTCTTCCAAATCATCATTATCATCCCATCCTTCCTCTTGAACCGAAGGTTCAATTTCCCCATCTTCCACCTCATTCCCCGCAACATGTGCATTCACATAGCAATCATTATTATCTTCTGGTGTAGAATCATCTAGGATGAAATATGGAATCCCTCCAATTATCTCATTAGCCCGAATCATATGGATTTTCCATTCAATGATAATATTAAACGACTTCGCAATAAATGTAGCTTCATTACTTTTTTTTATACATTATCTCATACTATAAAGATTAGCTTCCTACTTCTTTATACAGTAGATCACCCCATTTCCTATCAATCTTCTCAAAAGATTTTTGAGTCCATGCAATAGTCTAAAAACCTTCAATATCAACCCACACCACCCTTTCTTTTACATGAAAATCTCTATGTCATGGTTTTAAAACTGAGAACCAAGACATAACACCAACATGTTCCTTAAAAGCCTCTTTGACTTTAATAGATGGAAACTCAAATGAAACCCATAAACCACCAAGATATCGAAAACACCACATCATGAAATCCTTCATTATTGCAAATAACATGCAATTTTTTAAGACAACGAAATTCTTTTACACAACCAAGCAATGTAAAAGAGAAATCTTTGTTAATAAGATAACTATTATCAATCACTAGAGCCGACATATCCTCTTTAGGAGTTGGAATCATACCCCTAGCATTCCCAAGAATCACAAAGGTAGAAGAAGGATTATTTGCATGAGAAGAATTCAATTTAGTATAAGTTCATGCCTCAGTTGATCAATTTAATTTTGTAGGTGGATTTTTAGAGCCAAGATCAAACCTTGTCACATTAGCAACTAGATCTACATGAGAAATCCATCAAGATTAAAACTTTTTACCTCTAAAAGCTAGATCAAGATGAACAAGGGGTGGATCTCTAAGCTCCAAGACAACCAACAATTCTTTAAGGATTTCTTCTTCCAAAGGCACAAAAAATCCACCAAAATCACTCCAATGCTCAAAATCTAACCAAATGAGGGCCAAGGTTTCAAATTTAGGGTTAGAAGGGATGGAGGCTGACGATAAGGAGGGTTGGAAATGAGTTAAGACCTTTAAATATGGTTCAAGACCCTAAATTAGGATTTGAGTCTGTTTCGCATAAGCCCAATATATTTCCTCGTTCGGGGAGTGCATTGCCTGCCCCCGCCCCCGAAATTTCCCCGTTCCCCTGTCCACACCCCCGCCTCCGAAATGTCTAGCCTTCCTACCCCCACCTCCACCCCGAATCCACCTTATTACCCTGCCCCCGCCCTTACCCCCCCGCTCCGGGTTGATTTTGGGTTGCCTTTTTTTGGGATAAAAGAAGTTGTTGTTTGGCTAAAAGAAGCTATTTTTAAGTAATTAACAAATAATTATTTATAGCAGAATTTTACATGTTAAAAATAAAAAAGTTATGGCATCTTAAAAACATTATACTAACAACTTAAAAACATGTTTTTTTGTTAAATTTTGGAAGCTCAAAATCATGTTATTGTTTATTATATTTATGTAATTAATATATGTAAATATATGTATAATTTATTAACAAGGTGTCTATGGAGGTTTCGGGACATGATTGTGAAAGATCTAGTATGCTTAAGAATCATATTAAAGTGATATTGCTAATTAACATATGATACTAAAGGGTCACACTAACAACAACTTGATACAATTGATTATTTATTAGAAAATTGATTTAAATAAATATTCAATAAACTCTTATGATTAAATTGGAAATTATTTATTTCATGGAAATAATAATTTTCATTAGCAAGTAACATTACATAATTCATATGGTATGAATTAATAAGTCATGCACACCATTTTGGACTAGATAAATTATTTTGTCTCTTACCAAAAAGTTAAAGTTTACATTTTATAAACTTGGCTTATAAAATATAATAGCTTTTGTCTTCTTTCTCTCGTAATTTTCGAAATTATAAGATGAAAGGGAAGGCATGGTCTTTTGATTAAATTACTCAAAAGCATGGCCTGTCTTCAAGCATGGGGAACATTAAACCATAGGTGCATGGGTTGTCTTAAAGGTTTAAGACCCTTTGTGTAAAGATTGCACTTTATGAGGCTTGCACTCTTTCTTCCTCTTTGACTTGGCAAAAACCGTAACATGCTAAGGAGTGTGTATTCTCTCTCATTTTTGGTCATTTCTTAAAGAACACTTGTTATTCTTATGCTCTCTTGAAGTTCATATTGGTTATGAACTTCAATCTTAAGAGTTAAGAGTTTTAGACTAGCATCTACATCAAGTTGGCATCTTGTTGGTGTCTTTAAAGTTCATTATTCATTATCAACTTCCAAGCCTCCCAAGAGGATCCAAAGAACTATAAAAGTTGTTATTTGTTCTTCTTCTTCTTTGGTTTTGTTTGTTTTCTTTCCAAACTTTGCAAGAAGATCCTTGGTGGGTCATAAACTTTTATGTTATTCAAATCATAAAGTCTTCCGTTGCTAAACATTATGTTTTTGAAACTAGTTTTTGAATAAAAACCCCAAAACTGGTATCAGAGCTACCTTGCAAGTTTGGTTAGATTTTTGAAAATCTTAGCTTTTGGAGAATG
Source organism: Lactuca serriola (assembly GCF_051521515.1). Taxonomy (NCBI): domain Eukaryota; kingdom Viridiplantae; phylum Streptophyta; class Magnoliopsida; order Asterales; family Asteraceae; genus Lactuca; species Lactuca serriola. The sequence continues at coordinate 25,521,264 of NC_136410.1, forward strand.
TGGATAACTTGGTTTTGTATAAAAATAAGTTCATACATATTTTCTATGACAACTTTACAATTGTTATTTTATGTGACAAAAGTTTTCATGCATCTTTTGTCATTTAAAGTTCTCTTAGAAAAACAAAGGTCGTTTAATGTGTATGTTGATATGTATGATATGCATAAACTAGCCAATAACCATTGTGTTGTGTTGTTGTGTTGTTTGTTTTATAAAACTAGTTGTAATAGTTTATTTATTTATATGGTATGTAATAAATTAAATATATTAGTTTTCTTGGTTTATTTTTGTAAGTAATAGATTAGTTTTTAGAATTAATTTATTTGTACAAAAATGTAACAAGAGATGAAGTTGGAGCCATTTTTGAAGACAAAAGAGCCATTTTCGAAGTTAAAATGTGTGCAAAATTTTAAGTGACAGTTTCTTAAAACTGTTTTTTAAAGCTGTTTTCCAAAGGGCTGTTGAAATTTTAGCGACAATTGTTGGATTTTAGCTTTCAAGAAGTTCTTCAAATCTTTTGCAAGCAAATAGTGTTTACTCAAGTGGAAGCTTCTACAACAACATATTTTTGGTCCTTTAAAATGTCCTTTTAGGAATGGACTTGACATTTTTTGTGTTGGCTAACAAAAATTGTCATTCGTTGGTTATGTTATGGACATATATTTTTATGCATGTTTGTGTTATTTATTTTATGTAATTATTATGTGTGGTTGATAAATTAGTTTTTCACATGCCAAAATAATTTTGGACAAAATAAACATCAAATGGAGTTTGGTTTTCAAAATTTATAATGTGAACATAAGATGTAACAAGTTATTGTTTTAAAATAGAATCCGGTTTTATAAAACGTTAATAACATCAAATTTTGAAATACTCAAATATAAGTTTTAAAATGGTGATTTTTTTATAAATTATACAAACTCCAAATATATAAGTAATACAATGAAGCTTTATTAAAGATATAAAAGATTCAATTGCACTCAAAATTAATATTGGTTATTAAAATTGAATCGCGTCAAATTATATACAAAACTAGCTTTTTATATAAAACCTTTAAAAGTGATTTTTTTTTTGAAAATTAGTACTGTGGTTTATTATATGCATGTAATAACCATGATATCATATGTTTTTAAAACTAGAATTATAAACTTATAAAAGACCCTTTTTACAAACCTCAAATCTATGCAATCTATTTTGAAGAGCACTCGCACATCTCTTGTATGCACAAGTGGGATAAAGGATACCTAACCACTTAGTGTTATCTTTAGATGGCCGGGGTGTATTCACGACTTTTATAACTAAGTTATAGGCCGATTAAACATGTTTTTCAAATTAGATGATTTGATCAAAAATCTTTTGTGATAAATGATACCTATACAAGAGAGTTCTGAGGCATAGGTGTGATCAAACATGTCTAATTAAATTTCTTATTAGTGATCCCATAAATCTAGGAATTATAGTAAGATATAATTGATAATCGATATCTACCGAGTTGAATTCAAATGTATGGGATAAAGAATACCTAAACATTTATTTGTTTTGCAACTTGACTCATAGACTTTGATAGTTAATGTTTTTGGAAACTAAAAGGGTAATAATTATTAAAGACTTTAAATATTGAAAATACTAAATGAATTTTGTTAAAATTTTGTAGCTAAATAATCCATTCTCATTACCATGAAATTGTCATTTTCTTTAATGACTTAATGAAACAATAACATTCAATAGATACAAATTTAATGAATGAGTACATGTCTTCAAAGACAATCTCGTGAGAGATATGAAATTGTATACACTTAAAGGTCCAAGTCCTAAACTATTTTCTTTGAGCAATAAGCCTGAACATGATACCTAATAAAGGCATCATTGTGATGCTAAAGATGTTTCTAACATCAAACTAGGAATAGTTCAAGGCCTAAAAGAGTCACCTTGTGTGATCTAGGAGGTCCATGTTTTATGGACTGAATACCTTTAAGCCCAAGAAATCTAATAAGACCCATATAGATGGATCTTGTTAATTTTGTGGAGAAACTTAACACTAGAAGATGACCTGCTCCTTTTATCCGGATAGAAAGTCTGAAAGAGACTAATACTTTAGGTATCTACTAGATAAAACTCGTACTTTTCATATAACACTTAGGTACTTGGTACTTAAAGGTTAACCTAATATTTGTAATTGGCTTGCAGATATTTACTGAAGAGTAACTAGCTGAGCACCATCAAGTTAGAACTACACTCTCGGAGTTTAGTTTATTAATTATGCTAGGAACATAAATCACTTGTATTATGAAACAATGTTTGTTTTGGAACAATGCATGTTTTAATTTAGCTTGCCTAAATATATGTTTCAGTTTAATTTATGAATGATTGACTATTTACTTAAATCATTTTTCATAAGGATCACCATCATATTCAGAAATGATTAAAATTCTCATGAGACTATATCTCTTAATTAGAATTATAAAGTAAATATCAATGTTTTATAAATAACAAGTTCTATATGCAAAATACTTTTGACTTAAACTTGTTTTAAATCAAACTTATCTTTGACATTGTTATCTTTATTATATAAATGACATTCACATATTCCAACTTCAAGAAAGAGATCCTTGAAGGCAAATAATGTAGTTTATTTGTCATATGTAAATCTTATTTATATAAATATTCCTAATTATATTTTCACTAAGTAGTAGAGAAAATAATTATTAAGGAACTATACACTATGGTATATGACTTCCTTTCTAATGAATCTCTAGATTTATCATAAGATACCAAATCAACTTTTTAATAACTATGGTAGTTTCAATTATATTTTACGTGGTAAAACATAATTGTGAAACCTTTGTTTAAGTTTTTAAATATAAAGTTGAGATACAAACCGGTAAGAACCATTTAAAGCGTTAATGATAATAAATGATGAATTAAATCTTACTTAATATGATTTAATTTCTAATTGGTGGAAACGTCCTCATTTTATTTCCTTGGGATAAAACCTAGAACAATTGTACATTGAGTACAAATACCAACTACCTAGTAGATATAACATTTTCTTCATAATATTTTGTATCGAAAGGCTCCATCCCTATCTTACTTAAATGTTTAATAGATTTGAAACCTATGTTGGACTAAAGCTTCTAAACCCAAAATCTACTAAATACATATTTGTACAATACTCTAAATGTGGCTTAGATTATTATATTCAAACCCATCAAGAATAAGTTCTCTTATTCCCCTGGTAGCTAAGTTAGTAGAAAATAAGCTTCTAATGACAAAGCAAGTGGGATGTACATGGAACTTGAAGTAGCTCAAGAACCACAACTTGATGTAGTTACAGTTGGTACTAGTTTTAAAAATGATTTTTAAACTTGAATAATAGCTATTCACAAACACAAATTGTTCGCATTAGTGGTAGAAATCATTTATGACTTGAGAAATATGGGATCTCTCGTTGATGAACTTTTTATTGATGGTTTCTAGCAAATCCATCAAATACCAAGATGCTATGTCAGATTTTGAATCTGATTAATGACTTAGAGTCATGAACATGAGATGTAATCTATGTATGATAATCAAGTATGGTCTTGATTGAACTTTCTCTCTATAGCAAGGCTAGAAGGAGTAAGTGATTCTGCTAGAAGGAGTAAGTGATTCTTCTAGAAAGAATACATTACATGGATAACCATACACATTTAAAGCAAGACTTGTTATAAAAGGATTTTCTCATACTCATGTCATTGACTATGGTCTTTATCATACTCATGACATTGACTATGATCAAACCTTTTTCACAAGTAGCTATGATTAGATCAACAAGGATATTGTTTACTAAAAATTCATATTCTCAATATGAGATATAGTAAATAGATTTTAAGAAATATCGCTTTTCTTAATAGACATCTACTAGAAAATATCTATATAGACTAGCCTGGAGGTTTCTTAATCCATGTTATCTTAAAAAAAATGTGTAAAGCTTGAGATCCACTTGTGGATATAAAGCAAACATCTCAATGTTGTAATCATCATTTTAATATGAAACCACAAGGTATGCTTTTATATCAAAATGAGTAAAACATATGTGTTTACTACGAACTAGTGGAAGCACAGTGACATTCCAAATCTTGTATGAATGAGACATACTTAATCATAAGAAATTACATTCTGACCATGCCAAGATTTTTCACCTTAATGCGGAATGCACTTCTAAAATGAAAGACTTAGGAAGGACAAGATACATTCTTGGAATGTAAAATCTATAGAGATAGATAAAATGAATGTTAACAATTTTAAATCTTTATGTATATATGGAAAATATCTTGAAAGGGATCAAGATACAAAATTCCTTTAGAGGAATCTTGGTATTGTCACAAGGTACTAAGTTTTTAGCCAACCTCAGAAGGACCTAGCTCACAGGCTTGAACTAGCTAAAATGATTTATATTTAACTTTCTTGGCAAATGAATCCATCATTTATGCCATATTATGCATAAGACCTGGTATATGATCATGTTATGAGCATATCATAATATACTAATTGAATACATGGTTAAGTAATTGGATGACTATAGAAATATTCTAAGAGTACTTTGGAAGAACTAAGAGAATATACATGAGACATATAGTTTAGAACAAAATCTTCATGTAAAGAGCTACATAAGATTATGATTCTAAACAAATGTATATAATTATGAATTATAATTGGATTATGATTTCATTGAGGGATGAAGAGTAAGTATAGTTGGAGTGAGGTCCAAGCAAACCAAAGTGACATAATATACTACAAAATATGAATACACTACTTTAGAAGTTGAAATCTAATATGATGGGATGAATGAGTTCATTGAAAAGCTATGTTGATCTCTGCCATTAAAGGATCATATAGAAATCTTTGTGACTTCGAGAGTGTACTTAATCGAGCTAAGAGATTCTATATCACGAAATAATACCATTCATATACACCAAGATATTTAACTACACTTAGAGCAAAATCAAATATAGAGATGATAGTATTCACAAAATTCACACAAATTAATTTTAGTCTAACCCATTAATAAAGTACTTCTTCTGAGCTATGTATGAATGGTCACACTTCAACTATAAGACTTTATTATTCCAGAAATGGGATATTGATTTGGATTTAGTATTTGAATATTGGAAGATTATAACAAAAACTATTATATAATGTTTTGATATACTAGGATATAATCATAACATCAATACTTGTTGTGTTCTACATGTTTAAGCCATGAATAATCTTATTATTCTAAAGGTTCATAGTCGATTATAATTATGGGAGCAATTATAAAGTAAGACTAATATGAATTGGATTGGTTGACTTTCACTGGATGTAGGTAGACAATGGTTTGTAACCAAGTTTAATAGGTACTTGTGTTAGGGTGCAAAGTCACTCTTGGATGTAATGTTTTAGGCTTACTCTCTTGTATGTGTAAATGGGTTGAGTCTTTCCTATAAATAGGAAGTGAGTGACTCCCATTAAGTAAGGAATCATTTTGGAGTGTTAGACTAGAGAGAGAATTTGTATACAAGACCCATTTGTATAATCTTTCTAGATCTAATAAGAGCTTACAAAGATTTATTTACTCGTGTTCTTGAATTTGTATGATGAATCACTAGATCTTTTCTAATTCCGCACATGCCATCATAATCAACACCACTACAATTGGTATCAGAGCGGGTGTTCTTGATTCTCATCAAGAATTGATCCTTGATGGCTATTTTGATTTGGTGATTCTTATTGTTCATTGATCTTCGTGTTTAGAGAGTGTTTTTTTTTGTTCTAGAAGTCGAATTTTTCTTTGATTTGATCCATAATTCGACTTTCTCTCTCTAGAATACTTGTTTGTATCACTTTATCTCTCTAGAAAACCCATTCATAATCATTTTCTCTCTCTAGAAAATTTTCAAGTTCTTGTAATCATGATGGAAATGGTGTACTTGGAGTATGATTCTTGGATTGTGATCATTAAAGATGTCAAATACAAGGTCAACTTACAACAATTTATTGGATTAATATTCAAAAGCGGGATGATTTCATGGGATACTTTGATTTCTTATGGAGGTTTGAAGAATGATCATGGAAGATTAATTTTTCAACCGCTTTCAAAGATTGAATGCTTGACTAAAGCTTACAATAACTTGATGATTGAGAGAGATATGAAGAAAGGAAATGAAAAAGAAGTGTTTGATAAGTATTTCAATTCTCTTATTGAAAACCCGAATGATCTTCTTGCTCTTAAGTTTGTTGAAGATGTTCTTGATGTTCAAGAAAAAGGAGTTCAAGTTGATTCTCAAGATGAAAAAGTTTTTTGCTCGAGTGGAGTTCAAACCGATGATATTTTGTGTTCTTGTGATTTGTTTAAAGGAATGATTCCTTATCGGAAGCCGGTGGTTCAAGAAATTCACAAATATCAAACTCCAAAAGATTTGATTCAAACTCAAAATGTTCATGTTGTTGAAAGTGGGTTTGTTCATGAAGTCAAGTCTTCAAGATGCAAAAAGATGAGAAAGAAAAAGAAGAAGAAGATGAATCGGAAGAATAAGCAGGTTTACTCACAAAAATCGTCAAATGTTGTGAAGCCAAAATCCGTGAAGCAAATTTGGGTTCCAAAGCAACAATCTCCAAAGGTTGCATTGAATTTGAAGTCAAAACCCAAAAGTGTTGATGGTTCTTTTGAAGATGTTCTTGGTTTGATGAAGAACACGAAGAACGAGTTGTACATCTCGCATGGTGGGTGGTACAATGTTCGATTTGGAGATTTTCTCATTCCGACAAAAGAACCAAGATCTTCCAAATTTGATTCGTTTGTTGAAAACGGAACTCAATTCGTCAAAAAAGTATCTCAAATTCTCAAATGGATTCCAAAACATCCATGATTTTGATTCGTATTTTACGTTTTTCATTTTTGATCGATTTGTCTCATTGGATCAAATCTGTTTCAACCCCATTGATTGATCCAATTATTTTTGTTTAGATCAAAACATAAATCAAACTCATTTGTTTCTATTTCGAAATTACTGTTCATTTGTTTTCCAAGCCCAACTTACATGATCAACTTTGAGCCCAAACAAAAATCTTGATATTTACTGTTCATCATTCACATTTTCGAAGGCCCAATTGATGATTCTTTCTGATTGAACTCGTTACTGTTCCTTAACCTTTGTTTTTAAGCTCAAGTGTAATTGAATCAAATCATTGGAGCCCATTGATTCATTCTCTATCACCATTCTCGCATATACTCTCTGTTCAATTAGCATTGATTTGATTTGAAACTCGATTTTGATAACTTTTGATGTAGTGTCGATTGTGATTCTTTGATTCTGGATTCGGTAGTTTGATTGGATTTCTATCTCTGTGCTTTGAGTAAATTTCTGAATTCGATTTGAAGAGTATCAACCGATGAACTAAAGTAAACACAAAAGTCAAAATTAGATTCATGATGAATCTGGAATTGATTTCTTGTTTATTGTTCTTGGTTTGATTTGTTTAAGAAATCGAATAGGAAAGCAATATTTGGGTCGAGACAGTGTACACAAAATGAGATTGGAATCAATTTTGAGTTAATACTAAAAACCGAATGGTAAATTTTTGGAGATCGACATGGAATTATTTGCGTTCAAGCGAGTTTAGAATTGATTCTTGGATGATTGATGATTTGGAGTTGCGAATCGATAGTTAGGAACGAACTAGGAAAGATCGACTTGGATGAATGAAATCGAAGAATGATTCCTGGAATTCGTTATTGAGGTTTGAGTGTATTGAACTAATTGAAGTCGAATACAGATGGAATGTAGCTTGTTGATTTGATTTTGAACAAAGCCCTAGATTTTAATCTTGATGACGAACTGGAATCAAATTTGATGTTGGAATCGAATTTTTGGGATCGCAGTTGAGGGTTGATGATTGATTTTGGAAATCAATGGCGAAGGAGATGAATTGGGAACGAGATTTTAAGGAGTCGGTTTCTAGTTGATAGATTCGAAGAATCGATTGTTGAAATGATCGATACAATCTAAGAGTAATAAAAAACGAAGGGTCACTGGTTGGTTGTTCTTGGGTTTGGTTTGGTGAAATGAACGAACGAAGGATGAATATGAAAGAATTTTCGAAGGGTGTTCCTGTGTTGGTGATCGGAACGAAGAACTGTAAACGAGAAAAAAAAAGATACGAAGGATTTTGATTGTTAAATTTCGAAGGGTTGCTGAATAAGATTCGAAGAGTATGTTTTGGGTTTAATTGGGAAAAACGAAGGGTTGCTTTACGAAGGGTGCTGATGATTTTATAAGGAAAACATGAAGTTTCAAAAATGGTCCCTGGTGTTTCATTAGTTTTGCATATGATAAAGTCTTCGTGCTTCGAATCTTCAATGCTTCGAAAGAATTGAGCAAAACACAAAGTTTCGAAGACAGCCCCTGAACCTTCGATTTGTTGACACTTCGAAAATTAACACAAGTTTCAAATGTTTGACACTTTTCACCCGATTTCGAAATTTTTTTTGGAGCTTCGAATTTTTGGAACAACTCTTCGTATGTTTGAACACAAAGGGCAGAATTTCGAAGATGCTCCCTGAAACTTCGAATTTTGTGCAGTTTTCACCCAAATTCGAAAAAGAACTGTTTTTTTTCTAAAAATTGAAGAAAGTACATTTCAGGCCCCTGTAGTTTGTGCAAATTGACGCTTTCTACCCAGATTTGAAAAAGGGGGAGAGTTTTGCATATTTTGCTGTTTTGGAGGCAACGGGTCCCTGCAAGTTTCAGAAAGTGACAATTTCTACCCGAATTTTGAAAAATCTTGCAACTTTCACCCAAAAAGTCAAATTTTTTCATAAATTGAAAATTTTTGTGGCTTTTTCGTTATTGTTTTTCCGTGCAAGATTTTTGGTGATTCATTTTTGGTACACATCAAGGGGGAGTATTGTATTGTCTATTCCTCGGGCGCTTCTCATCCTTAGTGGGTTTTATAATCATTTTTTGATTATAAAAAGGGGGACAATGATGGGTATTCAAAGCTTCTCGGGTTTGTTGAATATTCATTTGTGGATTTGAAGACCGGTGTTACTTCGAGGGGGAGTTTGGTCTTGATCGCGCTAGCTCGTTGGAGATTAAAGCCGGACATCCAATCCTAACTTTGAGGGGGAGAATGTTAGGGTGCAAAGTCACTCTTGGATGTAATGTTTTAGGCTTACTCTCTTGTATGTGTAAATGGGTTGAGTCTTTCCTATAAATAGGAAGTGAGTGACTCCCATTAAGTAAGGAATCATTTTGGAGTGTTAGACTAGAGAGAGAATTTGTATACAAGACCCATTTGTATAATCTTTTTAGATCTAATAAGATCTTACAAAGATTTATTTACTCCTTGTGTTCTTGAATTTGTATGATGAATCACTAGATCTTTTCTAATTCCGCACATGCCATCATAATCAACACCACTACAACTTGTCAGAGAACTAGTATTGAACTGACCCGCATCAAGATCATTTCATGGAGCATTATCATGAATGATACTTGATTAAAAGGTACTATCTTTGTATCCTTAACACCTAAGATACATAGTGGGACTTAAGTGTAAGGAGTACTGTGCTTAGATATGGTCAAACGATGGTCCTTAACCACAATGTTTTAAAACCCGGATCGACCCGACCGGTTCAACCGGTTGGACCGTGACCCGGGGTAGAAGACGGGTTAATTGAGAACGTATTTTTTTTTTGTAAAAATACGGCCGGATCGAACCGGCCGGGTTTTCCCTAAACCGCGGTTCGACCGCTTATGTTGAACCGGTTAAAACCGGATTGACCCGTTTTATTAGAGTTTGGATAGTTGGATACAAGTAGCGAACGCCAAAACAACGAGCTGTTTGCGATTTCTTCAATGTTTTTCAATCTTTAAACTTTGTACACATCAAATTATTGGTTTTATATGTTTATGCATTATGCAGGAAAATAAAAATATATAAAAATAGAAAAAGACCATAAACCGGGTTGACCCGACAGTTCAACCGGTTGACCTGTGAACCGGTCATCACACCGGGTCAACTAAAAACCCGGGTTTTAAAACATTGCTTAACCAAGCAGTTATAAAGCTATTTTCAGGTATGGTATGAACTATGCAAGAAACTTATGTAGTTAAGATGAAATTTGTTGCTCTTATGTGTTGAGAGTTAGGTGCTGTTTGATTTTCTGAAGCAAAAATTAATGAAGTCTGCGGACCACCTCTGCAACCCTCTGCAGTAGAAGAGGTGGACCAAATGGCTGCAGACTGTAATAAGAAGCATGTTTGTTTTTTTAACATCTGCATACTGCTGCAGATATTAAAAAATTAAAATAAAATAATTTTATAAACCGAAAATAGCTTTTTAATACGTAAAATTTAATAATGTATAACATTTCGGTAAAAATTAATGATATTTCAGTAAAAAAGAATGATATTTCAACAAAAAATAATGATATTTTAGTAAAAAATAATGATATTTCATCAAGAAATTATCATTATTGAATATAAAAACACGACAAATAAATTCAATAAGCATAAACGAAAAAAAAATGTGAAATAAAATTTTAAAAACATATAATCAAAATTTCAACAATAAAAAAAGAAGAAGAGGTTGGAGAGGCAGTACAAGTGCTGCACCAAACAGAGCACGCGCAAAGGTTTTTGACTCAGAAGACTTCTAAAAAACAAACAGATGCGAGATGAAAAGTGCTGCGCGTGTGCTGCGCCGCACAACACTAAGAGGTTTGAAGAGGTTTTTTTCCAAAAAACAAACAGCACCTTAGACATCTAAGACGCCTTACCAAAAGTTGAACACCAAATGAGATTGATTGGAATCCGTATCTCATGGTCAACATGATGTCTATGACAAAGGAATAACTGATAAATTTACCGTATACACCAACTGTAGCTTGGAGTTTTTTGGGAATTGGACGTTGATAGAATGATACAAAGTCTAATGTTGATGAGGACAATGCAATGTTGCTAGAAGTGGACGCCAACGTTTGATCCTGCCGAAGAAGAGTTCATCGAACCTAGGATTGCATTACGTCAGAGCGTCGCATGTACTAACATATTCCCATGTGATCGGTTTGTACTTTGTACTATATGTTTTTAACCGGTAAGTATCTTTGATTAAAAGTCAAAACCAACCATATTTGTTGAATCAAAATATACAAAGTGGATAAGTAGAAATAAAAATAGATTAAATAAAAAATAAAATTCTTTTGGAAAAAGATATCTATTAGGTAAAGCATATTAAAGCAAAATGATTAGACAACACAATTATTTAAAAATCAAGTTAAATTTGATAAAAAAAATTAACATAAAATGGTTCGAAAACACAATAATTTAAAATTAAGTTAACAATGGAAAAAAATGTTTTTAGCCTAAAATGGTGGGTAAGTGGTAACATAATTATATACGAATAAATCACATAAAAGAGAATGTGGGATGTGCCATATGTTCATGTACGAGTTATTGTGAAATACGAACTTTGCTCAAATGGTAATGTTGGGATGTAAGTGGAAATGTATCTTTGGTAGACATCACAAATTTATTTGGGATATTAACATATTTGTCATATTGTTACATGTAATCGATGTACTACATGAGTTTGATATTTTTATTTTATTTTATTTTAATAATTGTGTATTATTATTATTATTATTATTATTATTATTATTATTATTATTATTATTATTATTATTATATTGTTGTTTACTAAACTCTGATTTTACTGTTTGTTATTGTGGTTGTGGATGTTATATTTTACACATATAGATTCCAAATGTATAATGGTAATAGTTGAGAGAAAGATTTGTCCAGTAAGAGGTAAACCAATATTTATATTACTATTTTTTTTAAACACCTTGCAATTTTTTTTATATTACTATTAGTTCTTGTTTTGAGATTTTGATGGCTATAGCATGTGTTAGGTTGCAATTTTTTTTATTATAATTATTAAAAAGCTTTGGATATAATAAGATGTTGTTTATGGATCTTAGTTGGACTATTGATTGATAAATGTCATGGATATTGATAGAATTTGTTTTCAAAAACATAACTATTGTTTTATTGGCTTTTCTATTCGATGAGTCAAGAATAAATTTCCAAATATATGTATTTTGTATGTTTTGAGAAACGAACCTTGTTTTCTCTTAGTAAGTTTACCATATGTTTTTATTAGTTTTTTTTTTCTTTTTTTCTTTTAATTTATTTTTATTATTATTTTTTTAATTTTTAATTTTTTTTATTATAGCTAGAAACAAATAAAAGTAAGGACGCCTTACGAATTTATAAAAAAAAAATCAATTTTGTTGGAGATTTCAGTAATTCCATCTAATCTATATCTACCTAGCACTAAGATAAAACTATTTCTATTATGTTATTTAATAATTCCTAAGGCAATCAAAAGTGGTAAAATTGAGGCATTTTAAACTTTTAATTAAAAAAATCAAATACAAGTACATTGGAGCGAAATGGTATGAGTTGGATATCCATTTATATTTGATATTTATCGTGAGAATGGATATATATATATATATATATATATATATATATATATATATATATATATATATATATATATATATATATATATATATATATATATATATATATATATATAGAGGATGAGGTTCAATAGAGAACCCTAATTAACCAAGGAACCAAGGAATATATATATATATATATATATATATATATATATATATATATATATATATATATATATATATATATATATATATATATATATATATATATATATATATATAGGATGAGGTTTAATAGAGAACCATAATTAACCAAGGAACCAAAGAACCAATCTTTCTTTCAACTTTTAAAACTTATTTTTTATCAAAAAAAAAAAAACTAAAAATACATAAATTAATAACTTTTTATCATTTTTCCAATGATATAAAATTCGATTTTTTTACGTCAAATTCACAATGTGAATCTTCGAAAATTCACAACGTGAATCTGGATTCACACGGTGAATCCGAAAAATATTTTTCACATTCACAATGTTAATATATGAATTTAGATATTTTTAGATTTTTTTTCGAGAAAGAATAAGCTCTAGAAATTGAAAAAAAAATTGGTTTCTTGAATAACCCATAATTATGGTTCTCTATTGAACTTTTCCCTATATATATATATATATATATATATATATATATATATATATATATATATATATATATATATATATATATACTAGTCGTTTACCCGCGCAAAGCGGCGGACGACAAATAGTTTGTTTCGACAATTAATTTCTTTTCGATGGAGAATGATTATTTTTAATTCAATCATTAGTTTGTTTTAGGAAACATGTCATATTAAAAATAAATAAAATTCATGAAATGATCAAATTATAAGGTGTGGAGTATTTATTTGGATGAAAAAAGATCCGGTCAAAACCTTGGAAGAGAGGATTTATAGGAGTTTGTTTAAATTTTAATATTATTTTATTAGTGATTAGTTGTACAATTAGCTTAATGATTTGGACGTGTTAAAAAAATATTATTATTTTATTCAATCTATTTTTAGAAATAGTGAGATTTGTTTTATAAGATAGTATATATATATATATATATATATATATATATATATATATATATATATATATATATATATATATATATATATATATATAGATATATATACACAACCATTATTATTGGTTCTCTAAGGAACCAATTTTTTTTTCAAGTTCTAGAGCTTATTCCTTATCGAAAAAAAACTAAAAATATCTAAATTCATAACATAACATTATGAATGCTAAATATATTTTTCGGATTCACCGTGTGAATTTAGATTCACATTGTCAATTTTCAAAGATTCACATTGTGAATTTGACAATTTTTTTTTCGAATTTGATATTATTGGAAAAAGGATAAAAAGTTATGAATTTCTATATTTTTAGTGTTTTTTGATAAAAAATAAGTTCTAAAAGTTGAAAAAAAGATTGATTCCTTGGTTAATTATGGTTCTCTATTGAAACTCACCCTATATATATATATATATATATATATATATATATATATATATATATATATATATATATATAGTTTGTTTCTTATATTCATTGTATGAGTTGAATATGTTTCTTATATTTATTGTGTGCTATAACGCACCAATAGAAATTTAGTAAAATTAAATAGTTATTTAATAAAAGAAAGATAGATATTAAATGATTTCCATAATTGTATGTATATTAAATAATATCGATAATTATATTTCTCTTTCTATGGAAACTAATTAAATTTTGTCATTAATGTCATCAATAATATTCTTTTAGAATGAATTTTATGTATGAGTTCGTTTTTTGTTTCAACACTCACTCACTTAAAATACAATAAAGTTGAATGAAATATGAAGAACGACAATGTATTCTACTAGAATACACTTTCATTATACTAGAATACACTTTAATTTTTCTAGATATGAATTCATTTGAAAGAATATTATTGTTGACATTAATGAAGAATCTAATTAGTTTCCATAAAAAGAAATTATAAGTATGGATGTCATTTAATATACATATAATTTTTACTAAATTCTTATTGGTGCAATGTAACACACAATATATGTGAGAGAATATTTGAACCTACTCCTATATATATATATATATATATATATATATATATATATATATATATAATGCATACTTATAAAATTAACATTTTTTTCTTAAATCTCATGTATTTGAAACCCCCATTTTTTAACTTCCTCCAACCACACTCATTTGAAACCCCATTTTTTAACTAATGCAACTCAAAATTTTTATTAATTGTGATTTTAACACTCAAAAGTTTTATAACTTATATTATGTTTAATTAGCATTTAGTGAAACGTTACTATAAAAATGTCAATCTTTTGAGAAGACATACATACAAATCATATACAAATTTTAGAAAGAAAATAAACTTAAAGGTTTTGGTGTTAGGTTGAGGTCTTATGACCACTTTTGGAGATATGCTATTATATTAGAGCTTTTAATTTGTAAGTTTGTTATACTAATTCGTTTTTATATTTTCTTCGTTTTTTGATTATTGTAATACAGTCGTTGTATATTGTGGTTTAATCGTTAATTATTGATCATATGTTATATAGGGTGATGTCGAAAATATGTAATTAATTATTTTAAATATGTTTTTTTTTTTGTTTTGTAATTGTACCGTTTCAAAAAGATAATTAATTAAAACTCATACATATATTATACTTTCCATATCTCTTTCTCCCTCCCTCTCTCTCTCTCTCTCTCTATATATATATATATATATATATATATATATATATATATATATATATATATATATATATATATATATATATGAAATAGATGTCAAAACACTTCAACCAAAATTCATTTAAAATCTAATATTTCAATGTGTTACTTAATTGATTGATTAATAAAAACATTGATGTTTTGAAACTCTTAACTCTTAAACTTATATTATTTAATTTGTTAGTTAATTAAAATATTTTTCGTACATAAAGATAACATTTTTATGTTTGGTTACTCATATTTGTTTATGTAATTAGAAAACGAGGTGTACATAGAATGACTATTTCAATTTCACATAAGGATCGATACCACTAGAGATGTATGTTGTCTTTAACCGGTGGTAGGAGATCCACATTTCATTTTTAATTATTTATATTAATGTTTAGTAATAGATATTCCTATTCACCTTAATTTTTAGGTACAAATTAAGGAAGAGGAATCTCGACGTACCAACATAAAGTCAAATGTACGTATTGCAAAATATGTAATTAAAATTAAATAACATATTTATTAATCTACTTATTTTAAAACTCTTGATGACATTTATGTATAATGATATATTTTGTATGACTTCATTCTTAATTTCAATGTTTAATATTTGAAAATTTATATATGAAACCTTGGATGTTTTGGTGTAATATAAATAGTGTAATACAAAGTTGATTATTTCAATATTGTTTATTAATAACTCATTCAAAACAACTTATTTATTATTTTATCCAAAAAAATATTATCGGACATAAATAAAAGTAGATTATATTAATGTTATACAAAAACTTATAATATATATTGAATATTATAAAAGTAAAAGTAAAGTTTATAAGGTATAGAATATATTAGATTGTATCAAAATATAAGTTAATGGAATTTTACTCCGTATGTTATTTGATAATTCGGTTAATGCACAAAAATGACTAAAAACATAAATTTCAAAATATTTATATTTTTTTACATAATTATTTTAACCACTTAAATGTATTCTTGCGCACCGCACGAGGTTACATCTAGTGTGTATATATATATATATATATATATATATATATATATATATATATATATATATATATATATATATATATAAGCTTGAACTATTTAAAGCAAAGTACAATGGTTTTATTAAGAGTAAATTATTGAAATCGTCCCCTGTGGTTTGGTCAAAATTGTATGTTTGGTCCCTAACTTTTTTTTTTGCACTCGGATCGTCCCTATGGTTTGCTTTTGTTGCGTTTTTCGTCCGTATGGTTTGGTAAAAGTTGCATGTTTGGTTCCTAACATTGTATGTAAGGGACGAAAAATGCAACAAAATCAAACCATAGGGACGAAAAATGCAACAAAATCAAACCACATGGACGATCCGAGTGCAAAAAAGAAATTAGGGACCAAACGTGCAATTTTGACTAAACCACAAGGACGATTTCAGTAATTTACTCTTTTATTAACGATAGGCACGCTCCAATTATTATTTATAATATTTTATCCTTTTTGTTAAAATAATTGATACGTATAGATAAATTAGAATATTACATCTAGCAAACGTGTCAAACCATATCACACCTTGTGTGCTTGTGTTCGCATAAGAAATAAGGGGATACAACCATTGTATTAGTGCTTGTAAACAAATACTATATAAATTATGAAAGTTATATGGAGTAGGTAATAACAAAAGCTATTATGCATGGAAAAACGTAGTGGAGCAAAATTTCAAATCTCTCCACTCATAAAGACGGCAGGTGCATGCCGCGAAGCAATAATGATGATGAAAGACGGTGATCGATCTGGAGCACAAACGTCTGGCTCAATGCTACACTTCGACAAGGTGTGAAAAGGTGTATATATACCAAACAGATTTTGTTTGTTCGTCACAGCCGTGCTCCATTACATGGAGCTCACATGGGTAAAGCATAATATTTAGATTTGGTTCTATGTGGATCTTTTTGACAAAAGCTAACAACAATGAATTTTGAAAGTTGAATGATTTTAAAATAAATGTTTCTAAAATGCAGTGAATGGATTAGAAGTAAAGTGAGCTTGATTTATATTACATAGTTTGATTTGCTCCTCATAACAAAGTGGAAAGTTAATATGAGATTGGTAAAAAAAATAAAAGAGAAAATTGTAAATGTAAATTTGGTCTTTGTCGTTGGTTTATTTCTTTGGTTTTAGTCAATTTTGGTTTCAAAACTTCAAATGTAAATTTGATCTTTGCTGATTTCTTTGGATTTAATCAATTTGGTTTCAAAATTGTAAAATTTATCATTTTTAATAGGTTGAGTTATGATTTCTTTACTTTTTTTTTTTTTTTTTTTTTTTGTTTTTTTTGTAAATTGAAATGACTAACTTGCTATCATGATATATATTTTTTATTTTTCTGTATATATTGTAGGTAGACGATGTTGACAATTTGTATATGGCTAAGGGTAAAAGATAAGCGGAAGGTGGGTCTTGTTGTGTATGAGAGGGAGAGATTTTGTTTTTTTTTTTTGTCAAAAACAAAATCAAAAATAAATTAAATAAAATAACGTGAATCATTTGAATTTAAAGAGGAACCAAATCTATAAAGAAACATGCTCAAAGAACGAAATATGCAATTTTAAAACTACATGCACCAAATTGGCACTTTACTCTAACAAAATGTTCATCAAATAACTCTTGATCATATATACTCTTACCATACGATATCAAAATAATGTCAAGCATTTTTAGGAAATTTGCAAATGATTTTATCCTCAACCATTTTGACTAAAAAGTTAGATGGAATAAGTTAGTGGCAAAGAGAATTAACATTTTAGCTTAAATAATTTGGATCGTAGATTGCAGATTTGCGTCAATTTCATTGAAAGAGGAATAGTCTCATGTTCTTATTTATGTTCAGTTTGTGGGAGGAGCCAGTCCGAAGAGCATATTTTTGTATGTTGTAGTCTCACAATTGAGACTTGGAGCTCGATCTTGAGATGGTGGAAAACCTATCCATTTGGATTTGTTAGCATTAGTGCCTTTGGAACTATATCTATATGAACACACAAACTCACCACCTTTCAATTGCAAATCATAAATTAATTACAAATGGGATTTAATCTATTATATTTTTTTGATATCTGGTAGGGATATATACACTAAAGTCCTAATATTTTCGTCGATTTGACAAGAAATTCCTAAACTTTATTTTTTTGACATTAAAGTCCAAATTACCGGCAATTTTTGAGACTTTTACCATTTTTTCCCGGTTAGCCGGTAATTATGATTTTTTTGTCAAAAAAAATAATAATAAAGTTTAAGACTTTCTTGTCAAATCGTCAATTAGGACTTTACTGTCAAAAAAATAAAGTTTAGAACTTTCTTGTCAAATCGTAAAAATATTGGGACTTTAGTGTATATATCATTTTTTTTTTAGAAATTTAATGGTATGATACTCTTTAAGTATAAGAGTTATTGAAACATTCTCTAGGCAGCTAGATATTATTGAAATCCTTAATGTTTGCTTATTGTTAAATCATTCTTTTAATCTCAACAAACCGACATTGAAAAAAATAGAGATAATCAAGAAAGAAAGAACTAGGGTTGTGTTGGCTTTTTGCAATCCAAAAAATGGAGAAATAAAAAACCGAAAAAAACGAAATAGCCCTTCTTTCTCTTCTCAACATTCACACCCTTTTGACTAGGCATGTGCTCTTTGTGTTTGTATAATGTATTCCCACTATTTAGTTCAAGATTTGGCGGCGAAGCAAGAAGAAACTTTTATAAGGGTGAATAGACATGTAAAACCTTTTTCTTACTTCGCCAATTCTAGAACTAAAAAGTGGGGACATGTTATACAAACACAAACAACACATATCTAGTCAAAAGAGTGTGAATGTGGAGAAGGGAAAAAAAGGGCAATTTCGTTTTTTTCGGTTTATTATTTCTCCATTTTTGGGACTGCAAAAAGCCAACACAATCCTGGTTCTTTCTTTCTTTCTTGATTATCTCTATTTTTTTTTCAATGTCGATTTGTTGAGATTAAAAAAACGATTTAACAAGAAACAAACGTTAAAGATTTCAATAAGATTTAGCTGACTAGAAAATGTTTCAATAACTCTTATGTTTAAAGAGTATCATACCATTAAATTTCTAACAAAAAAAATGATATATACACTAAAGTCCCAATATTTTCAACGATTTGACAAAAAAATCATAAACTTTATTTTTTTGACAGTAAAGTCCTAATTAACGATTTGATAAGAAAGTCCTAAACTTTATTTTTTTGAAAAAAAAAAAGTCCTAATTACCGGCTAACAGGGGAAAAAGGTAAAAGTGTCAAAAATCGCTGGTAATTTGGACTTTACTGTCAAAAAAATAAAGTTTAGGACTTTCTTGTCAAATCGATGAAAATATTGGACTTTAATGTATATATCCCTATCTGGTATAAAGAAATGTAGTCAGTCAGCTGAGTTGGATTCATTGGTGATATGATCATGCTAAAAGAACAAAAAAATATCAATTCTTTTTTTGAAATTAACTGATATGCATTTTGTATGTGTAAGACATCTTTGCGATGTGTTTTCATGTCTTTATGTTGGTTGAAGTTTATTATCTATCCAAAATGGCTCTTATTGGAATATAAATCGAGGACTCCACACACACACACACACGCATACACACACACACACACACACACATATATATATATATATATATATATATATATATATATATATATATATATATATATATATATATAAGGAAAAGTTCAATACAGAACCATAATTATTGGTTATTCAAGGAACTAAATCTTTTTTTCAATTTCTAAAGCTTATTCTTTATCGAAAAAAAATCTAAAAATATTTAAATTAATATATTAACATTGTGGATGTGAAAAATATTTTTCAGATTCATCGTGTGAATCCGGATTCACGTTGTGAATTTTCAAAGATTCACATTGTGAATTTGACGTAAAAAAAATCGAATTTTATATCATTGGAAAAAGGATAAAAAGTTATGAATTTCTGTATTTTTAGTTTTTTTTAATAAAAAATAACTTCTAAAAGTTGAAAAAAAAAATTGGTTCCTTGGTTCCTTGGTTAATTATGGTTCTCTATTGAACCTCACCATATATATATATATATATATATATATATATATATATATATATATATATATATATATATATATATATATATATATATATATTCAGGTTTATTTGAGACCATATTAATTTTGTGAGACTGTGACACACAATCTAAAAACAATACTAAAATGCAAATATAAAAAGAAAAAATCCAAAAATTCTTTTTTTAAATTATTAAATATTCTAATAGAATATTACACTGTGATATTCTAATGTGATTTTTAAAATGTTGAAATATTCTACTAGATTTGTCAGATATGTAATATATTTTATTATTCTACTAGATTTGTCAGATATACACTTCAAAAACGTATTTTAAAAAAAATGTTTTAAAAATAATCACTATTATAGTGCGTAGATGTATTCCTTAAAATTTGATAATATTATGAGTAATTTTATTCTGGGTTTTCTTATAACAATTGTAAATTAAAACAATATTTATTCAAATTTTCATAATTGTGCTCATTTTGTAATAATTAAATTTTAATAACTTTGGTTTTTTTAATGATTCTTTCCAAAAAAAATGTTATAGCTAAAATACAAAATTGGTGGAAAAAAAACTACAAAATAGGTGGTGACACTTGTCATGTTGGGGTGGGGGCACATGTCCGTGCCAGAAAGGCTACATGACCAAATTTTCTTTTTCTTTTTCTTTTTCCCTTTAATATATATATATATATATATATATATATATATATATATATATATATATATATTTTATCATTTATACCCTCTAAACAATCAATCTTCCTAAATTTTTTCAAAATCTCGCAATTAATTACCAAAATATCAAATCATCTCATTAGATTTTGACGATAAATAAAATTAAATATTGACCACTTATTATTTGTTCAATATTTGGACCAAAAAATGCCTTTGCAATTGTTACCGGTATTTTGAGTTCCTATATGATCGTAATAATATATATATATATATATATATATATATATATATATATATATATATATATATATATATATATATATATATATATATAAAGGTTGCAGAAAACGTTCGACGTAAGTTTAACGGTGGACTAGGACCATTAATTATTAAAAAATTAATAAACGTAACATTGATCCTGAGAATATAACATTAATAAATATAACCATATCAATTAAAAAATAATAAAATTTTAATAAATAGAATATTATAACATGAAACTATTATTACAATATATATATATATATATATATATATATATATATATATATATATATATATATATATATATATATATATATATATATATATATATGTTTTTATTAAATATAAGCAAATTTTTTTTATCCAAATTAAAAAAAAACAAATGATGAAGTTCTTTGCAATATTATTGTTAAGTATACAAACGTTTTATTTAAATGATTCTAACATTTTTCAAAAAACAAGACGTAAAAGTTTTCGTTCTCCAAATAAAAATTTATTTTAAAGATTTATTATATATATATATATATATATATATATATATATATATATATATATATATATATATGATTGTGGAATTTATATAGTACCTAGTTTTAAATTTATAATTCTAACCTACTTAACTAACTATATGAGTTTTTATCTGATTTTGCAAGTTCGTATTAACTTAAACTAAGCACAAACAACTGTAAACAAGATTTAGAAGACACTTCGTGTAGTTTTGAATCCCCCCCCCCCCCCCCCCCCCTTTCCTTTTTCCTATGTGTGATTTGTAAGTATGAATTTATTCAGTTAGTTACCAATTTAGATGTAATTAGTAGTCTTGACTCGATCTCATAATATCTTCTCCAATTTATGAATACTATGTAATGATCATAGACAAGCAAACACAAAATTGATTATTAATGATAATTGGGCTATGTAAGATATATCTAAATTAATGTTCTCCAACACAGTTGAAGGACCAACTTGCCGAGTAGGAGTGGGATGAGACGTGGGGTCTGAGACTCGAACTCGGCGAGTAGGCCCTGTTTGGGCAAAAACCCTAACCCGGATGTTTGCACCCTATTTAAGCACTCTAACTTGGCCTCCTTTGTCCCTAACACTTCTAGGGAGCTGTAGAGCGAAACCCTAGCCCCCATATTGCTCTTGAGAGTATTTTTGGCTTTGTGAAGAAGGTTCGGAGCTTAGAAGAAGAAGGAAGAGGTTGAAGTGTGCAAGGAGGGGAGGTAGATTTGGAATCTACACTTTGAGAAGCTTCCATTCAGGTAGAAAAGTTCTTACCTTGATCACTAGTTCATTAGATCCCCCTTTTGTCCCAAATTAGTGGTTTTCAAGCCCTAAAACCTCAAACTCCATGTATTTGTGCTCTATGATTAGAAAGGACTTCAGATCTAGACCTTATGGACGTATTAGAAGTATAAAGTTTCTGTGGTTGAAGTGATTGAGGTCCCCGTTGAGTGTATGGCCTCATTAAGAGCTTGGTTTTGCCTTTTGGAGCTTATAGGGCCATGCATGCACGTAAAGTTTGCAACGTTACGTGATAAGCATGCCCTAGGATCATAGATCTATGGTTTGGAAGCGTTGCATGTCTCAGATTCGGTCTGTATGGGAAATGGGTCGTAGGGACTCGGCGAGTTCTATGAAGATGGCCTTAGACTCGACGAGTTGGATGAACAACTCGGCGAGTCCTATGAAGATTTCCTGGAACTCGACGAGTTGTTCTTCAAACTCGGTGAGTCATATGAACTGTTACTGAGTAAGAAGGGTTTAAGTGTTGAAGGTCCAACCCTTCGTATCTATACACGGAATTAGCAATTTAATGTGTAGCAATTGTCCCAGAAACCCAAATCCTCAAGATGGATGCTCTGGTGAGGATTTGGAATCGAGTAGGAGATCTGCTCGTGGGACTCGGTGAGTTGTTCTTGGACTCGGTGAGTCGGTCCAATCGTCCCAAGTAGTGAGTTATGGGTGACTCAGTGAGTGGAAGAGGGACTTAATGAGTTGGTACTGGGTTAATAGGAGAGGGACTCGGCGAGTCTGTGCCATGACTCGGCGAGTCCAGTCAACTGGAAGTTGACTTTGACCAAGGAGTTGACCTTGGACCAGGGGTGGGTCAGTCATTTGACTCAAGGGTATTTATGAGTGACTAATCTATGTTATGGATTTATAGCCGGAGGATTACTGGTGCAGCAGTCAGACGTCTAGCAAGTAGACTTTCAGCAGCTACTTTTCTAGGTGAGTTTCCTTCCAGTAGGAACGGGTCTAAGGCACCAAGGCCGGCCCGTATAGATGATATGATAGTGTCGGAGTGTGGGCAGATCCCGTATCTCTTAGTTGAGTCTAATGATGATACATGCTAGTGTGGTGGAATTGTTTATACTCGTTGTCTGTGTGATACTTATATGTTATGGTTTAGTAGTGGAGTGTGGGCGAGGCCCATATCTCCCAGATAGCGGAGTATGGGCGAGGCCCGTATCTCCCAGCTAGCGGAGTGTGGGCGAGGCCCGTATCTCCATGAGTGTGGGCGAGACCCGTATCTCCTAACTGTCCATTACAGGATTGTATGGTATGTGGTATTATGGGGGAACTTACTATGCTTCGTGCTTACGGTTTATAGTTTTGTTTCAGGTACCTCTTCAGCGAAGGGGAAGGAGCTGGCGCGGTAATGGCATATCACACACACGCTCTTTGTTTTCCGCACTACGAGATATTCTGGGATTTGTACTCTGACATTATGATTGTTTTTATGTTTTGGTTTCGGACACAAATTATGTTTATGAAATGATGATGTTTATACACAAATGTTTTCCAAAGTGTTGATTTAAAAATGAAATTTTTGGTTGTGAAAATTGGGTCGTTACAAGTTGGTATCAGAGCCCTGGTTTGAAGGATTTGGACACACCCTCGGGGATGTCTGAACTCAAATCAAAGGATTAAAGGATTTCGAAAAAGAAAAAGTTTTCTGAAGGATTAAGTAAAGAGTTTTACGGAAAAACGAAGTGTGTGATGTGCGCGACTGGCCGGGCTCAAGTAAGTATTCCCCAAAATACCCATACAAGTTTATGTTATGTTTAACAATTTCAGTAGATCAGCATGCTAGAATAGGAGTCAGGATCTAGGAGTGATGCCTTACATGCCTGCTTTATGTGCTTCAGCTTATGAGAATTGCATGCTAGTATTGAGTAGACATCAGTAGGCTAGCCTGTTTAGGTTATGCCTGACATTATGAGTTTAGCACTGTATGCTAGATCAGTTTCTCTCTATGAGAACGGATTTGCTTGAGGTTGTTCCCTTTTGTCTGAATGCTGCTTGCTTTGTGCTTTGTGGGGCTCTGAGTGATGAGAGTTAGCCATTAGGTGAATACGTCACGTCACATGTGACCAGGGTTGAATAAACTTAGAGTGCTGGATTTGGCACTATTACGCAGCTCTCGTTTGAGTCTAACTGTTGTAGGGACGAGTCTGTTACTCGAAGGATTATCTGAGCCTCATCACATGTGATGGTATTCAGGTAATGACTAATTGGCATTACAAGGAGGCCTTCAGCAGCTGAGGACCGGGTAGGGCGGAGTCAGAGATTTCCCTAGGGCAAGCCTAGGATGAGTATAGCAGTGATCAGTAGTAGTGAAAAGGATCTGGTGGAGTCGAGGCAGTCCTTGAAGAAGGTATGGATAGATGTGGAAGGTAGTATGGGCCCGTACTACTGAAAGCAGAGGATCCGTACCCAAAATAAAGAAGGCTGAGACAAGACCAGGGAACTTGAAATAGATGTGATCCCTTTAAAGGTATTAGTATCACTAATGGTTGCCTGTGTGTATTGCAGAATGGTGGTACTACGCCAGAGGCCAGCTGGTGGCAGTTCTGGAGAGGGATCGGGTTCGGGATCAAGTTCTGAGCCAGTACATGGTCGGATTTTGTGACCTGGTTCTGAGCAGAGTTTGCACCAGCGGTAGAGCTTCAACAGCTGGCCAGAGAGTTTTTGGACATGAGACAGACTACGGAAACTGTGGCAGGGTCACCGCCAAATTCCGGGAGAGGGTGTTGTTAGTGCCCCAGTATGCAGGTGATGAGGATATAAGGAGGAACCGCTACCATTACATGCTACAGGCTGACATCCGAGAGCATGTTAGCTTTTCAGCTTGCCCTACACTGGAGTCCATGATTGCCAGGGCAAGGGAGAGCGAGATTGATTTGGAGCATATCCGGAAGAGGAAGGCAGAGGCGGGGCAGGTGGCTGGGGCTTCGGGGAAGAAGCCCAGGGGATCAGATGGTAAGCCGAAAGGCCAAGGAGGATCGGGCCGCTGCGGGAAATGCGGCAGGTCACACGAGGGAGCATGTAGATTGGGATCGTCGGGCTGCTACAAGTGCAGCAAAACGGGACACTTTAGCAGGGATTGTACTGCCCCTGCCTCGGTTGTTCAGACATCTGATTTGCTGTGTTTCCACTGCAACCAGAGGGGCCACAAGAGGGCCAATTGCCCCCAGTTGACAGAAGCATCAGCGCCAGTGAAGGCGCCAGCTTCAGCGACCCTGCGGATCACAGATGGCCGGCAGGGCAAGTCAGAGGCTCCAATGGTGAGGAGCTGGGCCTTTCAGCAGACCACAGAGGAGGCACGCGCCACACCCGATGTGGTGACGGGTATGATTCTTTAATTATGCTTTTATGTTATGCTGCTATAATTTTGATATGTTATATGTATGTGCTTTGTCTAGGATCGTTCCATGTGAACGGTATCCCAGTTCAGGTGTTGTTTGATTCGGGGGCTACCCGGTCGTTTGTTTCTCTTGCGCTTAGCAAGAAGTTTCCTGAGTCTCCGGGCATGTTGGGTTGCCCTTTATAGGTAGAGATTGCCGATGATCGATCGGTGCGAGCATCAGCAGTGTTCAGGGATTGTGTTCTAAGGTTGTTTGAGGAGCGCTACTTGGTGGATTTGGTTCCCATTCCGTTGGGTGGGAACAAGGTGATTATTGGTATGGATTGGCTGAGCCCCAATGGAGCAGTGATAGACTGTGCGCAACAACTAGTGCGAGTCAGAGCCCCAAGTGAGGGAGAGTTGGTGATTCAGGGTGAGAGACCACAGCGAGGGCTAGCTTTATGCTCGATGACGAGGGCAAGGCGTTACCTTCAGCAGGGATGCGCAAGATATGTCGCTTATGTCATAAACTCCCTGGAGGCGGGTAAGGTGATAGTGGGCGATGTGCCCGTGGTTCGAGAGTTTGCGGATGTATTCCCCGAGGAGTTTCCTGGGATACCTCCGGAGAGACAGGTGGAGTTCTGGATCGACCTAGTCCCTGGTGCGGCTCCGATAGCCAAGGCATCGTATCAGTTGGCTCCTCCCGAGATGCAGGAGTTGTCCGCATAGCTGCAGGAGCTGTTAGACAAGGGATTCATTAGACCGAGCAGTTCACCCTGGGGAGCCCCGATCCTGTTTGTTAAGAAGAAGGACGGGTCGCATCGGATGTGTATAGACTATCGGGAGCTGAACAAGGTAACGGTGAAGAGCCGTTACCCACTCCCGAGGATTGATGATCTCTTTGACCAGTTATAGGGAGCGTCTTGGTTCTCAAAGATCGATTTGCGTTCAGGTTATCATCAGATGAGGGTTCGAGAGGAGGATGTGCAGAAGACCGCGTTTCGGACGCGCTACGGCCATTATGAGTTCGTGGTGATGCCGTTTGGGCTCACCAATGCTCCTGCCGCGTTCATGGACCTCATGAACCGCATGTGCAGACCGATGCTGGATCGGTCTGTGATAGTTTTCATTGATGACATCTTGGTTTATTCCAAGACGCAGGAGGAGCACAAGGAGCGCCTGCGAGAGGTTCTGGAGACTTTGAGGAGAGAGAGCTTGTATGCCAAGTTCTCCAAGTGTGAGTTCTGGTTGTGCGAGGTGCAGTTTCTTGGGCAACTTGTCAACCAGGACGGGATTTCAGTAGACCCGGCCAAGGTGGAGGATGTGATGAGATGGGAGGTTCCGAAGTCTCCATTTGAGATTCAGAGTTTCCTAGGTTTAGTGGGCTATTATCGGAGATTCATCCAGGATTTCTCCAAGATAGTCGTACCATTGACCAGGCTAACAAGGAAGGCCGTGGTCTTTCATTGGGGGCCTGAGCAGCAGGCATCATTTGAGACAATAAGACAAAGATTGTGCGAGGCGCCAATCTTAGCCCTGCCAGAGGGCATGGAGGATTTTGTTGTGTACTGCGATGCGTCCATCTCAGGTTTGGGCGCGATATTGATGTAGAGAGGGCATGTCATCGCCTACGCGTCGAGGCAGCTGAAGCCTCACGAGGCGAATTACCCGACGCATGACTTGGAGCTGGGGGTTGTTGTGTTTGCCCTCAAGATTTGGCGTCATTACCTCTATGGGGTTCGCTGTACCATTTACACGGACCATAAGAGTTTGAGGTACCTCATGGATCAGCCGAATCTAAACATGAGGCAGCGTCGGTGGTTGGGTGTGGTAAAAGATTACGATTGCGAGATCCTTTATCACCCAGGGAAGGCCAATGTGGTGGCCGACGCGCTTAGCCGTAAGGCAGCGCCGATCCGAGATATCTGCCTACGGAAGACAGTAGTGACTCCGCTGTTGGAGCGGATTCGGGAGGCTCAACAGGAGGCTACGAAGGAGGAACATTGGAAGAGTGAGCGGATTGTAGGGCATGTTTCCTCCTTCGACTATGATAGCCGAGAGTTATTGACTCTTCACCGTAGAGTGTGGGTCCCTTATCATGGAGGCGTGCGTCAGGTTCTGATGGAGGAGGCGCACAAATCCCGGTTCTCTATTCATCCCGGGGCGACGAAGATGTATAGGGATCTTCGTGTAGACTATTGGTGGCATTGCATGAAGCGGGATGTGGCTTGGTACGTTGAGCGGTGTTTGACCTGCAGGAAGGTCAAGGCCGAGCATCAGAGACCGCACGACAAGATGCAGCCGTTGGCATCCCGTTGTGGAAATGGGAAGATATTACGATGGATTTTATCATGAAGCTTCCCAGGACCGCGCGAGGAGTGGATTCAATATAGGTCAGCGTGGATCGATTGACCAAGAGCGCCCATTTTATTCCAATTCAGGAGAACATATCGGCCGAAAAGTTGGCAGACATCTATATCAGGGAGATAGTGGCGCGGCACGGGGTGCCAGTATCCGTGATTTCAGACAGGGATGTGCGTTTTACTTCCAGGTTTTGGAAGAAGTTTCATGACGAGTTGGGTACTCGTCTGCATTTCAGCACCGCTTTTCACCCGCAGACGGATGCTCAGAGCGAGCGGACCATCCAAACGTTAGAGGATATGTTGCGGGCATGTGTTCTGGATTTCAGAGGTAGTTAGGATACCTACCTTCCGTTGGTAGAGTTCTCGTATAATAATAGCTATCATGCGAGCATCGACCGTCCTCCCTTCGAGAAGTTGTATGGGAGGAGGTGCAGGACCCCGATATGTTGGGGAGAGGTTAGCCAGAGGGTCATGGGGAGCACCGAAGTGGTGCTCAAGACGACAGATAAGATTAAGCAGGTCCGGAGCAGGCTTCAGACTGCTCATAGTCGGCAGAAAAGTTATGCCGATAAGCGTCGATCAGACCTGGAGTTCCAGGTCGGAGATATGGTCCTCCTGAAAGTGTCGCCTTGGAAATGCGTCATTTGATTAAGGAAGCGGGGCAAGTTGGGCCCAAGGTATATTGGACCGTTCAGGGTTATAGCCCGGGTGGGCAAGGTGGCATATAGGCTGGATTTGCCAGCCGAACTCAGTCAGATACATAACACTTTCCATGTCTCTCAGTTGCGGAAGTGTCTGGTGGACGACTCAGCATTAGTACCCTTGGAGGACATTCAGGTTGATGGCAACCTGAATTACATCGAGCGGCCTGTAGCGATCCTTGACTGGAAGTTGAAGGATTTGATGAACAAGAGGGTGGAACTCGTGAAGGTTCAATGGCAGCACCGTAAGGGATCAGAGTGGACTTGGGAGCCGGTGGAAGAGATGATTGAGCACTACCCCGAGCTGTTTCAGGGACGAGCAGCAGACTTCGAGGCCGAAGTCTAAAATAAGTGGGGGAGATTTGTAGCACCTGGTTCTTGGTACGTATTCCTTGTAATTAATAATTCTTAAATTAACGCAATTTGCCTTGGACTCGGCGAGTTAAAGGACCAACTCGCCGAGTAGGAGTGGGATGAGACGCGGGGTCTGAGCCTCGAACTCGGCGAGTCGGTTCCCGGACTCGACGAGTAGGCCCTGTTTGGGCAAAAACCCTAACCCGGGTGTTTGCACCCTATTTAAGCACTCTAACTTGGCCTCCTTTGTCCCTAACACTTCCAGAGAGCTGTAGAGCAAAACCCTAGCCCCCATATTGCTCTTGAGAGTGTTTTTGGCTTTGTAAAGAAGGTTTGGAGCTTAGAAGAAGAAGGAAGAGGTTGAAGTGTGCAAGGAGGGGAGGTAGATCCGGAATCTACACTGTGAGAAGCTTCCATTTAGGTAGAAAAGTTCTTACCTTGATCACTAGTTCATTAGATCCCCTTTTTGTCCCAAATTAGTGGTTTTCAAGCCCTAAAACCTCAAACTCCATGTATTTGTGCTCTATGATCCGAAAGGACTTCAGATCTAGACCTTATGGACATATTAGAAGTAGAAAGTTTCTGTGGTTGATGTTGTTGAGGTCCCCATTGAGTGTATGACCTCATTAAGAGCTTGGTTTTGCCTTTTGGAGCTTATAGGACCATGCATGCACGCAAAGTTTGCAACTTTACGTGATAAGCATGCCCTAGGATCATAGATCTATGGTTTGGAAACGTTGCATGTCTCAGATTCGGTCTGTATGGGAAATGGGTCGTAGGGACTCAGCGAATCCCAAAGTGGAACTCGGCGAGTTCTATGAAGATGGCCTTAGACTCGACGGGTTGGATGAACAACTCGGCGAGTCCTATGAAGATTTCCTGGAACTCGACGAGTTGTTCTTCAAACTCGGCGAGTCATATGAACTGTTACTGAGTAAGAGGGGTTTAAGTGTTAAAGGTCCAACCCTTCGTATCTACACACGGAATTAGCAATTTAACGTGTAGCAATAGTCCAAGAAACCCAAATCCTCAAGATGGATGCTCTGGTGAGGATTTGGAATCGAGTAGGAGATCTACTCGTGGGACTCGGCGAGGTGTTCTCGGACTCGGTGAGTCAGATCGCGAGTCGGTCCAATCGTCCCAAGTAATGAGTTGTGGGTGACTCAGTGAGTGGAAGAGGGACTTAATGAGTTGGTACTGGGTTAATAGGAGAGGGACTCGACGAGTTTTTGCCATGACTCGGCGAGTCCAGTCAACTGGAAGTTGACTTTGATCAAGGAGTTGACCTTGGACCAAGGGTGGGTCAGTCATTTGACTCAAGGGTATTTATGAGTGACTAATCTATGTTATGGATTTATAGCCAGAGGATTACCGGTGCAGCAGTCAGACGTCTAGCAAGTAGACTTTCAGCAACTACTTTTCGAGGTGAGTTTCCTTCCAGTAGGAACGGGTCTAAGGCACCAAGGCTGGCCCGTATAGACGATATGATAGTGTCGGAGTGTGGGCAGAGCCCGTATTTCTTAGTTGAGTCTGATGATGATACATGATAGTGTGGTGGAATTGTTTATAATCGTTGTCTGTGTGATACTTGTATGTTATGGTTTAGTAGTGGAGTGTGGGCGAGGCCCGTATCTCCCAGATAGCGGAGTGTGGGCGAGGCCCGTATCTCCATGACTGTGGGCGAGGCTCATATCTCCTAACTGTCCATTATATGATTGTATGGTATGTGGTATTATGGGGGAACTCACTAAGCTTCGTGCTTACGGTTTATAGTTTTGTTTCAGGTACCTATTCAGTTGAAACATCCCAAAAATATGACCCAAAAATTTCTTTAAAAAACGTTACTAAAAACATATTTATAAAAACTGTATCACAAGTCATAACATATTTTCTCGAGTATTGGTTCAAAACATAATATCATTATCAGAGTCAAACATTCCCAGGCTAACTGTCTATGGTGTGTGCACTGCAACCTTCCCGAGCTCCTCCTTTGAAAAACTGAGCACCTGAAACCAAAACTGAAAACCGTAAGCACGAAGCTTAGTGAGCTCCCCCAATCTATCACATACCATGCAATAACATATAAAGCACATATTGGGCCTTGCCCACTGCATCGGACCGAGGTCCGGACTAACTGGGGCCTTGCCCCCTGCATCGGACCAAAGTCCGGAAACTGACTGGGACCTTGTCCCCTGCATCGGACCGAAGTCCGGACTAACCGGGACCTTGTCCCCTGCATCGAACCGAAGTCCGGACTAACTGGGGCCTTGCCCCCTGCATCGGACCGAAGTCCGGGCTAACTGACTGGGACCTTGTCCCCTGCATCGGACCGAAGTCCGGAAACTGACTGGGACCTTGTCCCCTGCATCGGACCGAAGTCCAGACTAACTGGGGCCTTGCCCCCTGCATCGGACCGAAGTCCGGGCTAACTGAACAGAACATAACATAAACATATCAACTAGCATGATCACACATATACTGCATACTACATCGGGCCGTAGCCCGGAACGCATAAAACATAATTCTTGTCTGAGCCACAAAGGCATCAGACATACTATCTACTGCATCAGATCAAAATCCGGAAACTACTACTAGCTAAACGGGTCGGAATTGTGGCCGTAGACCTGTTCCTACTGGAAGGAAACTCACCTGAGTCTGCTGAACTGATGCTGCTAATCCTTCTGACTGCTACTCGACCTCTGACTCCGAACTGCTGCTCCACTAGCTCCTTGGGCTACCAATGACCACATAACACTTAGTCCAACTGACCTCCAAAGGTCAACTAGGTCAACTCTAATCAAGGTCAAAATCCTGGTCAAAGTCAACCTTCCAGGTCAACCCTACTCGCCGAGTCCACCTAATAACTCGCCGAGTTCAGATGCTCAAGGTCTTTCTATTCACGACTCGACTCGCCGAGTCAGTCCATGACTCGCCGAGTCCAACTAGTTCCAAGTCCTATCCTGTCCAACTCGCTGAGTCACCACCCGACTCACTGATTCGAGTCTCAACTCGAAGGGTTTAGGGTTTCGCGATCTGACTCGCCGAGTCCAAGAACAGACTCGCCGAGTCCAAGACAATCTTCAACCAACTCGCCGAGTTGCTCTTCCAACTCGCCGAGTCCATGCCTAACTTCATCCGACTCGACGAGCTGTTCATCCCACTCGTCGAGTTCCTCCTCATCTTCAAGCTACTCGCCGAGTCCACTCAAAGGACTCGCCGAGTCTATCCAGTCCTCAATCCATGCAGTGGCTTTTCGAGCCAAACAGAGCTTCCAACTCATAGATCCATACTTTTAAGGCCTATCCCCCACGTAAAGTGGCAAACTTTACGTGTAGATTAAGAGATCTAGGCTCAAAACACATTCAAACTATGGTTTATGGCAAACATACTTCTTCAACATACCAAGGGCTGATACTTTAGGGGATTCAAGACCAAAACAAACATGGATCTGAGGTAGCAACCTCAGATCTGAACCTCCAACTCGAAATGGTTACATATCATGCCAAAAATGTCCAAACTCACACATAAGAATAGATCTAGGTGCAAAAGGGAGTCCAAGCAACAACTTATTACCTCCAATTGGTCTGAAATGACTCCTCAATCCCGGATCTACAGTCCATTCTTGCACCTCCAAGGTCTTTCTTCCTCCTCCAAGCTTTAGTGCACTCTTCAAGGCAAGATCTAGCTCAAAAACGGATATGGCGGCTAGGGTTTGGTGTTCTGGGGTAGAGAGGCAGTAAAGGAACCCTAGGAAAGAGAATGAGACGCTTAAATAGGCTCCAAGTCCCGAATTTAGGGTTTTCCTCGATCAGACCCAACTCGTCGAGTCTCCTTGGCCGACTTGCCGAGTCAGTCGCTTACACCTCAACCCAGATCCCGCTCGGACTCGCCGAGTCCCTCCATGGACTCGCCGAGTCTCCCCTAAACTTGAGGTTTTCTTTCTTTTCTTAGCTTTCAAAACTTTGGGGTGTTACAACTCTTCCCCACTTAAACTAAACTTCGTCCTCGAAGTTTTCTATGACCAACTGCCTGCGAACTGCCTCCAACTCTCTGTCTGGGAAGTCTAACACCCTTTTGTCCATCACTTCAGCCACTCACCATGCCCATCACTACCGTTGGTACATACTGAATCCTTTCCTTTTCCATAATTTCCTCAACATTACTTCCTCCGACTGAAAATCCTGTTGCCTCTCATCTGCCTACCGGATGCACTGAGACTACCCTTGTTCAACTATTCTGCCAATATCTGAGTTACCGAACTCCCACCGGTCACTACACTCCATCGCAATCTCCTAGTCGCTCCCAGCGACTCCGGGAGATACCTCGACTATCTATAACTGTTCTATCCATTCTGCCATCCATACTGAATCGATGCTGCTGGAACCAACTTGCTTTTATCCCACCTGATTACTCATCTCCTACTAACTCGAGCCTTCCATCCAAAACGAAAAGCTACCTGCCTAGCTATCCTTACAGATCACTTATACTCGGCAAAAGGCTCAACTGATCCTGCTGAGAGAGACTTGCCATTTCCAAATCAACCAACTATACTGTCAGCACTTGCATTCCAACACAAATACTAATACTGCCCAAAACTCTGAAACTATCCAAACACTAAACTGCCTGCAATACTGAACATGTCTGAAACACCGAGCTGCCCGAAACACTGAACTGACTGAAACACTGAGTTCCAACTCAACTGTGGAGTCAAAGGACTCCTTACTTAGCCGCTCCCACGACTTCTGAACGAAAATTTTCTCTGGAACTAGTTTCCCCTAGTTATCCTGTCGTTGTGGCTCTAACAACCTTCTGATCCAATCGATCGGGTCCATACGTCACACCCTGACATCATCCATTCCATGACTAACAACATGATGGTTCCCAGACTGACGGTAGCCCTTAACATGCCCGAACCCCAACGGTCCACTGCTTCTCTGATCTCATAACTGATGTGACGATCTCTAGCCCAAAATTGCTGACTTAGCCATAACTGAACCATTTGGGAAATCCGAATCTAACCCGTAGATTCCCATATCCCCACTGCTGCACCCGAACGGGTGGGAATTACTACGTTCCCGCGTCCAACAACGCGCTCATGCTGCTACCAATCTGATAAAAGCCACGGCTACACCCGCGGACTCATAACTCTCAAATACTATCAGGCTGCTAATGAATGCTACGGCTACCCCGCAGACTTACAACACTACTACTACTATCTGGCTGCTAGTAAATGCTACGGCTACCCCCACAGACTTACAACACTACTACTACTATCTGGCTGCTAGTGAATGCTACGGCTACCCCCGCAGACTTACAACACTCTACTACTATCTGACTGCTAGTGAATGCTACGGCTACCCCCGCAGACTTACAACACTCTACTACTATCCCGAGGACATCCTGACTATCCCTAGTCCTACTAGTGATTCCTCATCCTGATTTCTCAAAACCAGCTCTCAGTCTTTGAATTACTACATCATCCTCGACATCCTATATCCTTGAATGCTTAGCGCTTCGTCGAGGAACTCTTCGGCTTGGTTCCCGAACCAACCGTCTACTAATCCAGATATAAGAAGCTATTGTTGGGAAGTTTCCAAACTCCCAACTCCTGAATCCACATAATCCTGCATGCTGACTCTGCCACTGGCTACTAATACGAAGACATCTCTTGCTAACCGTTTCTCTGGATCCTCATTCCGACTCACTTGAGTCCGACAGGTGGTCCTCCAATCCTGGATTCCCAACCAGCTTCTAACTATCTCGATCACATGAACTAACGGCTGAGAAAAGTTCTCGAACTCCCAATTCTGAACTTCCCAATCCATCCATCACTGAGCTACTACCGTTTCTTCTCAGAGGCCGCGTACTCATTCGGGGTCTACGTGACTCTTATCCATGTATACCCGGAGGGTTCTCCCCCACTTTGATCATGCTTACCCCTTGCTGCTTCACACTCAAAAAGAGATCCTGATCTTTACTACCATTCCAAAACATCTACCGGGGAACCCAAGCCCGCCAGGTAGGAATTTAACCAATCCATCCCAATCACTAACCACTCTAAACTAGCGAAACGAACCAAATCTCTCCCAACCATGCTACAGTTACTGCATCCTCCGAAACCTTCTCCATAAGAGCACATCCCCTAACTACCAACCAATTATCCGAGGTATGCAAATGGCATATAACATAATCACAAGCAAGCCACACTATAACACAACACTTATATCACAATTGATGCAGAACCATAACAATATTATCATGACATAAGCTGACAGAAAAGCAAAAGTTACATACCTTCATTACTCAGTGCTGCTCGAATCCCTGCTGAAATCTACCGGAAAACTCGGCTCCGAGCCGTAGGCGCCCTTGCCCGGCCTCGAAAACCACTGGCGGTACTTGAAGTCCCAAGCGCAGGAGCTGGCGCCTGCCCTGCTGAATACAAACTCGGACAGTGGGCCTTCTTGTAGCCCCTCTGACTGCAATGGAAACATATCGGATCAAGTCCCTGGGCGATGGTAATAATGCAATCCCTGCTAAAATGGCCAATCTGGCCGCACTTGAAACATCCGGCATCGCCACCACTTCTACGCCTGCACACACCCATGTGCGTCCTTCCGTACTTCCCGCATCGACTGCGGCTCTGATAGTTCCTCGTCCTCAAATCCGAACCCTTGGCCTCTTACCCGAACCTGTGGCTACCTGAGTCTCATCCATTTTCCTCTTCCTTTCTGACTCCCTGCCCGACTCTCGCTCCTGCATTACCCCAACGACAATACCTGCCGATTGAACAACAGTTGTCTGATCCTGAAGCCTCGCTATCAATCTATCAGTAATCCTCACGACCATGTTGGGCAGATCCTCGCGAATGGCTCGCGAAACTTCCTCAACTATCCAATCATGCAAAGGTCTCTCTTAGAGACAGAATGCCCCACTCACCCCTGCCCCCTGATGGCAGGAACTAGAAATGGGATCTCCCTCCCTGGTGGATCCCTGAACTCCATAAGTTTCGGGACCTAGACGAGCCCCAATCTGTCCTGAAACTAACCCGGCCTTAAGTCCATGAGCTCCACAATGGCCTCTCTAACTGAACCGAAAATCACTGGAGTCTGATCAATGATGTTGCGCATAATCTCTGCGGAAATGAAATCCGTCATCTGATCATCAAGCTGCCCGGCTCTAAAGCCCGAGCCAGACCCCTCCTCTACACCTGAACTGCCAACTGATATCTCGCGCAACGTCACCATGCTGAAAATATAACAATTCCTGATCAATTTACACACTACTGCTGAGGGATCTCTCACATACTCTACTAGTTCCTTGGTTTTGCCTCGGCCCCTCTTGAATCGAGTACGGATCCTCTGCTTTCACATCTATCCGTACTTTCCTCAAGAGTTACCTCAACTCCACCAAGTCCCCTTTACTCTTCTACTGATCTCTGCTACTCTCATCCTAGGCTTGCCCTAGAGAACCTCTGACTCTACCCAAACACTCCTCAGCTGCTGAAGGCCTCCTAGTAATGCCAATTAGCCACCACCTGAATACCATCACCTGTGACGAGGCTCAGATAATCCTTCAAGTAAAAGACTCGTCCCTACAACGGTTGGACTCAGACAAGAGCTGCGCAGTAGGGCCAAATCCAGCACTCTGAGATTATTCAACCCTGATCATGTGTGATGTGATGTATTCACCTAATGGCTAACTCCCATCACTCAGAGTCCCACAAAGCACAAAGCAAGCAGCATTCGGATAAAGGAAACATACTCAAGCAAATCTATCCTCATAACGAAAAACTGCACTAGCATACAATGCTAAGCTCATGCTATCAGGCATAACCTACACATGCTATCCTACTACTGTCTACTCAATACTAGCATGCAATTCTTAGCAAGCTGAAACACATAAAGCAGGCACATAAGGCATCATCCTAGATCCTTAGTCCTATTCTAGCATGCTGTTCTACTGAAGCTGAAACTGAAACTGAAACTGAAGCTGATACTGATAATCACAACATAACTTTTATGGGTAAATTGGGAGTACTTACTTGAGCTCGGCCGATTGCATGCACCACACCCTTTTCTCTGTTCAAAATCTTTTTACTTTTTCTAAACCTCTTTTCCTTATACTTTTTCTAAAATTATTTTCTTTTCTCAAAATTCTTTTGTAACCATGGTTTTTCTCTTGAAAACTTTATACCACTTCCTTAGTTTGAGTTCAGACACACTCGGAAGTGCGCCCGAATCCCTCAAACCAAGGCTCTGATACCAACTTGAAAACATCCAAAAAATACGACCCAAAAATTTCTTTAAAAAAACGTTACTAAAAACATATTTATAAAAACTGTATCACAAGTCATAACATATTTTCTCGAGTATTGGTTCAAAACATAATATCATTATCAGAGTCAAACATTCCCAAGCTAACTGTCTATGGTGTGTGCACTGCAACCTTCCCGAGCTCCTCCTTTGAAAAACTGAGCACCTGAAACCAAAACTGAAAACCGTAAGCACGAAGCTTAGTGAGCTCCCCCAATCTATCACATACCATGCAATAACATATAAAGCACATACTGGGCCTTGCCCACTGCATCGGACCGAGGTCCGGACTAACTGGGGCCTTGCCCCCTGCATCGGACCAAAGTCCGGAAACTGACTGGGACCTTGTCCCCTGCATCGGACCGAAGTCCGGACTAACCGGGACCTTGTCCCCTGCATCGAACCGAAGTCCGGACTAACTGGGGCCTTGCCCCTTGCATCGGACCGAAGTCCGGGCTAACTGACTGGGACCTTGTCCCCTGCATCGGACCGAAGTCCGAAAACTGACTGGGACCTTGTCCCCTGCATCGGACCGAAGTCCGGACTAACTGGGGCCTTGCCCCCTGCATCGGACCGAAGTCCGGGCTAACTGAACAGAACATAACATAAACATATCAACTAGCATGATCACACATATACTGCATACTACATCGGGCCGTAGCCCGGAACACATAACACATAATTCTTTTCTGAGCCACGAAGGCATCAGACATACTATCTACTGCATCAGATCAAAATCCGGAAACTACTACTAGCTAAACGGGTCGGCATTGTGGCTGTAGACCCGTTCCTACTGGAAGGAAACTCACCTGAGTCTGCTGAACTGATGCTGCTAATCCTTCTGACTGCTACTCGACCTCTGACTCCGAACTGCTGCTCCACTAGCTCCTTGGGCTACCAATGACCACATAACACTTAGTCCAACTTACCTCCAAAGGTCAACTAGGTCAACTCTAATCAAGGTCAAAATCCTGGTCAAAGTCAACCTTCCAGGTCAACCCTACTCGCCGAGTTCAGATGCTCAAGGTCTTTCTATTCGCGACTCGACTCGCCGAGTCAGTCCATGACTCGCCGAGTCCAACTAGTTCCAAGTCCTGTCTTGTCCAACTCGCTGAGTCACCACCCGACTCACTGATTCGAGTCTCAACTCGAAGGGTTTAGGGTTTCGCGATCTGACTCGCCGAGTCCAAGAACAGACTCGCCGAGTCCAAGACAATCTTCAACCAACTCGCTGAGTTGCTCTTCTAACTCGCCGAGTCCATGCCTAACTTCATCCGACTCGATGAGCTGTTCATCCCACTCGTCGAGTTCCTCCTCATCTTCAAGCTACTCGCCGAGTCCACTCGAAGGACTCGCTGAGTCTATCCAGTCCTCAATCCATGCAGTGGCTTTTCGAGTCAAACAGAGCTTCCAACTCATAGATCCATACTTCTAAGGCCTATCCCCCACGTAAATTTGCAAACTTTACGTGTAGATTAAGAGATCTAGGCTCAAAACACATTCAAACTAGGGTTTATGGCAAACATACTTCTTCAACATACCAAGGGCTGATACTTTAGGGGATTCAAGACCAAAACAAACATGGATCTGAGGTAGCAACCTCAGATCTGAACCCCCAACTCGAAATGGTTACATATCATGCCAAAAATGTCCAAACTCACACATAAGAATAGATCTAGGTGCAAAAGGGAGTCCAAGCAACAGCTTATTACCTCCAATTGGTCTGAAATGACTCCTCAATCCCGGATCTACAGTCCCTTCTTACACCTCCAATGTCTTTCTTCCTCCTCCAAGCTTTAATGCATTCTTCAAGGCAAGATCTAGCTCAAAAACGGATATGGCGGCTAGGGTTTGGTGTTCTGGGGTAGAGAGGCAGTAAAGGAACCCTAGGAAAGAGAATGAGACGCTTAAATAGGCTCCAAGTCCCGGATTTAGGGTTTTCCTCGATCAGACCCAACTCGTCGAGTCTCCTTGGCCGACTCGCCGAGTCGGTCGCTTACACCTCAACCCGGATCCCGCTCGGACTCGCCGAGTCCCTCCATGGACTCGCCGAGTCTCCCCTAAACTTGAGGTTTTCTTTCTTTTCTTGGCTTTCCAAACTTTGGGGTGTTACATCAGTGAAGGGGAAGGAGCTGGCACGGTAGTGGCATATCACACACACGCTCTTTGTTTTCCACACTACGAGATATTCTGGGATTTGTACTCTGACATTATGATTGTTTTTATGTTTTGGTTTCGGACACGAATTATGTTTATGAAATGATGATGTTTATACACAAATGTTTTCCAAAGTATTGATTTAAAAATGAGATTTTTGTCTGTGAAAATTGGGTCGTTACATGTGGAGTGCGGTTCCAAACCGCGAATACGCCACGTCAACCGCAAACACCGCCCCCTGGGTGCGGTCTAGGCCGCAGTGCGGCTAGAAATGGCTGCACCCTCTTTCTTCTCTCTCTCTCTCTCTCTCTCTCTCTCTCTATTCATGTGTCTTTCTCTCTCTTCTCCTTTCTCCCACCTCTCTCTCTTTCTCTACCATGGTTTCCACTCGCTAGGTGTGGTAAAGAAGCACACTTTGTGTGGTAAAAATGATGTGGCTCCTATGTGGGAGTGTGGTTCCTGTGTCACCACTCCCTCCAGCCTAAGAAAATACATTAAGCCTAGAAATCCTAGAAAACATTAAGAACCAACAGAAATCTCTCTCTCTCTCTCTCTCTCTCTCTCTCTCTATATATATATATATATATATATATATATATATATATATATATATATTATTAGTTATTGATGGCTGATGAAATTTAAATGTGTTCATTAATTAGTATTTTGTGAACCCAACTCCCAAGATGCTTGAGGTCGGTATTAGTTCACACTTGGACATTACTATCTTTCATTAATTTGTTTTTCTTTTGTTATATTTAATATGATGATGACGACATCATTTCCTTATCGGTTTTGAATTTTTTTATTTACTTTTTTAAACCGGAAGATTTTATACATGTAGAAGTCCAGCGGGTAACTAGCTAGATGGTAGTTAACAGTGAGACATCAAGTCTCACAATATGTAATATTAGGTGCTCCTTTCTTGAGACGCTATTTTTGGGACTTGATGGCTGCAGTATCACTTAATTACGCTAGTGATATATTCAGATAATACAATATCACAAAAAAATGTTATTTAAACAATTTCTGTCGAACCCTTTTAGAGTTCATGAATCATGAAACCAGATAGACAGTACATCAGGGGCGGATCTATGTGGTAGCCTATGCTACCCCTCAAAAATTCCCAAGCAGTATAAGAATCAAAAATGCCTACGCTGGAAGAACATGTTTTGCTACCATAAAATATGATGTGCTATCCCTCAGCCTAATAATTAACGTCCCACATGCTAAAAGCCCAGTAGTTAACGTCCAACTAGCTTTGTGAATCAATGTATTTGTGTGTGCTTTGAGCCAAATGCGACACTTAACTGGTAGGAACGTGTGGTGCCTCCGTTGCAAGAAATCGTTAGAACCTGTATGTTAGAAACTTAGAAATCAAAGGTTTCAAAACTCAAATCAAGAAACAACTCAACAAATAAGTTTCCTATTTTTCTTTGAAGTTTGAAATTCGGTGTGTAATTGATGAAAATCAAATTTTCAGACCTCCATT
Organism: Lactuca serriola; assembly: GCF_051521515.1. NCBI lineage: Eukaryota > Viridiplantae > Streptophyta > Magnoliopsida > Asterales > Asteraceae > Lactuca > Lactuca serriola. The sequence goes on from NC_136410.1 coordinate 25,562,601, forward strand.
AAAAATGTGAAATTAGGTTTCCATTGAAATAAGTTGTTTTCATGATTGTCTTTGTATTCGTTAAATGTTGCTGGTATTGATTGTAATGTTTTTTATATCTTCAAGTTTTAGGGTAACTAGAATATGCAATTGGTTCTTTTTGAAAAACTGTGTATGTGTGATTATGTTCCAAAACATATTCACGAATAAGAAACCAATTCATAATATAGATAAGCCTAGAACACAATGGTTATGTATATGTTAATAAGTTATTTTGTAGCTTTCTTACAGAAAGCTAAAAAGTATGAACTAGATGATTTTAAGCCTATTCCAATTTTGATTCACAAGAAGGATACCATAATGCAACTATAAGACTGTTTTTCCTTGTCACAAGCATGAACAGAACCCAAGTTTCATGAACACTAATATAATAAGATGCTAGATGACATCTACATATAACACTAATACTCAAGGGGCATCATTTAATCAAAGATGAATAATTCAAGAAAAAGGAGAGCGAATCTTTCATTGGTTATCTAATCTTATTTTTGACTTCTTAAATTAAATCCCATGACTTATAACTTGTATTTAATCATTAGATATAAGAAGCAAATGATTCTAGTTTGAAGAAAGTGTTAGCTATTTCCTACTTAGAACTGCTTCAAACACCTAAAGATCCTATGTTGAAGTGAATAAAAAACAAATAATACAAACACCCAAGTAGTAATACTCGGTTCTATTCAAAATTACTATTAAGTTGGAAGACAAAAGCGAATAAGAAGCAATTAAGCAATGTTCAAACCAGAGTGCTCAGAAGATGAGTAATATTATATAAAACAGGTAAAAAATTTGTGCTACCCCTTAAATTTTTGTTCTGGCTCCGCTATGCAGTACATATGCATGATGCATCATGCATTAGATTTTCATGAAAGAAACGTAATAATTAAGGTTATAATTTAGAATTAATAAACACACAAACACTTGAAATTCATCAACATATTTGGAATAACATTACAAACTACTGATGCCGCGCTTTAATGCATCTACTTTTCATAAAATAACAATACGACTCACGAATGCCTTGTTATAAATCTTATTATCAATAGGCATGTGTAATTAGGAACCATCGTCCATTATATATGAATGGACTTTTTCACGGCATATAGCCACCATGACCAGCGCCTTCACCACTCCCACTACCACCACCATATCCAGCTGCTCCATGCTCACCACCACCGCCTCCACCTCCTCCTCCTGAACCACCACCACCACCACCACCTCCTCCAGAGTGTCCACCATGTGATCCTCCAGCACCTCCTCCAGCACCACCACCAGTACCATATCCACTTCCTCCAGCAGCACCACCACCACCGGCTCCTCCTCCTCCACCACCACCACCACCATGTCCACCTCCACCACCGGCTCCTCCAGCACCACCGTATCCACCACCGCTTCCAGCTCCTTCTCCACCACCATAACCGCCACCATGTGCTCCTCCTCCTCCTCCACTACCTCCTCCGCTCCCACCACCTCCGCCTCCACCTCCAGCAGCGCCACCGCCATACCCTGCACCACCCCCTTCACCAGCTCCAGCTCCACCTCCAGATCCAGCTCCATGTTCTCCTCCAGCCCCATAACCACCACCCCCTCCACCTCCACTACCCCCTCCACCACCACCGCCACCGCCTCCTTCTATAACACCATGAGCGTAGGGAATACCCTCTCCAGCAGTGAAGAGAGCTCTAGTTGCCACACTCATGCCCAAACCTAATAGCACCAAGAAACCCACACTTAAAGCTCTGTGAACAGCCATGGTGATTGAAAGTGATTCTATACCACAACTGTGAGTTGCTTGCAATTTCTCTGAAATTGGTTGCCTATATATAGGCATTGGGTAACTAGAGGTTCCTGGTGGCCTAACCATATGCAAATAAAGGAACAATAAAATAAAAGCACTCTAGCTCATGACCCTACATAGTGGACGTCCAGTTCAGAAATACACAGCTACAGTATGATCTATTGGATATGCCTTCTGCTGTTTCCCACAATTTGATCATTCTATAATCGAATTGAAGTTTCACTTTTCCCAGTTGCTAGAGATATGTAGAGTTTGAACCTAGTATATATGTATATTTCTCCATGCATGTAAGTAGGGCACCAGTGCTTAACAAACATTTTGATCATGGTTGCATGTCGTAGTAATGCTTACGGACGTACGTACAAAGCTGCCTCTCGAGCTCCTTGATATGAGGTCATTTTGTGGTTGGTGATTATATAAGTGATACTAGCTAATACATGATGTTTCTTAATACCAGATTCATTTCATTTCCTTTGTATTGTGTCATAAATTCCTAAGCTTTATGAGTGGTATATCACAATCGCAATGATCAGCTATAAATCTTTAACGGAAATAGATTGTAACATATTGCGCACGATATTAAAAATCCTATGCTCGATTAATTAAAATGGATATGATGTCGTAACCCTAAGTTCGATTCACTAAAAGTCTAGAAAAAGACAAATCAAATTAATCCCATCAATCTTTTTCCAAAATTTAATTAATAGACGAAATTACTGGTTCTTATGTTTGACAAAATCAACCAATTATGGTCCTTATGGCGAATTCTTTACACAGATGGTCCCTGTGGTTTCAAAATCTTGCAAAGACGGTCATTTTGACTAACGGTGTTAACTTTTTCAGTTAAGTCCTATGTGAAATGACATATTTACCCTTTCTGCACAAGGACGATTTATATAATTTGTTCCTACCACAAGGACCATTTATGTAATTTTCTCTACTATTTATTATTGTTTTTATTTAATTTAATTACATATTTAAGGATTTTATTTTTTAAAGATTTGTTTAATTGTATTGTTTAATGTTATATATATATATATATATATATATATATATATATATATATATATATAGATCAAATAAGAAGGAAATTTTTGGTAGGAAGGTAATAAATTTTTTTATATGCATATTTTCTTAGCAAAAAATGAAATGAATCATTAGATGATTCAAAAATAAGATGATTCACAAGAAAAAATTCCGAAAAAAAAACACCTTCATAATTTATTTTTAGGTAAATCAAGAAAACAATTCACTTTTATGACAATTTTAGTGATATCAACCAAATCATCATAAAAATGAATAATCGAAATGTTTTTCGGGATATTTTTTGGTGAATCATGTTATTATTGACTTATTTAGTGATTTATTTGTTTTTTTCGCCAAAAAAATAAGTCGAAAAAAAATTTCTTACCGGTATATATATATATATATATATATATATATATATATATATATATATATATATATATATATATTTTAAATGTTTTGCTCAAATTATTTTTTCTAATCTTTTTGATGTTTTCTTCAAGTACATTTATTATTGTTTTTTATTTTGACGTTTTATTGGATTTGTTTTGTCATTATGTTCGAATACATTTTTCAACATTTAGTATGTTTATATTTGTTAAAGGATTGCAATGCTATTGTAATTATAATTCATAGCTTAATTTACTTTCAATCATGTTTTGATTTTTCTTTTTTCTTTTATCAGGTTTTATAATAATTATTTTTTAATTCAAATATTTAACTATATTGTATAATTATTATTTTTGTAATTTTTTTATAAATATTGTTTATAAAAAAGTGTATAATATTTATAAAGAAGTGTATAATATTTGTTAAATGTGGATATGATTAATATACATTAGGTAGATATAGGCTAAACTGAGACCGTCTCACAATCTTGCCAAGTACGAACAGGTCGTTTCATATTGGATTTAAATGTAATGTTTTCGAGGTTTTTTTTTGTGCATTTTTAAGTTATACATATTTTGATTAGCCTATGTATAACCTGACACCCGTTTCGAATTCCGATTATCATATGTATTCAAATTATCCTATCTATATTAATTCTATTCAAGTTTAACAAATCTTTGTACACTTCTTTTTTTACAAAAAACGTTCTTAAAAAGCTTTACAAAAGTAATACTTATACAACATTATATGTTTTACATAGTTAAATATATGAATTAAAAATAATAAGTATATAAGCTTATCTATATTTAAAAAAAATGATTGTAAGTGAAGTAAGTTACGAATTATGATTACGGTGACTATAAATTCTTCAAAAAATATTCAAAAAAACAAAACCTAATAAAAACATTAAAAAATATATTAGAAACAAAAATTAAAATAATTAGAAAAAATTATTCCAATAGAACATCATAAAACATCAATAAATATATTTGAAAAAACTTCACAAAAAAAATAAATAAAAATTGCACAAATGTTAAAAATTATTAGCGAAAAAAATTTAAAAGAAAAACATTAAACAATATATTGAAACAAAACCTTCACAATATCTAAATACTAAAATATATAAATAAATTAAGTATGAACTAAGAATAATAATAAATAATAGAGAAAATTGCATAAATGGTCCTGTGGTAGGAACAAATTACATAAATGGTCCTTATGCTGGAAGGAGAAATATGTCATTTCACACGGAACTTAACTGAAAAACTTAACGCCGTTAGCCTAAAGGACCGTCTCTGCAAGATTTAGAAACCACAGGGACCATCTGTGTAAAGAATTCGTCATAAGGACCATAATTGGTCGATTTTGTCAACCACGAGGACCATTTATGTAATTTTGTCTAATAAAAATTTATCAAAATCACTAAAATAACCAAGAATTTTGCAAATGTCATCTGTGAAATTAGAATTAGATGTCATCTATGAAATGACGGCGTGTCATTATTTAAGTGAAAAATCAAAGGCACTTTTGGGTTAGGATTTCGCAGATGTTATCTACAAGTTTTTTTGATTCCATTTGCGAGAATATAGGGTTTTCTCGATTCTCATCTATGAAAATGTAATGAGATTTGAGAAGTTATTCTCTCACATCTCATATGCAATTTTGCATAAGTATCTATGATTTTGCAGATATGATTGGAAAGATTTTATTTTATGAAAGATGTAAGTATTTTCTTGTCATATGTACAAGAAAGTCAATAATCATATTGCGAAATCTGACATCCATACAATGAATTTAGCGGTCATATTATAAGATCTACTTTTTTATGGGTGTTGATTCGTACACATCAATTTTAGCCATACACAACAATTTGTGCTTTATATGTTTATACTGTACAACTCCATAAAGCACAAATTGTTATGTATGACCAAAAATTGTTGTGTACAGATCGCTACCCATTTTTTATAAAACTTCAACACATCTTTCTGTGTCTGATATAGTTTTTCTGAGAAAAAACATAACTTAAAATTTTCCAGAAGATGCCAAATGTATATACGTTAGGCTCTATTTCATTGTTGCTTATATCGGTGGTTCATGAGTCAGAAGATGACGAATGTATATTGGTTAGGATTTTTGTTAAAAACTACAATATAAATTTTGTTAGATATAAATTTCTTTGAGTTATTAAATTTGCTCAAACTAAAAATAGGTCTCGAACTTAGATCTAATATGAGTTTGTCTTTCTAACATCCTACAATGAAGTTTTTAATAGAGATAGTTGATGAAGGTGATGTGAAACACTTGAAAAAGGTTATTCAACTTAAGTTTCAACTATTGTACATTTGTATCTGATTAGGTTGTCAAGATCAGGATCTTACCCATGATCATTTTATGTTTTGCAAGATTGTAATCAAAAGATCGTGTCGGTATCGGAAGATACTACCAAATTAAACGTGTATTCAAATTTTCTTGTAAGGTCTTAGGTGTGCAATATATATTATAACTTGATGTCGAGTAAGATGTCAATATGGAGTCAACTTTAACTTTTTAAACATGAGTCATAATTATTGTTGTTACAAACCCTAAAAATTAGGAAGAAAACATCTTAATTACAAAAGAAAAAAAAACAAAATCATTATGATCTACAACTAAAGGCCTAAGATCACAAATGGGATATCATGAGTGTAACTTGCCTAATTTGTGATGAAGTGATAAAGTAATGATGATATATAAGGATTTTGCAACTTGTAATGCTCAATTTCAAGTTGAATAGAAACTTTTTGAATTTCGACAATATCATAAAACTAAAGATGTGAGATCGGATCGTGTTATGATCTTCAGATCCTAGTCGGGATCTTAAGATCCCACTATAGATCTTGATTTAGATAGATCCTAGTGAGATCAAGATCGTTTTTGGCTTGTAGGTTCTTAAAATCGTAAGATCTTAACAACCATGATATCTGGTAAATAAGGTTCCGATTGAATAGACTCCAACCGTTCAATACAATGCAGAAAATTGATCTAGTGGAAAAGGATTTGGTAGAAAAAGAAGAAAAGTATGTGTATGCTGAGAACAACTATAGTAGATAATGTAGCAACAATCAAGCAAGTATTTTATCTCTCAAAGTGGTTATCAATATATATCCTCCTAGATATTTTGTATATGAAACACCATTATAACCACAAACTTCCGAAACACAATTTATGGATCATAATTTTCATTATGTTGATCCAGAAACTTATAAATACGTTGGTGGTGATGATGTTGCTATATGTGACAATGTTTTTTCTAAAAATAACAACGATGTTGTAAAGATGGTGATACAAATTACCGATAATGTTGTTCCAGTTGGAGGTTATGATCGATGGGAACTACTAACTTTTTTCTTCTTGCATATGTAATATGCAAAACGAATGAATATAGACGTGATAATGAAATACATGATTGCATCAACGTCTCAAAACATTTAACCTTCATTTTAAATAAGGAGCCAATGATTGCCATGATCATTGTAAATATATTTCCGAATGCGCAACATCTTTTATGAAATTTATAAGCTAAGTTTTAAAAGTTGTTCTGAAGGAGCTAAAGTGTAAGATTTTGACTTTTATTTTGAAACTCTACGTAATACAAGGAATACATAATGGAAATACTTAAAAGTCGCATATCTAGAAAATGGTCAAATGAATATTTCTCATGTATTTCTAATCTTATGACATCAAGCAGCATAAAGTTGTCAACGCCTTATCAAGATATGCATAGAAGATGCCAGTAATGAAGTGATGTATTGAATATGCATTAGTTCAAACCAACTAATTTAACTAGTTACTACGTCTAGGAAGTGTACCTAATAGAAGATAGAATAACACAAATAGTCGGGTATCGAACACAAAGAACGAAATTAATAATTAAAATTACCTACTAAAATAACAATTAAATAAAGGAAGGGTTTTTTCACTAGTTTTACAAGTCTAGAAACTTAAATAATTAACAACTAATGATACACAAAGGAAAACTAAAAAGAAGGACACACAAAAGATGATTTTAATCAAGATAATGGAGAGACTTTCGTTTAGATTTGATATACTTGCTAGCTCCTATTATAAATTTTATGGAAGTGCAATAGATTAATGCTTTAATAATTACCGATTCTTAAGGTGATCAGATTAATGTTCACTAATCTAATCCTTTAGCAGTTAAGTTCATTCATTCGGTGATCAAACGGATAAACTAACAAAAATTACTAGTATTTGGTTCGAGTTATGCGAGAATTATAATAGTGATTGATCTAATAAGTTATTATCTCAATTAAATATATGATTGGTCCTTATATATTAGCTCCTACATTCACTTACCCAATTTTCTGTTTAACCATATGTTTTTGGACAAACATTATTCCTACCACTTTGTTAATCACAAAACTATAAGATTCAATTTAACTAAGAAAAATAGTTCATAAATCTTAATTAAACTCACCAATAAATAGAGAAGCAGTTATCATTAACATAAAGACGTTCTTTAACAAGCTAACATAACAAATAATTAACTTAGCATAATCCAAACCAAAAAAATCAATAAATATTCAAACAAGTATTATAGTCTAAACGAAAGTTAGGGTATTTAGCCCATAAATTCAACAAACAAACATATAAAAACGAAATTCAACTTGTAATCCATGATCAAACACAAGAGGAATAAGTAAATATAAGAAGTTGTAACACCAGCAAAATCTAGGTTAAAATTAAAATTTTATAAAACCATAATTGGGATGTACCAAGTGGTAGATATCATAATGAGGTTTCCAAGAATATAAAGAACACTAAAATCCGATTTATAACGAAGAAGTTATGACCAAGCGAAGATCCGCGACAATACCGGTAAAACACTGTTAAATGTAAAATACAAAATTCCGATAAAATACTTTCTAGCCTTAGGTATCTAAATGAAATTCATAGATATCATTAAACCGTGAACATACATAAAAAGAACGCCCAAATCTGACTTCGTATGAGGAAGTTATAATTTTTCGAAGTTTCGGATATAGCGGTAGACGGCTAAAAACTCGAAATAGAGATTGAGCAATTTGTAGCCAACACAACCTAAACGAGAATCGCAGATCTCGACAATAGTAATACAACGGTAAAAATACAGACGAAAACGGACGTTGGATGAAGAAGTTATGTATTTTTAACGGACTTTTCCAGTCCCGACCTGTTAAAAGTCTATTATTAAAAATAAATTCAAAACTAGCTGACGGAGTCTAAACGAAAGTTGTAGATTACAATCTCACCTACGCATGGATATAAAGAACGTCGAAAACGAAGCTCGTATGCGAAAGTTACGCCATTTATAAGTTTGATTAATCAGGTTACGCCAAGCGTAATGGGGTACGCCCAGCGTACCCGGATGCATGAACCGCCTCGAGTTACAACCGACCTGACCAACACTCGAGTGCCATACGTAAGCGCTGACATCGCGTACGCCCAACGTAACCGAAGTACGCCCAACGTACTCCGAAATTACGCCCAACGTAATCCCTCTTTCAGCACCCTATAAATAGAAGTCGAGGGCTGCCGGGTTTTATTGCTCATTTCTTCCTTCCCCTCTCATTTTTGCATCGTTTTGCATGCAAGTTATACCTCGAAGCCCCGGTATCATTCCCGAGACCCGAAGCGAGTCCAGAAGCCCCGAAGATCCCGAGAAGTGAAATTCCCGAGCCGAAGCTCTGCCCGCGTAAAGCCCGGTTTTTCACTCGAAACCCGAGGATACGTCAGCAAAGGTCACTCTTAGAAATGAAACGCTGCCCGATTAACCTCTTATCAAGTGAGTTCATACCCCTACACATTTTCCAAACTTTTTATATGTTTTATAGGGGGGGAATACAAGTAAACACCCAGTTAATCCCGAGTGATAACATCAATCTTTTGCTATGGTTTTCTTACTATTGCTATAACCATTTTATGAAATTGTTAACATGCAAAATACCTCACGACACAACTTTACCCTATCGGAATGCTATATGTTTTATAAATAGAAATATGTTTTATTTATGAAAATACAAACCACGTTATATCAAGGCCAACCATTTCAACTACAACATTTTGTGTATCTTAGAATAGACAACTTTTATATTGCCGTTATTAACACTGTCAAAAGGATAATCATTTCATACAAAAACATATAAACTATATGGATTATAATTTACAAATCAATCCACTTTTTCTATTGTACGAGGTTATAAATAAGAATCGATATTTTTATTTACTAAAAGGTTTATCATACATTTATCATGGACTTATTGTTAGCGAATTCATTTGTGAGATAACGACTTTGTTTAGTATTAAACGAGAGTCTTTCCCTTATAACCAGAGTCTCCCGATCGGAGAGCGTGAGTTTGTGTATAGATCTATACGGGACAGACAATCCCATGCCCTAACTGTTAGCTACAGTTGGAACGAAAGTTCAGGGGTTACAAATGTCATTTACAGAAGGATATCTGTCATATTAGTATGGTTATAGGAACTCACAACGCGGAAACAATAACTCATTCACGTAGTAATGTACCACTCAATCACGCTAGGGGGATAATAACTATATGATCACTTAGTATTTACATCAGGGTTATATATGGTTTTCATTTGATAAACAGTGGGATGTATGATTTCAGCTTCATTTCTTGTTCCTTGTTTGGTTGTGGATTTAGGGCAGAATCACCCAATCGACTGTTGGTTCCAGTCTTAGTCATATATAACTTGTAGGGACTAAGTAATCATGATAGGGTATTATCAGCATATTCATAATTCAGTAAACACAACTTTAACTAGTTTTACTTAATAATAAAACTATCAAGTTATAAAGCTAAGTATGTCATAGTTACTTACATGTCACTATCTTGGTCATTTAAGACCGCCTCTCATCTATTAGGGAAAATATGAGATTTTCTGGATCTAATACATTCGTTTTCAACACAACGAATCATAACTCTTTTCATTAGAAAATATCGGATTTTCTGGAGACATATACAAGTATTTTCATATTGATGTGGTCACTTAGTGGGTATGTTAGGGTTATATAAAATGAAGATTCGATAGATAGTGAAATGTGTGGTTTCCGCCTCATTTCATGTTCCTTGTTTGGTTGTGGGCTTAGGGTAGATCTACTCATTCAACTGTCAGTTCGATCTTTGATTTTATATAACTTATATACACTAAGTAATCGTGGTAAGAACTAACATTGGTCACATTTCATATACAAATTCAAAGTATCATATATCACTCTTTAAACGTAAGAAACAAATACATTTTTCTATCAAGGCTAAGGGCTACACTTCAAGCTATTAAGAAAATATAGGATTTTCTGTAATATCATATGAACATTTTCAAGAAACAATAAACTTACTTTCTAAATCAAATACTTATGAGCTCACTAACTTAAATGTTGACACACTTTCCAAATCACTTCTATTCTCAGGAAACTAATAAGTAGGTACTCGTACAAGTGTCAAGAAGATGGAGCAGAGTAGCTTCAAGTCTTTGTTTTGGTCATCTACTTTTGAAATCACACTGTCTACTTTATTTATTCAATGTAAACACTTTATTATCAATACAATGGTTGTTGTCGCTTTGATTACTATTTTACATTTTTCATGATGTCCTCTGCCCCCGAATGTTTTCGCCGTTCAGGTTTGGGGGTGTGACAGTATTGCCCTAAATTCTCCCAAAATCAAGCTTTTAATCAATCTCTGCACTTCAAAGCTTCTTAATAACGTCCTTGGCCTTCAAAAGTCGACTAAAGCTTATAGCACAAGTTAGGTTTTCTGAAAAATTTGCATTCTATTTATACTTTTTTGAAGTTGGTTCACCACGTCGTGGTAATTCTTACCACTACGTGGTCTTTGGGTTTATCGCGTAACCAACAAGACTTCGAAGTTCATCGGGGTTTTTCAAGATGTCACGTCGTGGTGGATGTCACAACGACATGGTAACAAAACTTTTCTTCTTCTTTTTTGTGACATCCCCAAATTCACGATCATTTTAAAATTTTTATTTATGCTTATTTAAAAATTAGAGTATTCATTTTAAAGAATATTATTACAGAATTTGTTACCAGAAAAACATGATAATAATATCAAAGCATTTATGAAGAATTGTATTTTATTTATATTAAAACATTAGGATGTCATCGTCACAACATAAACATAAGCATAAATAGACCTTACATTCATTTACACTTATTATTTACATCTCCTTTAAACTCCCAATGTAATGTGTCTTCGTATCGATACATATGATACAAATAAAATGAGTGCGTTAGGTTGGGAAACCTGGTGAGTATATAAGATTTTTAATCCGCAATAATAAAGTTATTATGTTTCATCATCAAATAATTAACCCAATTAACCATCCCTATAATCTTCTTTATTCTTAAGAATCATCTATTCCTCAATGTTTATTCCTAAGGATTATCCTAAGGAATAGGCACAAAGTCCATCGCTTCCAGGGTTTATCTAACCGACACTAAGTCCATAGTTGCTGATGTTATCTATTAGGCACTAAATCCATAGCTGGCAACGTTCATTTATAAGGCACTAAGTCCATAGCTGCCAATGATCATCTATAGGGCACTAAATCCATAGCTGCCAACGTCCATTCATAAGGCACTAAGCCTATAGTTGTCAGGGTTTTTAGAGTACATCTGGTGAACACATAGTTCAAAAAACCTACATGTTGCGAGTCTGCTAGCGTTCCACTGGACTGTCTAGAATAGTTTGTGGTCGTTGTCTATACTCTGCCAGATAATTGGATCATCGCTTGGGTCAAGGCTTCTCATCATCTTTCACCTCTCATCATCTATATCATCTTTCATCTCTTATCATTCATCTCATCTTTCATCTCTCAGCATTCATCTCATCTTTCATATACCCATCTTTACCCATCGTAATTATAGGTATAAAATACGTATACAAGTTTAATTGAATATAACATGTATATTTTGTTCATCCAACATAGATATCAAGAACACAGATAATATGCACACATAGCACGTAATTTATATTAAATACATCATATCTATGTGTAACATGAAAGTAACTATGCACTCACTTGTTAAAGTGATGACTCGAAATTCGGACAACACTTCATTTATAACAATCGTCTTTTCCTTTGACGAAACCTAGCATTATTATTGCTAAGTTTTAGTGTAATATTTATTACGACTAATTAAATTAATGTCTACGAGCGATATCTTTTTATAAGTGTTAAACAATACTTTTCAACTACTATGTACAGACAGGGGCAGACATGAAACACCAGAGTGCAGGACCATATTGGCATTTAAGCTGTTCTGAAATCCAACAACCCTATGCGACCCTTCAAACCAGATTCTCCGTACCGCAAGCAGTTAAAAGGTATTATAATAACAGTTTGTATATTTTATAATACTTACATATATTGTTTATAGGTTCCTAATAATGATAATGAACTTAAACATAAGTTATACTTAAAGTAGGGTAAACATAACTCACTTACAATGGAGTTTAGCTAGGAGTTGGGCTCTGCGGGGGCAGAACTTCTGAGCCGAAAACTCTTTTTCTCGGAGCCTTCTGACGCTCTGGGAGTCACCTCTTAGCACTTGGGAAGTACTAGGGAATATGAGGGGTTAATAGAGGTAATTGAGAGAGAAGGAATGGGAAAGGTGTGATGAGAAATGAAGAACCTCACATCTATTTATAGGTTGGGAAGTTGCGCATACGCGGGGCGTACTTCAGAGTATGTTGGGCGTACTCAGTACGTGAGGCGTCTGAAGTGCTATGATGCGCATACGAGGGGGCAGGTGTCATCATCAAAAGCGAAGCCGTGGAGAGCAAGGGATGGTCCGGATTTGGCCACGTGTCATCCTCGCATCCTCTCGTAAATTAATATACTTCTAAATTCATAAATTTTGCATACGAGCTCTATAAGTCCAACCATGGCGTTTTAGAGGGAGGGGGGGGCACCGGTGGGGCTGGGGTGCGATGGGTCCAATCTTTTTATTACTATTTTTAATAAATAAATTATTTAAATAAATATGAAAAAAAATATAAAAAAATTAAAAGTGTAAAACCATCATTTAAAGTTTTTTCAAGGACGAAAATCATAGAAATTTCTTAATTTTAAGACCAAAACCATAGAATTTTTTTGATTTTTGACCTTTGATGTAAGTTGGAAACTTTTTTAACCCTGTCCATAGTTTTTATGAAACCATAAAGACCAAGTTTGCACTTTTATCTTAGGACAATGAATAAATATCTCATTTGAAGTTACTCTTGTATACATAAATTTTAGTCTAATAAAAAACTACAAAAATGGTCCCTATGGTTTATCAAATGTCACAAATTCAATCCCTAATAACTTTTCTTGACATAGATTGTCCATGTGGTTTGCAAAACTTGCATGGAATGTCCTTTTTACTGATGTCGTCCAATTTCAGTCGTTAGGGACTGAAATCTTGACATTTGGTATAAGAGGGACTAAATTCATTACATTCAATAAACCACATGTACCATTATGTAATTTGTCTTAAAAATAGTATAAATGCTAGAAAGTGAAGGGAGGAAGATTCAAACTTGGGACCTTTTCCCTTCTCTCTCATCAACCAAATCTTTGCCAAACTTGTTTTATATTTTAAAAAACTAAGTAATATTATCTAAAATGGTAAAAACATTAATAGTAAAAATATTAAAAAAAAAAACATATTTTTATTAAAAAAAACTTTTTTAATAAAACAAAATATATTTTTAGTGTATTGTAAAAACAAATTACAAACAATTTATATGTTTCTTTTATGTATTTGTTTTACGTAAAATATATTTTTATGTATTTAAAAAATACGTTTTTGTATAATATGTTATTACATTGCTATAATCCTAAAACATGTTTTCACGTTTTCATAAATTTTTTTTTCCTTTCACGTAGAAAAATATGTTTTTTATGTATTTATTTAATATAAGATATGTTTTTTTATGTATTTAAAAAATAGGTTTTCGTATAATATTTTATTACGTTGTTATAGCCTGAAAATATACTTTTAAATAACATAAAAAAACGTAATAACATATCATATGAAAACCTATTATTTAAATACGTGAAAAAAATACGTTTTTGTATAATATGTTATAACATTGCTAATGATCCTAAAACATAGTTTAATGTTTTCATAAAAAGAATAAGGTTTTTTTTGCTCTCAGGTAAAAAATAAGTTTTTTTTACATATTTATTTTATGTAATATATGTCTTTTATGCATTTAAAAACGTTTTCTTATAATATGCTATTTCATTGTTATAATTCAAAACTAAAGATGTTAAACATATATTTTAGGTTATAACAACGTAATAACATATTGAAAAAACATTATAAATGGTCCCTGTGGTTTCTCCAAATCTGAAGTTTAGTCCCCGTGGTTTAGAAACATCATAGTTGGTCCGTGTGCTTTCAAAACTTTTGACGATTGGTCCTTCTTGCTAACTCCGTTAAGTTTTGTCTGTTAACTGAAGGGACCATTTATGATGTTTTCTTTTATTTTTTTAAATGAAATAATATATAAAGAGAGTCACACCCTCTTCTCTCGTATGAACACCACCATAATCCCTAAAATACTAAACTTGTTCTGAATTTTGGGTTCTTGAATCGATGTATAGGAGAGGAAGGAAGAAACTTCGTGGTTGCTTATAAGGAGGTGGGGATTGAGTTAATTGGTACAAACAATGGGGAAAGGAATCTTCGTCTTCATCTGGTCGATGAAGAAACAAACGACCAGAAGGAAAAATCGGGAATCTCTAGTGAGGCTGAGAGATCACAAGAAAGGGCAGGCGTCGACCTCCGGCAACCCTCATGGGTTCAATCTTCGTCTGATTGGGAGGGAGAAGTACGAACGAAATCAGGAAATGAGGTGGTCTTGTGGGGTTTAACAGATTGCGAGGAGGGAATAGCTGATCCCCGACGAGCCTTCATCTTCGCCCTGGTCATCGTCTTCATCTTATCAGAATGGAAATTGAACGAAGTGTCAAAAGTGGTGGTCCGACGACTGAAATCGATGAAGAAGATGAGTTGTTGGACTTTCCGATAACCCTTATCTTGTCTGTTCGTTTCTGACTAACGCGAAAGGGAGAGGGAGGATTTTGGCCCTCACCTGTTTGAGAAAGAACTGGAGAAAATCAGAAGTCGAGTGGGGGCGTGGGACCTCGTCTTCTTCAGATTGAAGGAGAAGAAAATGAGAACAACAACATGGGGTGTTTGGGGGTTGAGCTTCACGGGAAGGGATCTGTTGGAGGTTGGGATGGAGGCAACAACCTCCTCTGTCTCTCATTTTCGCATTTTCCAGCGATCGGACGACCACCCACCTCCGGTGGGTGAGTCTTGGCAGTCTAATGAAGAAGAAATGGGGACAACAATATCAAGTATCGAGGGTGTTTGTGTGGTGTTAAACTAAGAAGAAGAAGAAGAAGAAGAAGAAGAAGAAGAAGAAGAAGAAGAAGAGAGAGAGAGAGAGAGAGAGAGAGAGAGAGAGAGAGAGAAGGGGTGGGACTCTCTTTATATATTATTTCATTTTTATAAAAAAAGTAAAAGAAAACATCATAAATGGTCCCTGTGGTAGTAAAATGACGAAAATACCCTTCAATTAACAGACAAACTTAACGGAGTTAGCAATAAGGACCAATCATCAAAAGTTTTGAAAGCATAGGGACTAACTATGACGTTTCTAAACTACGGGGACTAAACTTCAGATTTGGAGAAACCACAGGGACTATTTATGATGTTTTTTATAACATATTATACAAAAACATATTTTTTAAATACATAAAAAATATATTTTACATAAAACAAATACATAAAAAACTTACTTTTCAAAATGAAAAAAAAAACATATTATCATAGCAATGTAATAACATATTACTCGAAAACATAGTTTTTAAATACATAAAAAATACGTAACACAAATACATAAAAAACATATAAATTGCTTATAAAAATGATTTTTTTTATAATACGATAAAAATATATTTTGTTTTATTAATTGTTTTTTTTTTGTAAAATTATGTTTTATTAATTATTTTATTATTAATGTTTTTACAATTTTAGATAATTTTAATTAGGTTTTTGAAAATATAAAACAAATTTGACTTTAACATTACTGGTTAGTGCTTTGGCTATGAGAGAGATGTGCGGAAATCCAATCCCAAGTGTGAATCCTCCTATCTTCATTTTCTAACATTTATATATTTTAAGACAAATTACATAAATGGTCTTTGTGGTTTATTAAATGTTACAAATTTAGTATCTCTTATGTTATTTTAAGACAAATTGCATAAGCGGTCCTTATGGTTTACCAATACTTTCACGAATTCACTCTCTAACGGCTGAAAATATAGACAACGTCAGTATAAATGATCATCCATGCAAGTTTTGCAAACCACATAGACCATTTACGTCAAAAAATCCGCATGGACTAAATTTATGATCTTTGGTAAATCATATAGACTAATTTTGTAGTTTTGTACAAAAAAATTACAAACTTCATGTCTTCTCTATCTTCAAATGAAAATCGATTATGATGAGGATCATCACACACATGTTAAATCATTCACCAATTAGTGGTTAATATGTGTGTAAAAGTTAAATCTTATGAATTTGATCATGTAAAGTTCTAACAATAATCACCTTTAACACATTTTGGTGTTCGCTAGAGACCCAAGTTCAAAACATACGTAAGTTATTCGTACGAAGTGATCACATCCATCATTCTAAGAAATACACAATTTGTCCGGCTTATATAAATATGATACTTTGTATAAAATCTTTTGGGGTATAAAAAATTAAAACCAAATAAATGTGACAATAGCCCAATACCAGTGTAAAAGAAAGTGAGAACAGCGAGATGAAATTTCTGCGGGTGGGACCTCTTCATCTAGTTTTCATTGGGTTGGACACTTAGGTGAGTGGTGGTTGTCTTAACTCTTCTCACTACAATTCCTGGTCAGTTATTGGCCATCTTTTCTTATTTAGTTATTTAAAACGTGAACAAATATTAGAAAAAGTTACAAAAGCAGTTCGTATGGTTTATTATATAATTAGACATTATTTGACACGTATAAGTTATTATTAGCTTAGTTTTTAGTTTATTGTGATGTAAGTTTGGTAAGATAATCAAAATAGCAGCCTTATAACGGTATCACTTATATGTTTAAAACATTATTTGACATAACTTGTGCAGAACATACCCTAACACAAGGACAAAAAATGAACCAAACATATGTTGCATCAGTTTATATTTATTGGATTTTTTATTCTCATTATATAACTAAGAATAAGCAAGTTATTTAAATAATATATATTACATCAAATTTCAAATATAATATCGAAAACTTTTTACAAAGCAACCCTGGCGGCAGCAGGAAAATTCAAAATGTTCGAATGATTACATGCCCACCGAATAGAAACAATGTTCTTTTACATTTAGTTTGATTTAAGAGCAAGTGTCACGCAACATTCTAAGTATAACCTATTGTTGATTTGTTTCACTAATTGTATTTAAATGTAATGAACTGACTTATTGACCAAAAATCAATCTTGATGAATATTAAACAAGTAAGAAAGATGTGGAGTGCACACTTGTTTAAGTTTATTCAAAATTAAAAGTAGACTGTCATTTAGGGGCGAAACCCGTGAACGAATGGGGGTCCAGCGGGGTCCAAGGGGCAGAGCCCCTGGTTGGGGTCGAAAATCCAAATTTTGAATATTTGACCCGTTTTTAACTTTGCATTAATCCTTATAGAAAACCCAGATGTATGACAGTTTTGACTGTTGTGAAAACTGTTTTATGACAGTTTTCAGACAAAAAATGTTTTTAACCAATTTTTTGGTTAGTTTTCTGGTACTCACGAAATTCATTCATTTTCATTCTCTTTTCTTTTCTTTTCTGAGTCTTATCCAATCAAATATTAGGGAGTACCATCCAAATACTTTGATTTGAAAGTGGAATCACAATTCTCAAAATATCCAAATGCCTTTATTACCCCGAAATTTTAACATAACCTTGTTCCTTATCATCTTTTCCTAACGAAAAACAAATTCACAAGAAATGAATACTTTATTTTGTCCATTCATATTATCTCTTTTGATCAAATACTTTTCTTTTTATTGCTAGAGCACCCCCTTCTTGAGTTCTTGTTGAGAAAAGGCATGCTTTAACTAATTTATTCTTTATAATGTTATTGGAAATTATACGATGATATAATCAAAAAATTTGTTGAGTTGGTTCAATGAGAAATTTTTGAAAATACACAACCAATTTAATGAGATAACTTTGTTGTATCCTCGTGATTTAAGAACAAAACAAATTGAAGCAAACAACTCTGATTGGTGTTACAGAGGGTTCAGATATTTTTTTAGGTGTTTTAAATCAAATTTAATGTTTTGATTATGCTGATGTTGTTAGGGAAAATGACTTAAAATGGTAACGAAATATCAAAATTGTACAAAAATGACCATTATTGTTATTTTAGTACAAAAAATACCAATGAACTAAGATTTTATACAAAAAATACCATTTAACTTTATGTTTGTTCTTATTTATCCTCATGGTACCGGGTATTCAAGGTAATCGTCTACCACCATATCCATCACCTTATTCCACCATTTTCACTGAATATCACCCTTAATACCTCCATTATCATCCACCATAAGCAACTTTACACTATCACCAAATGCCCCACCATCATCCCTTACCATTTACGTGTAAGGCAACCTCCATTCACACACTTTCATCATTTTCTTCACCCTACCTGAACCACTGAACACCACCACTTTCCATCCATGATTCCCACAGTCAACCCCATAACCTTTACAACCTTCAATCACTATAAACCCCCCTTATTTCTCCATCACAGCCACACCCTTTAACCCACCTCCATTACAGCCACCATCGACACCATTCCTTCTCCACAGTTGCCATCCATGTCACCCCAATTATAGAGCACCCACCTATTATCGAGCCTCAAACCCACACATTCATCTCCAAATTTCTAGACCCTATACATCGTCCTCTTCACCCTTTAAACATGTAGAAAACACGAAAAAGAAAGGAGAAGGAAGGGTGGTGATCGAATCAAGAAGGGTGACCCTTTAAACCTGCAGAAAACATGAAAAAGAAAGGAGAAGGAAGGGTTGTGATTGAATCAAAAAGGGTGAAGAGGTGGGTCAAGGGGCATACCTGTAATCGAAAATGGGTGTGAAGAGGGAAGGTCTCGGTGATCTATTGGAGGATTGCTTGAAGGCTCCTGCAATCCCGCTTTTGAAATCGATCAAAGCTCACTGGTGATCAAGCATACTCTTTGATGGCAGATTTCAAGACAATGGGTAGAGACACACATCTTATTGAAGTTGGATCTTTGCTTACAACCATGGAGATTCATTCTTCTCAAACACGGTGGCAGGGGAAATCCCTAAATCATTTCAATTTGGGTGAAATAATGAAAGGGAAAGCCACGAGTTATTCCAAATATATCTTATTTTTCTCATAAATAAAAAAACAACCGGGTAACCTAGAATAGCAGGTAACCTGGTATTTTTTATACTAAAATAACAATAATGATCTTTTTTATACAATTTTGATACTTCATTACCTTTTTAAGTCATTTTCCCATGTTGTTATTGACCTATGCTTTAAATGGAATAAGGTGTGACATGGGGAAGTTCGGGCCTCAAACTTTACGAGTTATAGTAAAACCATATTGTTTTTTAATACGTTATTTAAGCCGAAAATTTTGTATATGATTTGTAATACATACATACATACATACATACATACATATATATATATATATATATATATATATATATATATATATATATATATATATAGAGAGAGAGGGATAGAGAGAGAGAGAGCTACGTTCATATGTGGATGAACATCTATTGTGTGGATTTAAGAAAAAATAAATTATTAATTAATCAGTAAAAGGTAAAATAGTAATGTTAACTACTAATTATTTATAGTATATAAGAAAATCATTTAATATCCTTAAATTGTACAGATCGGTTTATAAAAACACCACATCGTTATTATCTTTCCCCCTAATGAATGCTAAGAATCAACGCAGTAATATTCCCCTCACCAGGTTCTTCACCATTCATTTCCCTCTCATCAACTTCTACAGCTCCATCGACAACCACCAATTTCCGATTCCATCGGGTGTGATTAGTGGTGGAAACAAGTCGATCGTAAGAAGTTCTAGAATGATTTCAGTGAAACGTCTTCCCCTCTCTTTTCCCTTAATATCTCGATCTTTATCTCTTCAAGTGCAACACTAGGTAAGCGCAATCCTCTTGCCTATTTCCCTCTTTGATTTCAATCAATGTTGGTGTTTTAGGTTCTAGTAAACCACCATTTTTGATTTATTGCTTATCGATTTCATGGCTTCTTCATCTATGGATAATGCCATTAATAAACTAGCCAATATTCAAATCAATGAAATCTCCTTATTTTCTTCTCCAAATCTCTAGGAAAAACTTTCAATTTTCTATCTGGTCCAGTATATTTAGAATTTTGTTTGTTTCTATGTAAATCATTTTATGATTTTGGATCTTTTGTTGTATTAATAAGTAGACCTTGAAATGATGTTGTTGGAGATGGGACATGGGAACTTGTGTGTGGATTGGTCGGATACTAGTATTCTCGGACACTGGTGTTAATTCGAGATAAAAAAAGAAAATTGATATACTTTAGAGACCAAAATGGGTTATTGGTGAACAATTGTCTAGATTGAATAGGAGAAAGAAGATTTATTATATGGATACGATTAATCATAGATTGGGTGAAAGGGAGAAACATGTCGTGGCAATGATGCATCTTCAATATTACTGTTGTTCAATCTTTCAAACTTTCTGGTTATTCTTGGTTTCATTTGATGCCATTTTAGGATCTTTCAATTTATTTTAAAGTTCATATTTCTTATTATTCATGGCTAACTTGATGCCATTTCATTTTGACATTATGTTATGTTGCAGTTTATTTTTACTAGAAAAAGTGATCCAAAAAGGATCAGTAAAAGAAGCTATGTAATCAGTCACACATATGCAAATATATGTTCTTCGTTTTGGTTTTATTTGCAAGTTGGAATATTCACTCAGCTACTGGAAAACAACTACATTCTTTAAGAATTTTAGGGTATAACAACATTCTTTAAGAATTTCACGGTCCAGCTTACAAAAATAACAACATTCTTTCAGAATTTAATGGTTCATCTTACAAAAACAACAATATTCTTTTGTAATTGTAGGAGAGAATCTACATAATGTATTCACAACTACATTATCAGTTTCATACTTTCTTCTCATAGAATGTACTTTGTCATTTATATATATATTTTTGTTTTAGTATAAAAACACATATTCTTAATGGAATACATTCTCCATGATTCTTAAGAGGATTTGTCATTGTAATAAAATTATGTACTCCATTGAAAAAAAACTTGTTATATTCTTGATAATATATACAATATTGTTATTTAAAAATGTCAATTATTTAAGAAAAATTAAGTAACTTCGTATTATTTTGAGAATAAAATATTTTTAACTTTAAATACTACAAGAATATTTTATTTTTTGTTTAGTTACACCGATTCTAAATGATTAAAAATTTTGTTAGAATTGAAATTGAATTAATTTAAAAAATCAGATTTTTTAAATTAAGAGAATTAATTATCCTTTAAAATTCTTTAATTTCCTTTTTTAAATATAGTTTAATTGACTAAAATACCCTTATTTGAAATTTTAAGTGTTTATATGATACATGATATCCCACTGTAAATATCACACACAATAGATGTCATCCAGATTGTCACATATATATATATATATATATATATATATATATATATATATATATATATATATGTGACAAAATTGCAAAAATGTTCCATGTGGTTGTCAAAAATCTATGACTTTTGTCTAAAAAAGTTTGTTGTTGCATGAGTGGTCCAATTTTAGATACATTGTGTGATTTTTGGTGCCTATGGTTTTCATTTTTTGTGATTTTGGTTCATATCCTACCTGAAATAACGAATATGTCATTCACTAATACTTTTAAATTTTTTTAAATTATTTTCTTACTATTTTAATTAAAAATAAATAAATAAATATCACACCCCACCTTACACTAACCCATCCACCCTCTTTCACTCTTCATTTTTTTTCGATCAACGTCTCTCTCTCTCTCTCTAACTCACTCTCATTCTCTCCATTGTTGTTAGACACCACTGTTTTCCGCACCACCACCGTCATCATACCACCACCACCGCTTGTCGGATCTACCTTGGAAAGTCTAAAAAAATCCACCCTTTTTCTTTCCTTCCTTCCTTCTCTCTCTCTCTCTCTCTCTCTTCGGTAGTCTATGGGTACCATTGACAATCCACAACAAGATACATATACGATGAATTTGTTACCCTAACTACGACGACGAGAATAGGCCCATTGGTTTCAGTCGAGGCATAAGGAGGTAGATGATGGTGGCGATTTGGTGGCAAAGTGTAGATCTAGTGGTTCTAGTGGTGGTAGAAACAGAGTCGCAACCTTCCCCCTTCGTTGGCACTTGCGTCCGCCACCATTGATTTGTATTGTAAAGTCGTCGGAAACCATTAGATGCTACTGATATATTCATTAAACCTATCGATCTGCAGATTCGTACAACAAGGAAGATGAGAAAGGTGATAAACCATTCTAATCGAAGTCATCTTCTTTAAATCCATTGATTTTTCGTCATTTTCAAGTCTTCTTGGATGGTGAGAAGATGATGGAGCTCTATGGAGCTTTTGGCTTGATTTTCCCAACGAGAGGTGAGGGTATGGGGGATGGAGGTGGTAGGCGGCGAATGATGATAGTAACAATCACAAAGAGAGACACAGAGAGAGAGAGAGTGTGTGTGTGTGTGTGTGTGTTCTTGAAAGTAGATGTTTTCTGATTGGTTTTCTTGCATTGAGACGGTGGTGGAGAACGACAATGGTGACAGGAGGATGTTGGTGGAGAACAACAATGGTAGCAGGCGGATGGTGGTGGCGAACGATGATGGTGGCATGTAGTGGGTTATCTTGAGCTGTTTGCATATGGTGGGTGTTCTTGGCATGTGGAGAGAGAGAGAGAGAGAGAGAGAGATGAGGTGAATAATCCCTTTTACTATTTTTCCAATTTCGTCTTAGTTTAATTAAAGTATTTCAACAATTAAAGAAAATGAAAAATATAAATTCTAAGGGCATAAAAATAACTTCAAGTATTTAGAGACCAAAATCACTAAAAAGATCCAAAATTGGACCATTAATGCACCACCAAACCTTTTTAGACCAAACTAACATAATTTTGACAACCAAAGACATCATTTTTTGCAATTTCTCTCTCTCTCTCTCTCTCTCTATATATATATATATATATATATATATATATATATATGTGTGTGTGTGTGTGTGTGTGTGTGTGTGTGAGTGTGTGTGTGTGTGAGTGTGTGTGTGTGTGTATGTGTTTCCTACTATTGCTTATTTATATTGAACAACTTGAATAGATGCAAAAATAAAAGAAATTTCATGATTATAAATTTATATCACACCCCTTAATCTACACATAACTATACACATGTACCCCAATACATATGTACCCCAAGCAAGACTATGTATTTTTTGAGAAATATATTACCAACAACTTTTGATACATGTAATCAATAACATCGTTGGTGTATCATATCAACAACTAATAACAAATTGTTATAAAAAACCTAATAGTTTTACCCTCGATCAAAAAATGCATAAAACGAAAAAAGTGCCTTGAAAAACTCCTATAATAATGGGACATGGTTCACCTCGATAAACATCTATGCACACCATACTAAATAGCACTACCATAGAGATTTTTGGGACGTTAGATACACTCCTTGCCACATTGACATGCATTGATGCCACCATAGAACACCTTTTGGTATGAGGAATGAAAATGAAAAGATTATTTTTATATAAATATCATAGACTAGTGTTTCTATGAAAAGACATATAGTGTTTGTATGAAAATGGTTTAGTTGTTGGCTTCAAAATCAATAATATGATGTTTACTAGCATATAATTTCTTAAAAAAAGTACACCAAGCATGTTATATAATATAACCAAGTTCATTAATGTAAAAAAATCACACTTGACAAGAACGATAAACGTTGTAACATCCCAATCTTCAGGTATGAATTTAAAGCTTATTATTTATATTTTCAGGACAACTCGACGAGTTGGAAGGCTCCAACTTGTAGTGTAGAGTATTAGTGCCTGCATATATTTCAATGTCTACTCAACGAGTTGGAAGGCCCCAACTCGACGAGTTGAAGGATGAACATGAAAACCCTAATTTTTAGGGTTTGCACCCTATTTAAAGGCCTTAACTCTCATTGTTAGCCTCCCTCATCGTCCCCTCAGTCCAGAGAAAACCCTAATTGTGCTTCTCTCCCCATTTTGAGTATGCGTGAGCTTAAAGAGTATTATTTGGTGCTTTTCTTGAAGGAGCTTGAAGTTGGTGGTGCAAAGTTGAAGGGAGTGGAGTTGGAGCTGTGAGGTGGGATTAATATTACCAGTTCAACACTACTAGTAAGGTGAGTTTTCCTCACTATACTTAGGGGTCGAAGGTACCAAGGTCGGCCCATTGGATTGATATCCTAGTAGTGATTGATATGTTGAGTATGAGTTAGATATTTATGCTAGTCTAGTAGATCTATAGGACTACCAGTGATACTGTCTGATTATTTGTATGTGTATTTATTTGTTACATGTCGACATGTTGTGTGGGTTGGGTTAGGTTGAGGTTGTACTACTCCCTGTTGTAGCCAAAAAAAACTTGGAGTATGCCAAATATGAGATGAGGGCCAGGGATGGCATGTCAGACTCATACTGAGGACTCATGAGCATTCTAGATATGAACTTAGGGTCGGGCAGGGCATGCCAGACTCGTACTGTGAGATTATCTTTTGTATTAAAATCCAAGGACTGAGGGAGCAATCCATACATAAGTTGTGGGCCCAAGGGACAAGCCAGAGTTATGTTGTGGGCTCGGGAGCAATCCAGACATGAGTTGTGGGCCCGACAGGCAAGCCAGACTAATGTTGTGGGCTTGGGGGTAATCCAGTCTGTTAAGTTGTGGACCCATTACATGTTGTTATTATGTGTACTATTTTTTATATATTGGTATTTTGGGGGAACTCACTAAGCTTCGGGCTTACAGTTGTGGATTTTGTTTCAGGTACTTCGGATGATCGTGGGAATGCGGAGGCTTGATCGTGCACCTCCTCGTTTTCATGTTGTGATTTCTGGGAAAACTCTGATATTGGATTATTTTGAAAACAATTTGTAAACAATGGATGGTTTTGGAATGTTTGAAAAGTTTAAATATTTCATGAATTTGATGGATGTTACAATCAAACGAGTAATTTTCTCCCCGACTATGGATCCCATACTACCTCCCATAAACTGAAAATCCATAACCCCAATTGCTATAGTAATTTTTCATGAATTTTATGGATGTTACAATTTGGTATCATAGCCTTAGTTTGAGTGAATTGGAGGAACATTCATGTGAATTCAGTCTCAAACTAAAGAAAAGATTTTCAAAATGATTTTGAAATGGTCTTCAAAGTACTAAAAGAGGATGCGATGTGTACGGTCAGTCGGAGCTAGTAAGTAGACCCCAAAATACCATACTGTTATTTGATATTGTGATATGTTAGAACAGAATGCTAGTGATAGGCTAGGGATCTTTAGGAATTGCATGGTAGAATTGCCTGATTATATGATGCCTGATAGCCTAGGGTTTTCCTTATATGAAACTGACATCATTAATGTAGTTGCTTAGTGTATGCATCACAGTTGTATATAACTAGGATCTTATAGCCTGAGAATGTTTGGTTTGGCCTTATTTCCTGTTCTTATCTGATGAAGGGCTTAGGGTAGGATCGAATATTCGAATGTCTATAGGGTCCAGTGTTATGTATGGCTAGCATACACGAGTGCTGTAGGGTTGGTGGAAGTTTCATGGATTATGTGGGGTTAGTCAGCTAGTATGAGTTATTTAGATTTCCTCTAGGAGTGAGGATTGAGCGCTCACCTATGCTTATCAGTATTTTTAGGGCGTTGTGATGATCCATGAGACAAATGCGTGTAGGTGTAGAAGGTAGTATGGGTCCGTACTACTGAAAGCACAAGAACCGTACACGTAGCAGGGAAGTCACAACCCTTAGGAATTCACTGGGAGTTGGTTCCCTGTTGTTTATGCGAATTATCTGACATCTTTATGGTTTATTTTCAGTATGGTGGTTACGAGATGATTTGAGACCAGGTTTGGGTTGGGAACGGGAGCTGGCAGTCAGGGTGGGCCAGCCTTGTCAAAGGATCGTGTCAGGGAGATCATCCGTGAGGAAGTGGTTGCTATCGTCCTGGGTCATATTCTAGAGATGTTTAGGTCTATCAAGACCAAAATGATGGAGTTCTTTGATGATCGCTACACAACCATTGCTAAGACGTCTGCTGCTACAGCCTCTGCAACCGTGGCGGCTGTAGGTGCAGGGACAGGTCGGGGTTTTCGGTATTGGGACTTCGATAACACGAAGCCCCAACTTACGATGGAGTACATGACCCGATCATATCCATGAGGTGGCTATCTGACGTTGAGGGATGCTTTTTCACGTGTTCATGTCCTGCTGACCAGAGGGTCAGGTGCGCTCTAAACCTGCTGAGGTCCGGAGCGAAGGACTGGTGGAGACTTGTTACATGAACATACTTCGATGAGCAGAGGGCTACAATATCTTAGGATCAGTTCAGGGATATGTTTCGCACTCGCTACATTCCTTGGGTTGAGCGGGTGAG
Organism: Lactuca serriola; assembly: GCF_051521515.1. NCBI lineage: Eukaryota > Viridiplantae > Streptophyta > Magnoliopsida > Asterales > Asteraceae > Lactuca > Lactuca serriola. The sequence goes on from NC_136410.1 coordinate 25,589,767, forward strand.
GTTGGCTCAGGAGTTTCTGGATCTGAGACAGGGATTGGAGACGGTGGCAGAGATCACCCGGATGTTTACCGAGTGGGCGATGTTTTTCCCGGAGTTTGCTTCCTAGCAGGCTCAGATGACTCGTTATCTGAGCATGCTCAAGACTGACATCATACAGTTCATTGCTACTCAACGATGTGATACTTTACTGGAGTTACAAGAGGCCGCTAGGCGGTATGATCTGGAGATTGAGTTGCAGTTGAGAGAGCAGAGGCAAGCCTCGGCACAGTCACAGCCGGAGTCAAAGCGGTCCAACACCACCGATAATAGGTATAGAGGTCAGCGCGGCTGCACTTGTGGGAAGTGCGGGAAGGTTCATTCTGGAGCATGTCAATCTAGTAGTGGATGCCATAAATGTGGAAAGGAGGGGCATTATGCGAGGGACTGCCGCCAGTCCGCCCCGGTTCCTAGTATGAGGATCTGTTACCATTGTGATCAGGTTGGCCACGTGAAGGCCAAATATTCGTTTCTCTCCACCAAGCCGGCGCAGGCTCCCGCTCCAGCCACATTAAGGATCACTGACGGGAGTCAGGGCAGGTCGGAGCCCCCAAGGGCTCGAGGTCGCGCTTTCCAACTCACGACCATGGAGGCCAGGACAAAGCCAGATGTGGTGGCTGGTATGTTTTCTATCCCTTATCTTATTGATTATGTTTATTGTATGCTCATGTGTTTGTATCTATGCTAGGTACGTTCTTAGTGAACTCTTTTCCTGATATGGTATTGTTTGACTCGGGAGCGAGTCGGTCTTTTGTCTCTCGATCTTTTAGTAGGGAGTTTGGTTTGCCCTTAGGAGAGCTAGAGTATCTGTTGCGAATTTCCATTGCCAACGAACATGGGCTTTCTACTTCGTCGGTTGCGTTCTAGAGATATTCGGGGTGTCTTTTCCAATTGACTTGATCCCGATTACCATGGGGGATGTTTGCGTTATAGTGGGTATGGATTGGATGAGTCGTTTCGGTGTTATTATCAACTATGAGGGTCAGCGTGTGGTAGTTCGAACCCCAAGTAAAGAGAACTGGTTATCTATGGTGAAGGAACCATGTTGGGTTCATGGTTTTGCTCAGCCACCAGGGCTCGGCAGTATATCCAACATGGGTGTGCGGGTTATTTGACGTATGTGGTGAATACGCGGGTTAGGGATCAGGTATCAGTTATAGAGGTTCCAATTGTTAGAGATTTTGTTGATGTGTTTTCGGAGGAGTTACTCGGAGTGCCTCCTGAGAGGCAGATCGAGTTCAAGATCAACCTTGTGCCAGGTGCGGTTCTATTTCCAAGGCATCGTATCAATTGACACCGCCTGAGATCTAAGAGCTGTCATCTCAGCTGCAAGAGCTGCTACGCAAGCAATTCATTCGTCCAAGCAGTTCTCCGTGGGGAGCGTTGATTCTCTTCATCAAGAAGAAGGATGGTTCATGTGACATCCCCATTTTCACGGCCAGAAAAGACCGATTTTGTTTATGCTTTATAAAAGTCAGAGTACTTCTTTTCATAAAAATGTTGCGGAATTTGTTCCCAGAAAAACACGATAAATACGTTATAAAAACATTTTCGAAGAAACGTATTTTAGTCATTTGAAAACATTTGGAATGTCATTGTCAATACAGAAACATAAGCATAAACAGAACTTACATTTATTTACACTAGTGATCTACATCTCTTTAATCTCTCAGTGTAATGTGACTTCATATCAACACCTGTGATATAAATAAACTGAGTGGGTTAGGTTGGGAAACCTGGTGAGTACATAGGGTTTTCAACCCACAATAATATAATTATTAGACAAAATTACAAAAATGGTCCCTATGGTTTGCCAAAAGTCACAAAGTCAGTCCCTGCTAATTTTTTTGATGTAAATGATCCTTGTGGTTTGTAAAACTTGCAAAGATGACCCTTTTTACTAACACTGTTAGTGTTCAGCCGTTAGGTACTGAATCTAAAAGGGCATTTTCGTCTTTTTAAGTATAAAGGGACTGAATTCGTGACATTTAGAAAACCACAGTGACCATTTTTGAAGTTTGTTTGGAAAAATAAATTAATTGGCTAAAAGAAGTTGGGAAGAATCAAACTCTCAACCTCCTCCTTTGCACTCCCAAGCATTAACCACTAGAGCTAAATGCTCACATGGTTATATACTCCTAAAACCAGTATATATTATAACGAAAACATTAATACATAAATAAAAAATAAATAAAAGAAAACATTTTTTTTACATAATTTTTTTCAAATAAAACAAAAATGTATTTTAGGCGTATTATATAAAAAAATAGTTTCTTACAAACAATTTGTATGTATTTTTATGTATTTATTTTACGTAAAAAATATTTTTTTATGTATTTAAAAAATACGTTTTTGTATAAAACATATGTTTTCGTACACGGTTTTTTTTTATGTCAAGAGTAGTATTGATTATCGTTATTTCATAAAGATATGTCACTATTTCTTTTCATCTTCATTTTAACCATACGATTTATAACTTGCGATTAAGATGAAATGCGTATTTTAAATAAGATATATAATCGAATAGTTTTTTTTTATATTTTTTTAAATACATATAACCCAAAAACGGTTTTCAGAAACCCGATTTTCGATTATATGTATTTAAAAAAGATGAAATACGTATTTTAAATAAGATGAAATACGTATTTTAAATAAGATATATAACCAAATTGGTCCAATCGGTATTCTGAAAACCGTTCTTCGGTTATATTTATTTAAAAAAACATAAAAAACCTATTCGATTATATATCTTATTTAAAATACGTATTTCATCTTAATCGCAAGTTCTAAATCGTATGGTTAAAATGAAGATGAAAATAAATAGTGATATATCTTTTTGAAATAATGATAATTATTACTATTCTTGACATAAAAAAACCATATAACTTGTTTAGATACATAACAAAAGCGTTGTTATATTGTTTCTAATACATATAACCGAAACAACGGCTTTAGAATTAACTACTTAAAAGAATTTAAACATTTTTTTTATGTCATGAGTAGCGTTAATTATTTTTATTTCAAAGACATGAAAAAATATATTTTACGAAAACATATTTTTTATACGAAAACGTATTTTTTAAAGACATAAAAAATATATTTTACGTAAAATAAATACATAAAAATACATACAAATTGTTTGTAAAAACTATTTTTTTATAATACGGCTAAAATACATTTTTGTTTTATTTAAAAAAAATTATGTACAATTTTTTTTTAATTTTTTTTTTAATTTATGTATTAACGTTTTCGTTATAATATAAATTGGTTTTAGGAGGAAATAACCAAGTGAGCATTTAGCTCTAATGGTTAAGGCTTTGGGAATGTAAGGGAAGGTCCTGAGTTCGACCCTTGTCCCCCTTCCTTCAGCAACTAAATTTAATTTTTCAAGCAAACTTCAAAAATGGTCCCTGTGGTTTTCCAAATGTAACGAATTTAGTCTTTTTATACTTGAAAAGACGAAAATGCCCTTTCAGATTCAGTCCCTAATGGCAGAATATTAACGGTGTTAGTAAAAATGGCCATCTTTGCAAGTTTTACAAACCACAAGGACCATTTACATCAAAAAAAATTAGCAGGGACTAACTTTGTGACTTTTGGCAAACCATAGGGACCATTTTTGTAATTTTGTCTAATTATTATGTTTAAACAATCAAGCAATTAAACCCAATTACCCATCCTCATTATCTTCTTTACTCTTAAGGATCTACCCTAAGAATCAGCTATTTCTCGTTCATTCATTCCTAAGGATTATCCTAAGGAATCGACACGAAGTCCATCGTTACCAAAGCTTATAGATTACAACTGGTGAACACGTAGTCCAAAACATCTGGTAAACACTTAGTTCAAAAGTAACTAGTGAACACACTTAGTTCAAAATACCTAGTAAACACACTCAGTTCAAAGATACGTAGTGAACACACTCAGTTCGAAATACCTAATGAGCACCTAGTTCAAAAACACCTACAGGTTACGAGCTTACTAGCGTTCCACCGGACCGTCTAGTATCGCCCATGGTCATCATCTATACTCCACTAAATGACTGGATCACTGACAACATTGATGTCTCCCATCGTGTTATCACAAAACAACTATTTCATCTACCCATGTTTTACCCAACACATTTTGTAGATATAAAATACATATACAGTTTAAATCATTTAAAACATGTATAAAAATCTTTCACCCAGTATAGAGAGCAAGTATTCAGACAATATGCACACACAGCACGTAATTTATATTAAAATACTTCATATCTATGTGTAAGATAAAAGAGACTATGCACTCACCTGAGAAGGTGGTGACTCGGTACTTGGACAGCGCTTCGTTTACTTTAAAATAATTTCCTTCGACGAAACCTAGTATTATTACCACTAGATTTTAGTCTAATATTTACTGTGACTAATTATTAGTCTTATTATTATTATTATATATAAGAGTTTAAATAATACTTTCCAACCACTATGTACAGACAGGGGCCAGACATAAAACACCGGAGGGTAGGACCATTTTGGCATATAGCACTTCTAAAATCCAACAACCCTATGCGGCCCTTTAAAACAGATTCCTCGTACCGCAAGTAGTTAAAAAGATATTATAACGACACTTATATAAGTCATAATAATAGCTCAAATATTTATTATAAATTTATAATAACAATATTAATTTTAAATATAAACTATATTTAAAATAGGGTAAGCATAACTTACTTACAAGGGGATTTTAGCTAGGAGTCGGGCTCTGTAAGGGCAGAACTTCGTTGCTGAATCTTTCTAAGAAAGATTCGTGCAGTGCTTCAACGCTCACCTTACTATACTAAAACTACTGAAACAGAAGTCGAATCACGAGGGACCGAAATGCTCGGGGGATAAGGAGAGAAAGACTCATGAATCAAGAGAATGGTGCAAGAAATATGAGAGCCCAAGCCTCTTATTTATAGTAATTGAATTTACAAAAACTACCCTCCATAATTACTTAATGACCTTATAGTTATATAAACAACTAAACACCCCTTTATAATATTATTTTAAATACATTTAACGATATTTGCACTAAACTAATGTCGAAAGACTCAACATTAGTCTTATAATGACCGCATCGTAGATACCTTTCTAATGATATATACATATGTATATATATATATATATATATATATATATATATATATATATATATATATATGTACGTATATATGATTAATACTTTATTTTAATACGTAAGTATGCTATTATAATTTGTAAATCGTTCATACGAACTCCGTTTTTGACGTTTTTTATATCCACGCGTAGGTGGAGACGTACTCTACAACTTTCGTTGAGACTCTGTCGACTAATTTTGACTTTATTTTTAAAGTTATATTTTTAACAGGCCGGGACAGGATTGGTCCGTTAAATCCTCATAACTTCTTCATCCGACGTCTGTTTTCGCCCATCTTTTTCTCGTTATGCTACTCTTAACGAGATCTTCGATTCTTGTTCAGGTCGTGTCGGCTAAAAATTGCTCGATCTAATATTCGAATTTCGGACCGTACACTGCTAATCCGAAACTTCGAAAAATCATAACTTCTTCATACGATGTCATATTTGGGCGTTCTTTTTATCGAAGTTCTTAGTTTAACATATTCTACGACTTTCGTTTAGAGCTCCAAAGCTAAATCTCGCTCTATCGTAAATTCACTATTTACGCCTCCCGGTATCGAGCCGGTTCCGTCGCGAAACTTCGACGAGTCATAACTTCTTCGTTATAACTCGGATTTCAGCGTTCTTTATATGTACGGAAACCTAGTGACATATACTACAACTTGGTTCAAATTATTTATTAGCTTCTGTCGAAAAGTCGTTTTCCACACTTATTGCCTCTAATTTGACTAGCCCGGATCTGCGGGCGTTAAAATTATCTCCCCCTTAGGATGATTACGTCCCGGAATCATCAACGAAACATGGCTCGTATAATGACTCCATACGTCATCTCTTCATCCTATGTAATAATTATAACTTCTATATTCCTTCAAGTGTATCTCTTAGACTTATTGACTGTAAGCAGTACTTGATTGTGCACCTGCTTTCTATCTCAGGTTAGACTCCAAATCATGACCTATCGTCATGTGATGCTCGTTTAGACTCAGTTCTCTTAAAGTTAAATTCCAAAACAGGCTATACCTTCCTTCATGTTCTAATGTGATATAATCACATTTTTTTAAAATGTAGCATTTCTAGCTACAAGCAACTTTTCGTGATACCTCTACTAGTTGCTTTGATTAATTCTTCCGGCGTGAGTCGGTGCTACATCGAACTTGGTTCTCTGAACCACGTAACATACTCATCGTAGTCGGACTTGATTTGATATGACCACTAGGGTCGGAATATCAACAGTCTTTTTAGTCATTACCGAAACGATGGTAATGGCATACTTGAATAAAACGAAATCAGTTACTAGCTTCTTGGTAACTTTGTGACTTTCCCTGATCCAAGCGTGAGACCTGTGCTTCCGGTAGTATATGCATCTACTACCTTTCACACCTACTCATACTCGTCCCAAGTATTGTCTCGCAGTTTTCCAAGTCACCATACAAGAAAATCACATAAAAGTTTAACACATCAGATAACAAAACAAAGGTTTTATTATTTCTTGAAACTATTACATAGGTGTTCAAGTTCACCCTAGACTATGCCTCTAATAGGCTACATCATACGATACTATGGCTACTGCATAACTTGATCTTCGGATATGAAGTCCTCATCCTTGATTCTTCGCATGGTTTTCCGCTTCGTCGAGGATCATGTGAAATGCCCTTGGCCTTGGTGGCGTGTTTGGCCTTGCTGCTTCATTCTTATTTGGGCAATTCTTTGAAAGATGCCCCCCTTCTTTACATTCATAACACAACCTCTTGTTGGATGTACACTCATTGGCGTAATGCCCAGACTTTCCACACTTGAAACATGTCACCTCTTCGCCGCATTTTCCAAGGTGTTTCTTCTTGCATTTATCACACCATCTTGCTTCACCACCTCCTCCAGGCTTTGAGAATTTTCTCTCCTTGTTGGACCTTGAAGATCCTTCAAACTTCTGCTTCTCTCCTGCCTTATCTTTTTCTAGACGCTTTTCTCTTATCTGGGCCTCTACGTTCTTAGCTGCCCTAACAGCTGTTTTCAAGGTAGTTGCCATTTTGACCATTGGGCCAAAGTCAGTGGGTAATCTGTTAGCAAACCTATCAATCTTGGAGAGTTCAGTAGGAACCAAGTAAGGAAATAGCTTCATCCTCTATATGATGGGGTGGCGTACTCATCAACACTCATCTTCCCTTTCTTCAGGTTTTGAAACTCGTTGTTCAGGTCTATCAGATCTACCTCTGAGCAGTACTGCATTTTCAACTGTTCCAAAAACTCTTCCCATGACATCCTTAGGGCTTCTCCTCGTGGCATCGTATCTGCCAGTAGCTTCCACCAGCTCAAGACTCCTGTTTTCAGTTGTCTTACAGCGAAGACGGTCTTCTGTTTCTTGCTACAGTCGCAGCTCTCAAACACCATCTCCATCTCGGAGATCCAATCCATAATCTCAACAGGCTTTGGGCTTCCTGAGAGACTTGGTGGTTTCGCACCCAAGAAATTCTTGTACATTCGTCCATCCTTGTCGTTTCTCCTCTCCGGGCCATCCCTTCGTTCACCTTGAGTCTCCACCTGACTCACTTGGCGGCTGTAGTTCCCTTCCTCCAATTGCTCGGGAATCAGTTCAGGTTGCTAAATGGGCATAGTAGGTCCGTCCCTATTCAACATCTGCATTTCTTCCCTTTGTTCAGCTAACATAGCCCGAATCATGGCTTGAACTCCAGCCATGGTGACTGGCTCAGGTGCAACTTCTTCTACAACAGGTATTTGCTGAACCACTGGGGGTTGGTTCCTATTCTCATTTGCATTCACGTTTCCGCTATGGGTCCTTGCCATCTTGATCTATACACCGAATAAGGTGAATCTAGATCTTTATTTAGGATTTATGTTTAAATCATCCTTATCACTCCGAAACGTTTATATGCTAGTTCTAATATCGTATTCGTACGTTTAGAATCCTAAACACATAAGCTTTCCAAATCCGGTCGGCAACAGACCATAGATCCGATCAAACTATAACATAACAAATCATTTAGCACATAAAAGCAATTTAGGCATCATTCCTAAAATAAGCTAGTGCTCACACCTCACAATCATCGCTTAGCATGCTAAGTTCAAGTCTAGAAATAAATCCATATTCCTAGTTCGCTTAAACTAATGCTCTGATACCAACTGTGACATCCCCATTTTCACGGCCAGAAAAGACCTATTTTGTTTATGCTTTATAAAAGTCAGAGTACTTCTTCTCATAAAAATGTTGCGGAATTTGTTCCCAGAAAAACACGATAAATACGTTATAAAAACATTTTCGAAGAAACGTATTTTATTCATTTGAAAACATTTGAGATGTCATTGTCAATACAGAAACATAAGCATAAACAGAACTTACATTAATTTACACTAGTGATCTACATCTCTTTAATCTCTCAGTGTAATGTGACTTCATATCAACACATGTGATATAATTAAACTGAGTGGGTCAGGTTGGGAAACCTGGTGAGTACATAGGGTTTTCAACCCACAATAATATAATTATTATGTTTAAACAATCAAGCAATTAAACCCAATTACCCATCCCCATTATCTTCTTTACTCTTAAGGATCTACCCTAAGAATCAGCTATTTCTCGTTCATTCATTCCTAAGAATTATCCTAAGGAATCGACACGAAGTCCATCGTTACCAAAGCTTATAGATTACAACTGGTGAACACGTAGTCCAAAACATCTGGTAAACACTTAGTTCAAAAGTAACTAGTGAACACACTTAGTTCAAAATACCTAGTGAACACACTCAGTTCAAAGATACATAGTGAACACACTCAGTTCAAAATACCTAATGAGCACCTAGTTCAAAAACACCTACATGTTACGAGCTTACTAGCGTTCCACCGGACCGTCTAGTATCGCCCATGGTCATCATCTATACTCCACTAGATGACTGGATCACTGACAACATTGATGTCTCCCATCATGTTATCACAAAACAACTATTTCATCTACCCATGTTTTACCCAACACATTTTGTAGATATAAAATACATATATAGTTTAAATAATTTAAAACATGTATAAAAATCTTTCACCCATCATAGACAGCAAGTATTCAGACAATATGCACACACAGCAGGTAATTTATATTAAAATACTTCATATCTATGTGTAAGATGAAAGAGACTATGCACTCACCTGAGAAGGTGGTGACTCGGTACTCGGACAGCGCTTCATTTACTTTAAAATAATTTCTTTCGACGAAACCTAGTATTATTACCACTAGATTTTAGTCTAATATTTACCGTGACTAATTATTAGTCTTATTATTATTATTATATAAGCGTTTAAATAATACTTTCCAACCACTATGTACAGACAGGGGCCAGACATAAAACACCGGAGGGTAGGACCATTTTGGCATATAACACTTCTGAAATCCAACAATCCTATGCGGCCCTTTAAAATAGATTCCCCGTACCGCAAGTAGTTAAAAAGATATTATAACGACACTTATATAAGTCATAATAATAGCTCAAATATTTATTATAAATTTATAATAACAATACTAATTTTAAATATAAGCTATATTTAAAATAGGGTAAACATAACTTACTTACAAGGGGATTTTAGCTAGGAGTCGGGCTCTGTAGGGGCAGAACTTCGTCGCTGAATCTTTCTAAGAAAGATTCGTGCAGCGCTTCAGCGCTCACCTTACTATACTAAAACTACAGAAAGAGAAGTCGAATCACGAGGGACCGAAATACTCGGGGGATAAGGAGAGAAAGACTCATGAATCAAGAGAATGGTGCAATAAATATGAGAGCCCAAGCCTCTTATTTATAGTAATTGAATTTACAAAAACTACCCTCCATAATTACTTAATGACCTTATAGTTATATAAACAACTAAACACCCCTTTATAATATTATTTTAAATACATTTAACGATATTTGCACTAAACTAATGTCGAAAGACTCAACATTAGTCTTATAATGACCGCATCGTCGATACCTTTCTAATGATATATACATATTTATATATATGTGTACGTATATATGATTTATACTTTATTTTAATACGTAAATATGCTATTATAATTTGTAAATCGTTCATACAAACTCCGTTTTTGACATTCTTTATATGCACGCGTAGGTGGAGGCGTACTCTAAAACTTTCTTTTAGACTCTGTCGGCTAATTTTGACTTTATTTTTAAAGTTATATTTTTAACAGGCCGGGACAGGATTGGTCCGTTAAATCCTCATAACTTCTTCATCCGACGTCTGTTTTCGCCCATCTTTTTCTCGTTATGCTACTCTTAACGAGATCTTCGATTCTTGTTCAGGTCGTGTCGGCTAAAAATTGCTCGATCTAATATTCGAATTTCGGACCGTACACTGCTAATCCGAAACTTCGAAAAATCATAACTTCTTCATACGATGTCATATTTGGGCGTTCTTTTTATCGAAGTTCTTAGTTTAACATATTCTACGACTTTCGTTTAGAGCTCCAAAGCTAAATCTCGCTCTATCGTAAATTCACTATTTACGCCTCCCGGTATCGAGCCGGTTCCGTCGCGAAACTTCGATGGGTCATAACTTTTTCGTTATAACTTGGATTTCGGCGTTCTTTATATGTACGGAAAACTAGTGACATATACTACAACTTGGTTCAAATTATTTATAAGCTTCTGTCGAAAAGTTGTTTTCCACACTTATTGCCTCTAATTTGACTAGCCCGGATCTGCGGGCGTTAAAGTTCACACCGGATGTGCATTGACTACAGGGAGCTAAACAAGTTGACGGTAAAGAACCATTATCCCATTCCACTGATAGATGACCTCTTGGATCAGTTACAAGGAGCATCTTGGTTTTCCAAGATAGGTCTGAGGTCCGGGTACCTTCAGGTCAGGGTGAGGAAGGAGGATGTGGAAAAGACCGTGTTTCGGACTCGCTATGGACATTACGAGTTCGTGGTGGTGCCGTTTGGGCTCACCAACACGCTGGTGGTATTCATGGACCTGATGAATCAGGTATGCAGGCCTCGGTTATTGTGTTCATAGATGATATTTTGTTGAATTCCAAGACCAGAGAGCAACATTAGGAGCATCCCCGCGAGTTTTTTGGAGTTTTGAGGCGAGAATGGCTATATGTTAAGTTCTAGAAATGCGAGTTTTAGTTGAGAGAGGTTCAGTTCCTTGGACATCTCGTTAACCAGGATGGGATTTTGGTCGACTCGGCCAAAATCGTGGTGGTGATGCGGTGTGAGGTCCCGAAATCTCCCTCGGATATCTAGAGTTTTTTGGGTTTGGCAGGATACTATCAGAGATTTGTTAAGGATTTATCTAAAACTGCAGTACCCCTCACTCGTCTGACGAGGAAGGGGGTGGATTTTCGGTGGGGCCCTGTGCAACAGACAACATTTGAGACCCTCCGACAACGACTTTGCGAGGCTCCAGTTTGATATACCATCTACACGGACCACAATAGCTTGCGACATATCATGGACCAGCCGAACTTGAACATGAGGCAACGCAGGTGGCTGGACGTAGTCAAGGATTATGACTGCAAGTTCTTTACCTGGTAAAGAGAACGTTGTGGCAGACGCCCTGAGCCACAACTCGGCTGGATCTTCAGTTCCGACATCATGTATGAGGATATCTGTGGATTCTCCACTCGTGAGCTTGATCAAGGAAGCTAAGACTGAGGGTGTACGGTAAGAGAATTGGAAATTTGAGAAGATCAGGGGCGAGATCACCAGATTCGTGTAGGATAGTCATGGATTGTTGACCCATTGCGGTCGGGTGTGGGTTCCGATATCTGGTGGGGTCCGATAGATTGTACTGGAGGAGGCTCATAAGTCTCGCTTTTTTATTCACCTGGGAGCCACCAAGATGTACCCGGATCTGAGGTTGACTTACTGGTGGTCGTGCATGAAGAGAGAGATCTCTTGGTATGTTGAGAAGTGTTTGGCTTACAAAATGGTCAAGGCCAAGCATCAGAGGCCGCATGGCAAGCTGCAGCCTCTGGAGGTTCCCATGTGGAAATGGGAGCAGATCACGATGGATTTTATCACCAAGTTTCTGAGGAAGGCGAAAGGATATGATGTTATATGGGTCATCATGGATCAAATGACCAAGAGCGCATATTTTCTGGAAATTCGGGAGAGTTCATCGGCCGAGAAGTTGGCTGATGTGTATATCCGCAAGATCGTTGCTCACCACGGGGTGTCGGTCTCTATTGTCTCAGACCGTGATGTTCGATTCACCTCCCGTTTCTGGTATAAGTTCCATTAGGAACTAGGCACGAGACTGTATTTTAGCACCGCTTACCATCCGCAGACATACGGTCAGAGGGAGTGGACCATTCATACCCTCGAGGATATGTTGAGGGCATGCGTCAATGATTTTGGTGGGAGTTAGGACTCCTACCTACCTCTTGCAGAGTTCTCCTACAACAACAACTTTCATTCCAACATTAGTGCTCCACGTTTCGAGTTGTTGTATGGGCGGAGATGTCATACCCCCGTCTGTTGGGGCGAGGTTGGCCACAGGGTCATGGGACGGACCGAGGTGGTTTTGTAGACTACCGAGAAGATTCAGCAGATCAGGTAGCGATTGCAGACTGCTTAGAGTCGGCAGAAAAGTTATGCCGACCGACGCAAATCTGAGTTGGATTTTAAGGTCGGCGACATGGTATTGCTGAAGGTCTTAGCCTGGAAGGGTGTGATTAGCTTTAGGAAGAGGGGAAACTTGGGTCCCCTCTATATTGGACCATTTCGGATTATTGCCAGGGTTGGCAAAGTGGCGTATAGACTGGACCTTTCGGAGGAGCTCCGTCAGATTCACATCACTCTCCACTTTTCGTAGTTGCGGAAGTGTATATTAGATGAGGATGCGGTGGTTTCATTGGATGACATTCAGGTTGACGAACAACTGAATTATGTTGAAAAGCCAGTGGCTGTCTTAGAAAGGAAGATAAAAGTCATGTGCAACAAGGAGATACCTTTGGTAAAGGTACAATGGGAACATCGGAGGGGATCCGATTGGATTTGGGAGCCAGAGGCCGAGATGCGAGAGCATTATCCGGAATTTTTCACCGCAACAGACTTCGAGGACGAAGCCTAGTTCAAGTGGGGGAGAGTTGTAACATCCCAATCTTCAGGTATGAATTTAAAGCTTATTATTTATATTTTCAAGGAAACTCGACGAGTTGGAAGGCTCCAACTCGTCGTGTAGAATATTTAATGCCCGCGTATGTTTCAATGCCTACTCGACGAGTTGGAAGGCCCCAACTTGACGAGTTGAAGGTTGGGCATGAAAACCATAATTTTTAGGGTTTGCACCCTATTTAAAGGCTTTAACTCTCATTGTTAGCCTCCCTCGTCGTCCCCTCGGTCCAGAGAAAACCCTAATTGTGCCTCTCTCCCCATTATGAGTGTGTGTGAGTTTAAAGAGTATTCTTTGGTGCTTTTTCTTGAAGGAGATTAAAGTTGGTGGTGCAAAGCTGAAGTGAGAAGCTTTAGATCCGGGATTTTTAGTGTTGTTGCAGCCACTTAGAGGTATAAAATCGTTATCTTGATCATCCATTTTTCTAGATCTCTTCTTCTGAAAGTTATGGCCAGTAGTAGCTTATTTTGGGACCATTCTTGGATTTGAGCATATTATGCAGCCATGGTTTCAGATTTGGACATCTCATGGCCTCCATGGACTTAAAGTCGCCAATTTATCAAGTCTTGGCCCTCCTTCATGCCCTATGTCTTTTGATACGCCTTATTTGAATGTTTTATCCCTCTTGATGCCACGCATGGACGTAACGCTAGCAACTTTACGTGGTATTTCAGTCCTAAGGGACCAGATCTATAGTTTGGGGCTTTAGTTTCTCTTGAAAGTGTCTGAAGGCATTAAGGCTAGGAAAACTCGATGATTTTCTCTTCCAACTCGACGAGTTGGTTCAGGTTTTCCCGTTTTCTAGATGTTGAAGAACTCGACGAGTTACTTTGGTAACTCGGCGAGTTGCCTCGAGCTTTTCACGATTTTCTGAGACATGAAGGAACTCGACGAGTTGGGTTAACATGGGTTGTTAACCTTGACTGTCGACTGTGACTTTGACCATGGTTGAATAAGTTTGAATTTTAAGGGTATTATGGGATTTTAATGAAGTAGTCATTGGTGATTGTAGGCAATGGAGTTGGAGCTGTGAGTTAGGATTGATATTACAGGTTCAACACTACTTGTGAGGTGAGTTTTCCTCACTATACTTAGGGGCTGAAGGCACCAAGGCCAGCCCATTGGATTGATAACCTAGTAGTGATTGATATGCTGAGTATGAGTTAGATATGCATGCTAGTTTGTTATGCTAGTCTGGTAGATCTGTAGGACTACCTGTGATACTGTCTGATTATCTATATGTGTATTTATCTATTACATGTCGACAGGTTGTCTGGGTTGGGTTGAGGTTGTACTGCTCCGTGTTGTAGCCAACAAACCTTGGAGTATGCCAGATATGAGCTGAGGGCTAGGGAGGGCATGCCAGACTCATACTAAGGACTCATGAGCATTCTATATACGACCTAAGGGTCAGGCGGGGAATGCAAGACTCGTACTGTGGGCTAATCTTTTGTATTATACTCCAAGGACTGAGGGAGCAAGACAGACATAAGTTGTGGGCCCAAGGGGCAAGCCATACTTATGTTGTGGGCTCGGGAGCAATCTATACATGAGTTGTGGGCCCGATAAGCAAGCCAAACTCATGTTATGGGCTCGGGGGTAATCCAGTCTGTTAAGCCATGGACCCATTACATGGTGTTATTATGTGTACTATTTGTTATGTATCGGTATTTTGGGGGAACTCACTGAGCTTCGGGCTTATAGTTGTTGATTTTGTTTCAGGTACTTCGGATGATCGTGGAAAGGCGAAGGCTTGATCATGCAATTTGTAAACAATGATATTGGATTATTTTGAAAACAATTTGTAAACAATGGATGGTTTTGGAATGTTTGAAAAGTTTAAATTTGTAATGAATTTGATGGATGTTACAATCAAAAGGCTAATTTTCTCCCCGACTATGGATCCCATACTACCTCCCATAAACTGAAAATCCATAACCTCAATTGCTACGGTAATTTTTCATGAATTTTATGGATGTTACAAACGTATAAGATGTAACTTAGCTGTAACAGCTGATTCATAGTATTTTTTCAGTATGGACCCTTGGTGTGTTAACGTTTTGCTGAATTGGTCCCTACGGGGCAGAGTTGCCAACTTCAGGAAAGTTGGAGTACGTTAGGCGTACTCCTTGTACGTTGGGTGTACTGGTGCAACTTAGGATCGTGAGTCTTAACCACGTTTGTGGGGTGTACGTCGAGTACACATGGCGTACATGGGCATGGGTGAAACCCTCATTTTTAGGGTTTCCACCATATTTAATCCTTTTGATAGACTCATTTGACCATTTTAGACCAACCTCCATATCTTGAAAACCCTAACCTCGCCCTTAGCCTTTGTTTTGGTATTTTTGAGCTCTTATGAAGCATTTTGGTGTGTTTTTATGTATCTTCAAGTGGTAGAAAAAGACTAAAGACTCATTCTTTGGAGAAGAGGTTAGAGATTTAGATTTAGTTTCTTCATTTCGTGACATTTGAGGTATAAATTCCATAACTTGTAAACTCCTTGTATAGATCTACTTTTGGGCTTGTTTATGGCTATTTTGGTCCATTTTGGTTGGTCCTTATAAGCTAAGGCCATTTCAGAAGCCTAACCTTTTTAGATCTAGACATTTTGGGGGTCCCTTATGCATAAAAATGCAAATTTTATGGTGTATATGGACTCATGCATGTGTTAAGACCCTTGGTTAAGCTCTTTTCAGCTCTATAGTCCCCATTAAGCCTTACATGCACGTAAAGTTGCCAACTTTAGGTGATAAGTCATCTTTTGAGACAAGATTGAGAGTATGGTGTAGGGGATGAATCGTTTAAGTTCTTAATGGAGTGGGTATGGCATACTGGGGAGTACGATGGGCGTACCCAGCTGGTAGGCTACGTGTACTAGCTCCAAGAGAAGTACGCTTAACATATGAGCTGAGTACGACTCTTGTACTCAGCAGATGGGCTTCTGATTTTGGGCTTCTCAGTTTTAGGCCCATATTGGACCTTAGGATACTAAGGCCTTGTTGGGCCATCAGATTTTGTATTTTTTGGGCCGATGTCTTTATGTTGGGTTCTTTTGGTTGAAGGCTAACAAAGGGGTTAGGCCCAATTTGGAAGATTGGGCCATAAGTAGGCTTTGGGTGACCATTATTGAAATTAGGTCTTTTTGAGTAGTTGGTTTGGGATTTGTCCTTGGGCCAAGTTAGGTAAAGGGTAAAATGGTCTTTTACCCTAGTTTGGACTCTTATTGTGCGTCAGTATCCAATTATTAATTGGATGTTATTTTATGATGATAGCGCGGGGATTTTCAGCCAATAGCCAGAGATTTATTTGTGAGATTCAACATTCAGAGGTAAGTCTTGCTCACCATGTTTGTAACGCCCAAAATTTCAAAACAATTAAAACTTTTCAAAAACCACTCATTTTAATAACGTTGTTACAAAAAGGTTTTCAATACATTATTTAACAGAGTATTTTCCCAGGTTCATATCATAAAACACCAACGCGAGGAACGGTACGATCACGCCTTTGCCTTGTTACAGACTCCTGAGAACCTGAAAACATAAAACCACAACTGTAAGCCCAAAAGCTCAGTGAGATACCCCCAATATACCAACCACATATACGCCCTTCCAGGCCACGACCTTCCGGTCCATACATATTGCCTTCCGGCCCATAACATATTGCCTTCCGGCCCATAGCATAAAACGCATACATAACAAGTCATAGAACGACCCTGCATACCGGGTCACACCCCAGATCTAGCAATCATACGCATAACACATAATCATATAACAGTTCACAGTTAGCAATTGATCAACAGATCACATAACGTAGCATTACTCTAATCAAGATACCGGACTAACCCGTCACTAGCATAACATAATCATAGGAATCAGTCAATATACTAATTACGCACATACGCCTTTCCAGACCATGACCTTCCGGTCCACATAGTAATGCCTTCCGGCCCATAACATGTATTGCCTTCCGGCCCATAACATATAACAACTGACAACTACCCGGATTTCCATCCGATAAAAGGGTTGGCATTGGTGCCATAAACCCTAGCGATATAGTGAGGATAACTCACCTCGAAACTGCCGACTGAACAGATAGCTCAAGCTGCTCCGATCACTGATACGATCTCCACCTCTGGACAGCCACCAATGCACTGAACTCAACAATAATCAACAATTACCAAAATACCCCTGGAACCACTGGTCAACCCTTGGTCAAAGACAAGGTCAAAGTCAACCCCTGACTGACCCTACTCGTCGAGTCAACCCTATGACTCGCCGAGTCCCCATACTCAGAACTTCACTCAACCCGCGACCTAACTCGCCGAGTCACCCCAAGACTCGCCGAGTTCAACCACTCTGAGTCCACTCGCCCTTAACTCCGATTCCTTAAGATTCCCTTTCTACACGTCGAGTATCCCCTTTTTACTCGACGAGTTCCTCCTGGAAGAATCGCGGGGCCACCCCGACTCAACTCGCCGAGTCTGAAGAACGACTCGACGAGTCCCAGTTAATCTTCAAGCTACTCGCCGAGTCTGTTCATCGGACTCGGCGAGTCCATGCCATGCAACCGCTCAAACTGCTTTCTAAGGTCAGAACTGCTCCGACCATTCATAGGTCTGGCCTTCCTAAACTGATCCATCACGTAAGGTCCTCATTTTGGTGCTCATGATACACCCCAAGACTTATAATTTACATATTGACCTAAGGCATAAGGATTCCAATCCAAAACCTTCATCAATTCCCGAAATGCACAGGCATGGGACATTCTGGACCTCCAAAGGTCCCAATACAGGGTTACAATCGTTTGGGGGACCAGGGTAACATTCAATCTAGCCACAAAAGGGGTTCCATAAACCCTAATTCTCTAAACACATCACCATAGCAGAGTATACTCGAATTCTTACCTGGATGATGTACTCTCTGTGTCCCCAATCCTCAGAACGTGACTTCCCTTGCTGCTCCCTTAATCAAGCCTTCTCTTCCTTGCATAATAACTCTTCCAAAATCAACAATGGCCTTCAACCTTGCTCCAGACGCTCACAATCAATTTAGGGTTTCTCTCAGAAGGCTAGAGTGAACAATGACGGCCATAAAGTCCTTCATATACATCCCAAACCCGAACGGTTAGGGTTTCGCTAAACAGCGTGGACTCGCCGAGTCCATATCCGGACTCGTCGAGTCCAGTCGCGAACCCGCGACCAGATCTGCGACCCTACTCGGCGATTCTAAGCTCCAACTCGCCGAGTCCTCTCTTAAAACACCCAAAATCATAATTATATCAATATCTGGATTTCCGGGCTGTTACAACTCTCCCCCACTAGGACTAGACTTCGCCCTCGAAGTCTCACTCTGAAAATAGCTCCGGATGCTGCTCCCACATCTCACGCTCCGGCTCCCAGGTCATTTTCGATCCCTTCCGGTGCTGCCACTGAACTAACACCAGAGGTATCTCTTTATTCCTCAGAACCTTGGTCTTCCGATCTCTGATGGCCACTGGTCTCTCGGCATAATTCAGGCTCGTATCCACCTGAATGTCTTCTAATGGGACCACTGCCGACTCATCGGCTATATATACTTTCTCAATTGCGACACATGAAAGATGTCGTGGATTTGTCTCAAATCCGTGGGCAACTCCAAACGATAGGCTACCCGGTCTATCCTTACAATCACATGAAAAGGCCCAGTATACCGGGGCCCCAACTTGCCCCTCTTCCTGAATCGAAACACTCCTCTCCAAGGAGAGGCCTTCAGGAGTACAAAGTCGCCGACCTGAGACTCAAGCTCGGACCGGCGTCTGTCTGCATAACTTTTCCTGTCGGCTCTGGGCGGTCAATAACCTCTGTCTAATCCGCTGAATCTGCTCTGTCGACTGAAGCACGGTCTCTGTACTACCCATCACTCTCTGTAACCGAGAATTACCCCAGATGCAACTCTACTCTAAATCTCAACAATCACTCGACCCATAAGGGTTAGGAAACCAGAAACCACCGGATCCCCGATCCAAAGCCCACTTTGTCCATACCAGACCGACTGAGAGACCCATTCTCACTCTCAGAGCAACTCTCACGAGTTCTCCTCTTGCAATCACATACATCTGCTGAACTAGCCCCCAACACCCGCAGGTTGGAAGACCCGATACACTGCTGATATCCTCGAACGTCTCCCAGGATGAACCACTAATATCCACCCTATACCCTGATCGGAATCACACTGAGAATTCCAGATTCTCTCTCCCCCTGCATCCTTTCTGCCTCGACAGACATCCCAAACCGGATGGTTTCCTACTTCGCTGCCGTGAACACGATGCTCAAAGCCATACTCGAAATACTCTAACCATAACTTCTGCTCCGCAACTTTCACTTTCGTGAACTTGCACTCCCCTTTGGAGTTACACACCTTTCTCTTTTCCTTTTCCAAGGAGTCCTCTTGGCCATAATGCCACTCCAACCAATGTCACGGTGCTCGTCCCAAGCGACGCCACCCTTTTTGCGCAACTGCTATTCACATACTCTGGTTCTCATTGCAGGGGCTCTCAAGCCCATGCACTCCCTCCACTCCACAGAATCACTACCTCAACTAAACAAAATCACTAACTCGGGACCAGACCTTCCAATGTAATCACACTGCAACATACACAATCCGCAATCTCAAACTGATCCAGCAATACCAACAGAGTCCCCAGCATAACTGGACCGACTCTCGTAACACATACTAGCCACTCGAGGCTATATCTCTGTGGGTTCGTACACCCAAACTCTGCGAACCCTCAGGTTCTATTTCTGGGAACCTTCCGTTTCCAACTCTAGAAACATGCACAACATAAATCCCGTGGGATTAATGCAGTACAACCCATCACGTACATCAAGCATACAAATACTCTGATCGCATAACCCCGGTTACTTACTCAAACTTGATCCCGGCCTGCTCTCAGGCCTCCACAATCAAATGCCCTAGGTCTGTATCCCGCCCCGCATACCCGACACTCGCTCTTGTCAGCCTATACTCTGAGCTGACAGAACACTGCTGAATCCCAACAGCTAAGCACCCTCACATACTCATCGATCTCCCGGAGAATTCTCCAATTCTCCCCCACTTAAAGCACTGACTAACAGCCACCGATCGCCATTAACGACCTTTCAGAACAATCCTGCACAAAGAGAACATTTACACACTGACTGCTTCCCACCAGCATAAGCAACCCTCAGCAAAACACATCTCTTCCCTGATCAATCTGCTCAAAAGAATCCGGTCTTTCAATTATCCACTCCACGACTGCAGATGCTACCCGACATTCAACTCAGTGCCGCATCTCCACTATCAATCCTCACGAATGATAACCAACGGAATTCCCAAACAATAACCCATAACCAAACCCACAACCTGCAAAAGGATGAATATCGCATCGAAAACCGCACAAGGATACCGGCACCAAAACACCAACTGTAACCATACCAAACCATCAGGGAACAACGAATGTCAAAGCGAAAACCTGAAACACCAATCCATAACCATGCCAAACTCGCGAAACAACGAATACCGCATCGAAATCCACACAAGATACCAGCACAAACAATACGCCACAATCAACGCGAGATAATCAAGACATCAAGAAGGCATCATACCCGCAGCTGCCTCCGGCACTGTTCCGTCTCCCTCTGCCGCAAGCTGATAGGCACGACTCTGAGCCCTTGGGGCTCCGCTCCATCCTGTCCTCCTCCTGACCTCCTCAAGGTGGCCGGTGCTAGAGCCTACACCGGTCCTGCAGAAAGCCGTGGACAGTTGACCCTCAAATGTCCAACCTGCCGACAATGATAACAAATCCTCAAATCCCGAATCGGCACTGACTGCCGACAATCCCGCGCATAGTGCCCCTCCTTTCCGCACTTGCGGCATGCACCACCGGACCAGCAAACTCCGGTGTGACCCCTCCCACACTTTCCACAAGTGTGGCCGCTCCGATCCCCCACTCTAACATCAACGGTCCTGGACCGTTTCGGCGCCGGCTGCGACTGCATCGGGGCCTGCCTCAGCTCACGAAACTGCAACTCAACCTCTAACTCACGCCACATGGCGGCCTCCTGCAACTCCAACAAGGTCTCGCACCTCTGCGCAGACACGAACTGTCTGATATCCCCCTTGAGCATACTCAGATATCGGGACATCTGAGCCTGCTCCGAAGCGAACTTAGGGCAAAACATCGCCCTCTCAATAAACATCCTGGTGATCTCAGTCACCGACTCCGAATCCTGCTTCAGCCCAAGGAACTCCCGAGCCAATCTCTCCCTCTCATCTCGCGGAACATAGCGAGTACTGAACATCTCTCTGAACCGATCCCCTGAAACCGCAGCCCCCTGCGCATCGAAATATGACCCCGTGGTCAATCTCCACCAATCCTTCGCCCCAAGCCTCAATAGGTTCAGAGCACACCTCACCCTCTGATCAGCAGGGCATAAACTCGTGGAGAAACACCCCTCCATGTCTGATAACCATCTCATAGCAACAATCGGGTCCTGAACTCCATCGAATGTGGGAGGCTTCATATAATAGAAGTCCCGATACTGAAAACCCCGACTAGGTCTCCCCTTTGCCGCTGCTACAGCTGCTGTAGCCGCTGCGGCAGCCGTCTCTGCGAGAGCCGCATATCGCTCATCAAACTACTCAACCATGGCGGTCCTGATCGACCCAAATAATTCCGGCAACTCAGCCCGTAACAATGCAGCAACCTCATCACGCAGGATCTCGCGAACCTTTGCGTCCAACTCGTTCGTGCTCGTCTGATCAATAACCTCAGACGGTACCGATCCACCCGGAACTCGCTCTCCAGCTCCCGATCCTGATCCGGATCCACTATCATCATGCCTCGAAATCTCCATACCGAAAACACCATACCAAATCCCAGACACTTCCTACAATCCTGGGATCCAACTCTCGCAACCCTACCCTAGAGATCATGGTTTCCCTGATACGCGTATGGGTCCTGTGCTTTCAGTAGTACGGGCCCATACTACCTTCCACACCTACCCATATTTGTATGAAGTACTACCACAATACCCTAGAGGACATGCATAACAACTATCAACCCTCACCACTAAAGAAACACTGAGAATCTCCCATAAGGGACCCTAGGCTACAGGCATCACAAATCAGGCAATATTATCATGAATTCCTGAAGATCCCTAGCCTAACTCTAGCATGCTGTTCTATCAAGCTCAAATAAAACAAATATCATATATGGTATCTTGGGGTTACTTACTGGCTCTGGCTGATCGTACCTCCGCGTCCTCCTTTTACTTAATTTGAAAACCATTTTAATTTCTCTTTTTAAAATCCTCCTCGATTTGAGACTGGGGTCACACGAATGTTTCCCCCAATTCACTCAAACCAAGGCTCTGATACCAACTTGTAACGCCCAAAATTTCAAAACAATTAAAACTTTTCAAAAACCACTCATTTTAATAACGTTGTTACAAAAAGGTTTTCAATACATTATTTAACAGAGTATTTTCCCAGGTTCATATCATAAAACACCAACGCGAGGAACGGTACGATCACGCCTTTGCCTTGTCACAGACTCCTGAGAACCTGAAAACATAAAACCACAACTGTAAGCCCGAAAGCTCAGTGAGATACCCCCAATATACCAACCACATATACGCCCTTCCAGGCCACGACCTTCCGGTCCATACATATTGCCTTCCGGCCCATAACATATTGCCTTCCGGCCCATAGCATAAAACGCATACATAACAAGTCATAGAACGACCCTGCATACCGGGTCACACCCCAGATCTAGCAATCATACGCATAATACATAATCATATAACAGTTCACAGTTAGCAATTGATCAACAGATCACATAACGTAGCATTACTCTAATCAAGATACCGGACTAACCCGTCACTAGCATAACATAATCATAGGAATCAGTCAATATACTAATTACGCACATACGCCTTTCCAGGCCATGACCTTCCGGTCCACATAGTAATGCCTTCCGGCCCATAACATGTATTGTCTTCTGGCCCATAACATATAACAACTGACAACTACCCGGATTTCCATCCGATAAAAGGGTTGGCATTGGTGCCATAAACCCTAGCGATATAGTGAGGATAACTCACCTCGAAACTGCCGACTGAACAGATAGCTCAAGCTGCTCCGATCACTGATACGATCTCCACCTCTGGACAGCCACCAATGCACTGAACTCAACAGTAATCAACAATTACCAAAATACCCCTGGAACCACTGGTCAACCCTTGGTCAAAGACAAGGTCAAAGTCAACCCCTGACTGACCCTACTCGCCGAGTCAACCCTATGACTCGCCGAGTCCCCATACTCAGAACTTCACTCAACCGGCGACCTAACTCGCCGAGTCACCCCAAGACTCGCCGAGTTCAACCACTCTGAGTCCACTCGCCCTTAACTCCGATTCCTTAAGATTCCCTTTCTACACGTCGAGTATCCCCTTTTTACTCGACGAGTTCCTCCTGGAAGAATCGCGGGGCCACCCCGACTCAACTCGCCGAGTCTGAAGAACGACTCGACGAGTCCCAGTTAATCTTCAAGCTACTCGCCGAGTCTGTTCATCGGACTCGGCGAGTCCATGCCATGCAACCGCTCAAACTGCTTTCTAAGGTCAGAACTGCTCCGAGCATTCATAGGTTTGGCCTTCCTAAACTGATCCATCACGTAAGGTCCTCATTTTGGTGCTCATGATACACCCCAAGACTTATAATTTACATATTGACCTAAGGCATAAGGATTCCAATCCAAAACCTTCATCAATTCCCAAAATGCACAGGCATGGGACATTCTGGACCTCCAAAGGTCCCAATACAGGGTTACAATCGTTTGGGGGACCAGGGTAACATTCAATCTAGCCACAAAAGGGGTTCCATAAACCCTAATTCTCTAAACACATCACCATAGCAGAGTATACTCGAATTCTTACCTGGATGATGTACTCTCTGTGTCCCCAATCCTCAGAATGTGACTTCCCTTGCTGCTCCCTTAATCAAGCCTTCTCTTCCTTGCACAATAACTCTTCCAAAATCAACAATGGCCTTCAACCTTGCTCCAGACGCTCACAATCAATTTAAGGTTTCTCTCAGAAGGCTAGAGTGAACAATGACGGCATAAAGTCCTTCATATACGTCCCAAACCCGAACGGTTAGGGTTTCGCTAAACAGCGTGGACTCGCCGAGTCCATATCCGGACTCGTCGAGTCCAGTCGCGAACCCGCGACCAGATCTGCGACCCTACTCGGCGAGTCTAAGCTCCAACTCGCCGAGTCCTCTCTTAAAACACCCAAAATCATAATTATATCAATATCTGGATTTCCGGGCTGTTACAATGTTTAGTGGGTCAAAGGCACCAATTTCAACGTACCCATGGTTTATTATGTTGGGGTGCTAGATATATGTGTGATTCTTGCATGTGTATATGTTTGTATGCTTAGTGACCAGGGCCCAATGGGTATTTTGTATGCTTTTATTTTTATACCTGTATTTTTGTATGTTGGGCGGGGCTTGTTGTTCGAGGTAGGGCGAGACCCTTTATACTAAGTATGCGGGGCCCATTATGAGAGTTAAGGCGAGGTATACTCAGTGGGCGGGGCCCATTATGCGAGTTAGGGCGGGGCCTATTACAGTCTTCGGGCGGGGCCCGTTATATGTTTTGATATGTGTGGTATGTGGTCTTTTGCGGGAAACTCACTAAGATTTGTGTTTATGGTTTTCAGTTTATGTTTCAGGTACTTCTGGTTCAGAAGGGAAGAGTCTGGGATGCTTGCAAGGCACACACCACTTTATTCCACATTTTGTGACTTACTCTGATATTTTGTGATGTAGTGATATACTTTGGTCTATCTTGGTTGTATAACATTGTTTTGGACTACCGTTTTATTAAATTAAAAATGAATTTCCAGTCTTAAATTTTGGGACGTTACATTAGCTCATCAAGGAATTGTGAAGTTCTGGTAGTATTTTGCATGTAGTGAAGATAAGATAGGTCCATGTAACTTTCATTTAAGTTTATGGCACTATCAGTCAATACAACTTGCACCTCTAGATATATAAGCGGCACACATGCGACTTCAGTTTGGTCTATTAAGTTATAAACTCCCTTGTATCGCCATACAAAATAATCAAGATCTGTGACATACACATCCTCAAGTTTTGAGGTAGGGAACAATACCTGAATGTTGTGTGAGCAGTTGTGTGAATCTTTAAACTGAGAAATGAAGTTCAACACAATGTTGTCAACAATATTACAGTGTCTGGCCTCTATGGGTGCCAATTTAAATTCTGAATATGTCGGTGACGAAGGTAACATAGTGGATTGGTGTGACTGAAAAACAATATAATTTCAGAATTAGAGTGTTACTTTAAATTCATGCGTGTTTTTTACCTAACAACTACATAACACATACAAGATACCTATTTAACTACAAAAGGTACTCCATTTCGAACAAGTTCCTCTAATTCCTAAGTAGCATTTTCATATCCAACATATTTTTTTGGTTTTGAAATACATGAAAAGGAATCCTGAAATAAACATGGAAATTAGAATTATAAATAACATACCCGATACATCATAATATCCTATGAAATGCTTCTAGTGAATACGTACATAATATTTTCCCCTTTTCATGTGTTTGTTTTAAGTGGAGTTATAAGGGGCACACGATCCGTGGTCGCCAGGTATATGTCTTCACAAACATAAAACTATCACAAGATCAACTATCACAACATCAACAGATCCGTGGTCGCCAAGTATATGTCTTCACACAATCCGTGGTAGAGTTGTGGTCGCCAGGTATATGTCTTCACAAACATAAAACTATCACAACATCAACAGATCTTTCATTTATGAAAAATAAGATTCAATTGGTTTTCAGGTACTTACAACTGAAACCTCGTCTACAAATACACTCACACTCATACATAAACAAAGACACAAGACCAAAACACCATTACAAATCTAAGAACAACTGAACAGAACGACGAATGTAAAAACCCTAAAGCGAGTTGGAAGAAACGAGAGCAAACTAAGAGTAAACTTTCGATGCACGAATGAGATTTGTCGAAAATACACCTTCAATAACCATTATATACATCGAGTTAATTTTCCACTTCAAGTCCGGTGTAACTCGAACCAAACCCGGTAAAAGATCCACACTTCCATGTAAGAATATAGAAAGCGAGTTGTAGCTGCTGAAGAAGTAAATAATGACAAAACAAACCCTGCACTAAAAAACACTCACATATATACTTTAATAATCTACCATTCATACCCTGATTATGAAAAATTATTTTAATGTGAATCTTGCAATAATAAATATTATTATTTTAACAATATGGCAGGATATTTTGGCACATTCATTGAGTTCCAGATTCGACAACGCCTTTGTCGGCTGTATTTGCTCTGCTCAAATTCAAGGTAAGCCATAAGCTCGTTGGTGTATTTATATCAGCAATTAATATAAAAAAGTTAATAAAAACCAGCGTTTCACCCTCAAGATAAAAAAAATGCATAAGAAAAGAAATTAAAATACAACTTTAAAAAGTTACTATAATAATGCATTATGGCACACTTCAATAAACATTGGCGCATTTCATACCTAACAACACCGCCACAAGGATTTTTGGGACATTAGAGACACGCCTTGGCGCAACCATGGAACGCCTTTTGAATGAGGAATGAAAATGAAAATTTTGTTTGTTATATAAAGATGGTAGACTAGTGTTTCTCTGAAATATTGGTGTTTGTATGAAAATGATTAATTTGATATTGGCTTCAAAAACAATAATAATATGATGTTTACAAGTATATATTGTCTTACCAAAAATACACCAAACATTTTACGTAAAATAACCAAGTTTCTTAATTTTAATAAAAAAGTTTACATTTGATGAGAACGATACAAATATGACATACGGCTGAGCTTATCTTGTCAAGTTTCAATAATATCAGCCTCATAGTCCTATAGTGTTTTCAATACCAGGAGTCTTAATAGTGTTTTCTTAAATAAAGTCTTAATGGTAGACCTGACAATGGGGCGGATTTGAAACGAATCGACCTTAATCCAAACCTTTTTAACAAATTCCAAAACTCGATCCAAACCCGCTCCAGAAACCGCATGGTTTTGAATAATCAAACTCATATCCTTATCCACCGAATCAGCAGATATCCAAACCCGCCATAACCCGTAGGTTTTTTGAATAATCAAATTCATTTTACTTAAATCATAAAATAACATTTGTTAAATAGAACAAATGTTGATTTAGAAAACACATTATGTACTCGAAGAGTTTCGATTAGAATTAAAATCATTATTGTAGTTACTTCCGATTGTTTTTTGACCCTCCATTGCATTGACAGAGAATAGCAATTACAAACTTTATTCCGATTGATAAATGAATTTATTGATTTATAAATGAAATTGGTGATTATATGATGAAATATAAATGAAATGACATCATGATTTTTGGGAAAAGACTGGAAGTCTAGAAGTTGAATCCTCGAGTCTTATGTAAAACCAGTTTAGTCTTTGGACTTTCGATTGGAATTTAAAATAAAACTTAGGAAATATAAAATATAAATGTATAATTCTAAAATTTATATGGAGCGGATCGATGATGATCCATACCCGACCCTTTTAATAAAAGGATTAACGGGTACGGGTCGTTAACGGGTAAATGGATAAAAAACTATGCTCCAAACCCGTAAAAGTGTTAAAGATTTGGATCGGATCAGGATCAAAACTCGCTCCATTGTCAGGCCTACTTAATGGTTACAAAAAGAATTCTTCAAAGGAATTTGGTCCTGGGCCTATATTTTTTATTTTACATTGGGCTTACAGCTGCTCGGCCCAGTTGGAATGACGGTGGTGTCGGAATGACCAAAATTTAACAATAAATACAAAAGTCATCATAACACGTATTCAAATCATAAAATTTTCACTGAAACTGTAAAACCAGTAATCGAGTTGATAATTTGTCTATAAATTTTATTAATTTGTGATATTTTCTTGTTTTCTACGTCTGTAACTCGATCTTGTGATTCAATGGCTTTAGAAGTTACATATGATATGATGGCATGCCACAATCAAGATTTCCAACAGAGTTGAATCAAACCTCCAATTATTCAATCAATCCGATGAACAAACAACGCAATCTCATCACGCAAACTCCGATCTTTTGGCCTCAAATCCTTCCTCACATAATTCATCCCCAATTCCACAGTATAAGCATCATACCCTTCCTCGCCACTCTTCCGCCACATCTCCTCCGCGAAACTCCGGTGAGCGTAATACGCCTCCGCCTCCACCACCGCAGAATCTCCACCATTTTTCGGTGTCAAAGTGATCGGAAGCCTCTCGTAGTGGCCAAGCGTAATTCCTTCGAGTTCATCCAAGCGTCGGAGACCAGAATCCGAGACGGAGTAGAGCTCTCCCCTGACACGGTGTCGACTTGATCCCGGGAGGTTGAGAAGGAAAGGGACGCCGTAAGGACCGATAACGAGCGGGAGGTTGTTGTTGGTGACATAAGCGCCGATGAAATCACAGTCGTTGTGGGAAATTAAGTCCTGCATTAAGAAATGATTAGCGAAATCTTGTTTTAGAGTGCCATAACAGAAGATTAGGGTTTTCTTTGGGTTGTCTGACATTCTTGAAGGTTTCAATTCTGCAGAAACAGATGAAGAATGTGGGTTTTGTGTTTGTGGTTATGATGACTCCATTAAACATTATCTGGTTTGTTTAGGGGAATCAATATAAAACTTATTAGTTATTACATATCACATTTTAGAATAACCCAAAAGGCCCAACTTTTATAAGTAACCAATATGGGCTAGAGCCCAATCTGAAACACATGAAAGAGGTGCCTAACACATCTTTTTAAACCGGTTCAATCATTTATAAACTGGTTTGGTAACGTGAATCAATATAATTTTCTACTATGATTTTAAATGGGTTTCCCTGATTTTGTCCTTTAACCGTTCAATTATTTCGGTTCTAATCTAGTTTCCAATGTGAAGAATTTGATCTGATTAAATCCAATCAGATCACATCAGACTGATCACATCAGACTGAACTGGTGTCTAAAAAGAACATTTTTAGTCCTCCCTTGTTGTAATTTAGATTCGAGAAATTAAATATTCTTCTAGTTTTCTTTCTAATTATCTTCCTAACCATTTGAAATGATGACAAGTATCCTAAAATATAATTAATTTTATCAAAATATAACATTTGTCATCATTTCACGTAGATTTTTTTTCTAATTATCTTCCTAACCATTTGAAATGATGACAAGTATCCTAAAATATAATTAATT
The DNA here is from genome assembly GCF_051521515.1 of Lactuca serriola. Lineage (NCBI taxonomy): Eukaryota > Viridiplantae > Streptophyta > Magnoliopsida > Asterales > Asteraceae > Lactuca > Lactuca serriola. The sequence continues at coordinate 25,619,404 of NC_136410.1, forward strand.
TTATCAAAATATAACATTTGTCATCATTTCACGTAGACAGGAACAAAAGTAGAAAGAAACTATTAAAAAATATTTAAATTTTGGATAGATTTGGGCCTCAATTAGATAACCGATTTTGTTGTGGACTTCTAAATTTCCTTCATAATTGTTCAATGTGGAAATAGTTTTTTTTAAATAAATAGAAATATATTTTGTTTGCAAAGATTGTGGATTTTATCCATGTCAAACTAAATAAAATTACAAAACCCATCCCTTCGTGACCATTTGTTTTGGATTTAGTTAATCGACTTTAAAAATTACACATGATTCTTTCATTCTTTGAGTAAAAGATATATCCATATGATTATCTCATTATTGCTTGCAGAAAAGAATGTTCTGGGTAAATTATTGGAAAAATAATTTTTAGGAATGAAAGTAATATTCTTATAGTTAAATAAGTATATGTGTTAGAACTTTTTTTTTTGTTGAGATGTTTCTTTTCATTTTGTTTTATTATTGACGTTTCAAAATCAAAATGGACATACATTGTCATATGCTCATTCAATTAGAAATCTAGCAAACTAGATTTGAAAAAGACACCACCCATGTGATTTTGGTCGTAATTGACTAATCCGGTTCAAACTTCTTTTCCGAATCTTTGTTTTTTTTATTCTTTATCATTTTATATTTTTTGTATAGTTATATATCAAAAGCAATGTCTAAGTTCGTTGTTTTGTATTTCAGATATTATTGTCTTGTCCATGTTTAATATTTATTTGTTAATCCAATGATATTTCTATAGGAAAAAAGAAACAATAAAGGACCAAACATATGAAAGGAATTATACATAAGGCGTACTTAAGAGGTAAGAAATGATATTAAAGTTAAATTGAAGGACCAAACATGTAAAGTATGAAATATGCCCAACCACACAAATCAACTACAAGTTCAAATCAAACAGTATGACGTGTCAAAACACCACACAACTACGATTTGTTATATCCTTTGTTTTAGTGATAACTATTCAGATTTTTTCGAGAATAAATCATTCTTTTAATAGATCTCGTCTTGTTCCTCAATCTTCGAAGAATGCGGCGTTGTATTATTGTGAGTTTCTCGTTCCAAACATTTCCTTCAAGTAGACGATTTCTATTCTGACCCTAGTAGTCAAAGCAAATCGAGTCCGACTAATATACGAAGTAAGACGTAGCATCCGACTTTAGATTAAAGGAAAATATAATCAAAATAATCAGTAGATGTATCGCTTTTTCCGTTAACATTAAGCAGACTATAGTTTGAAGTACTACATGATAGAATGCGATTATATCACATTAGAACATGAAGGAATGTATCTTTCACGCTTGAGTCAAACTCAAAGAGACCTGATTCTAACCGTTGCATCATACGATGAGAGGTCATTAGAACATGACCCATCGGTATGCTAAGGTAGTCTAAGTAAGGACCTTAAATTTAGGTTAAGTCTAGCAGTAGTCTCCAATGAAGATCGAATTTAAAAGGAAGATCAAATGTAAGAATTTAGCACCGTCAACAGAAAAGACATAAGAGTTACGATTACCACCTAGGATAGAAAAGTAGCGTGTGAAGTCATATACATGTCCTGTTTTGTTGATGATTATGGGACGTAATCGTCTTAAGGGGAGATAATTGTAACGCTCACAAAATCGGGCTAGACGTTTAAGATATAATATAAGTTTCATATTAAGAAAATTAGGAAAAAGCAATCGAATTGTCCGTAAATCGTAGAAATAAGTGCGCCAAAACTTTATATATATATATATATATATATATATATATATATATATATATATATATATAGAGAGAGAGAGAGAGAGAGAGAGAAAGTACACGTCGTCCCAATCCCGAAAATATAAATTTCGTAGAAATCCAACTCCGTATGAATTAGATATGATTTTTATAAGATATAAAAGTTAGCCGCGTACAAGGAATATGTAACATTAAAGCTACGCAGAGAATGATTCACTTTTATCTAAATTCACTAAAAGGACAATTATAGTTCTATTTAAGATAAGAATTTTGAGAAAAAGAATGTCAAAAACGGAGTCCGTACGAAGTGTTGCGATTTTAACAAAATCATTTAATCTTATAAAAATAGTGACGAAAAATAATTCAAAATTAGCTGATGGAGTCTAAAGGAAAGTAGTAGATCTTGTCGAGGGCTTTCGGGTATAGAGTCCATATGAATAAGTTATGAAATTTACAAAATCTGCGATTTGCACCCTGGGTAGTGCGCGTCGGATGCGCGTCGCGCACTTCTAGAAGGTGAAAACACAGACCACAGAGAGGCCAACATGTGATACAAAGTGGCCAAGGATATGTAGCCTTAAAATGCGCAACATGCACCTCTTTTGCATGTCGTGCACCCTAAAAATGGTTATAAATAGGAGGCAAGCCTCATTCCCCGCCCATACCTCCCAATATCTTCTCTCTCGAGTTGCTTTCAATTTTAGCTTGTTTTCCCTTAGTTTTAGTGTAACGACCCGAAAATCACGACTAAAAATTTCTTTAAATAAACATTACTGAAATCATATTTATAAAAATTGTATCATAAGTCATAACATAATTTTTCGAGTATAGATTTAAAACATAATCTCATTATCAGAGTCAAACATTCCCAGGCTAACTGACTATGGTGTGTGCACTGCAATCTTTCCGAGCTCTTCTTTTGAAAACTGAGTACCTGAAACCAAAACTGAAAACCGTAAGCACGAAGCTTAGTGAGCTCCCCCAATCTACCACATACCATACAATAACAAATAAAGTACATACTGGGCCTTGCCCACTGCATCAGACTGAGGTCCGGACTAACTGGGGCCTTGCCCCCTGCATCGGACCGAAGTCCAAACTAACTGGGGCCTTGCCCCCTGCATCGGACCGAAGTTCGGACTAACTGGGGCCTTGCCCCCTATCGGACCGAAGTCCGGAAACTGACTGGGACCTTGTCCCCTGCATCGGACCGAAGTCCGGACTAACTGGGACCTTGCCCCCTGCATCGGACCGAAGTCCGGAACTAACTGAACATCACATAGCATAAACATATCAACTAGCATGAACACACATATACTGCATACTGCATCGGGACATAGCCCGGAACACATAACACATAAATCCTGTCTGAGCCACGAAGGCATCAAACATACTAACTACTGCATCGGATCAAAATCCGAAAACTACTGCTAGCTAAACGGGCCGACATTGTGGCCTTAGACCCGTTCCTACTGGAAGGAAACTCACCTGAACTTCTGAGCTCTGCCGATAATCCTCTGGATGCTACTCGACAATCCCCTGAGCCGCTGCTCCTCTAGCTCTCCGAGCTATCAATATCAATATGACACTTAGTCTGACAGTCCTCTAAAAGTCAACTAAGTCAACTCTGGTCAAAGTCAACCTTCCATGTCAACCCTACTCGCCGAGTTCATATGCTCAGTGTCCTTCTATTCGCGACTCGACTCGCCGAGTCCAACGATTTCCGAGTCCTGTCCTGCCCAACTCGCTGAGTCTCCACCCGACTCACTGATTCGAGTCTCAACTCGAAGGGTTTGGGGTTTCGCGACCTGACTCGCCGAGTCCACGAATAGACTCGTCGAGCCCAAGGCAATCTTCAACCAACTCGTCGAGTTGTTCTTCCAACTCACCGAGTTCATGCCCAACTTCATCCGACTCGACGAGTTGTTCATCTCACTCGTCGAGTTCCTCCTCATCTTCATGCTACTCGCCGAGTCCACTCGAAGGACTCGCCGAGTCCATTCAAATCTACATACATGCAGAGGACTTTTGAGTCATGCATGGACTCCAAACTGTAGATCCACTCTTCTAAAGTCTATTCCTTACGTAAAGTGGGAAACTTTACGTGTGGGTAAGGAGATCTAGGCTCAAAACACTATAAACTAGGGTTTAAGACAAAGGGGCTTAACAATCAACCCAAAGACTGATGCTTTATGATTCTCTTGGCCAAGATACACTTAGATCTGAAGTAGCAACTTCAGATTTGGGCTTCTAACTCGACATGGTTCTTAAACTTGCCCTAAAAGCCCCAAATCCCAAGATAAAGGTTGATCTATATGCAAAATAGGGAAGGTAGCGACTCATTACCTTCAAATGTTCTGGAAGACCTCACACACTCTGGATCTACTGCCAATCCTTGAATCCCCAATGGGTGCCTTCTTCCTTCTTCCTTCAAATCACCCAAAATGGCAAGAAAGCTTGAATGAGCAACAATGGAGGCTTAAGGTTTCTGGTTCTGGACTATAGAGGCCGCAACTGAGCCCTAGTTAAGAGAATAAGATGCTTAAATAGGGTACCAAGTCCCGAAATTAGGGTTTCCCAACCCAGACCAGACTCGTCGAGTCCACTTGCCGACTCGCCGAGTCGGTCACTTACTTTACACCCGGATCCCGCTCCGACTCGCCGAGTTCCTCCCTGAACTCGACGAGTCAACCCTCTTTAACTTAGGGTTTTTCCTTTCCTTTCTTGACCTTTCTGATTTCGGGTGTTACATTTAGTCTTTGGCGAAGCCCTAAGACCCCTGAAGTAGTAGTAACTAGCGAATAGAAGCTCTGTCAATGCCCGCGTAAGCAAAAAGCATATTTTAGGAAAGAGGTCCAGGTAGCTCAGGTAGTTACAGCTAATGAATGTTGTCACACTCCCTGCCTTCCAAAGGTGCCTAGAGGACGGTTCAGGTTAACGCCTACCTTGGGCATTGGGTGCTTCCCAGAGTGAGAAAACAAAGTGGGTTGTGGTGGTGTCAGAATTTGCACCTATTTTATTTCGTAACTTTTGTCAGGAAGAACCTCTTTAAGCTAAGCTACACTCTAGTCTTTTCAGTGTACCTTATATTTATAGTCATAATTCGTTATGATGAACTTATAAATAAAATTTATCGGTAACTCCATTTCATTATACTTACCAATCTACTTACAGGAGAGGTATCTAGAATGGTTACATTGACTTGATTGTTGGATTTCATAATAGCTATTATGCCGAAATGGTCCTGCCTCCCAACTGTTCTGCCTGACTGATCCTTAAATGATAGATCCTGATGTAGATATTCAGATTAGTAAGAAATCTAGACTATAATTATTTTGGTGACCAGGATTACAAAACTAGACCAATGCTTAGTACTATATGCGTCTAGGTCTTTTCAAAGTACAAAGCGAAGCTCTGCCGAAATTTTCATTCATCCACTTTATCAAGTGAGTGCCTAGTTATTTTCAAACTTACACATAGATACAAGTATTCTAATTGCTTAAATGTTATGTGCATTATTTTTGTTGTGTTTAATATATTTGTACAATATGATATGATCATTACTTGATCTAATCATATACTTAATAATATAATTGGGCAGTAAAGGGTTGTGTGTAATAATAAATAAGAGCTTGTGCTAGGGCCGTGTAAGTTAGCGGTTGTGATAGGTTAAGTGTGAGTTGTGCAAAGTAATATGTGACCTGTCGTGCCTATCCAAAGTATTATTATACCGGTGTTTCTAGCTAGGTACTATTTTACTGCTGTGCCGCCGTGCCTATCCAATTATTATTGTACTGTCGTGCCTATCTAAGTACTTTTGTACTGTCGTGTTTATCCAACTACTATTGTACTATCGTGCCTACCTAAGTACTTTTGCACTGTCGTGCTTACCTAAAATGTTATCATACTGCCGATAGAGATCCTTTAGGAAAGATCTCTCGAGATCACCATATTAGGATTAGCAATCGAGGATAATGGGAATGTCACAACTAGCATTTTAGGGCTAAAAATTTCCTATCCATATACAACTAGCATCCTTTGTATAACTATGTAACACTATGTGTTGTATAAATTAATTTCAATATTATACAAGTTTATACATTCAAAACAGTGTTCCAAGTCGAAACTTCCTCGTTTAAGCCTAAAAATCAAATCCAATAAGTTATGTGCATTCAACTTTGGGCCTTAACTCAAAACTCTCTTATTGGGCCTAATGGGCCGATAACTCCTCAACTTGGTTCTTTTAGGCTATAAACCTCCTAATGGGCCTTATTGAGCCATGAGGAATGAATTTAAGACCTAATTGGGCTAATACCCTTCATGGATCCTGTATTGGGCCGAGAACTATTTATTTTGGGCCTTTAAACCCTTATTGGGCTAATGGTCCTCGGTTACACATCAAACCCAAGCCCAATCCTTTCCCCTCTCCTATTCTCGACCCTATACAAAAAAAACAAAGGGAAATATGTCTTAAAAGTTGACACCACATTAATGTACACTATGTAATTAGACTATTATATTACATGCATCAATGCAATTTAAGTATCCAACAAGTATTAAACCTAAATCCCTCTCTCTTCTCTCCTCTCTTAAACCGGCCGAGAACCATCACCACCTCTATCATCTTGCAATTCAAACTCATCTACATTTCTCATTCCTCTCAACTCTCCAAAAATCCTCTCATTCCTTCCCCCTAAAAACCGTGAGTTTTTGTATGATTTCAAGAGCTTCTCTTCAAATATCATAAGCTTGGTAAGTTCCTATCAACTTCAAGTGGTTTTGTTCTAAATTTGTGCTAATATCACTCCTTAAATCACACCATTTCATGTTTTCTCACTAGAACCATTTTGGTTTTGAAAAATCTTCTCAAAGGAGCACACTAGGCTGAAAACCACCTCCACCTACATCTTCACAACCAAGAAAGCCCAAGGTGAGCTTCATACCCATTTGTTTTCGTGATTTTCCATTTTTAAGGGGAATACAAGTTTGGTACTGTGTAAAATCTTTGTATTTATGCTTTCATGTATGTATTTTAATGATATGTTGTGTGATATGTTATGAAACTATGTTAAACACTCATAAACTCGAAATATCTTCCAAGTTTTGAAGATATTAGGGAACAAGTTACTTCAAATAACTCAATATAATGCTTGGAAAGATTAAACATGTTAAAGTTTACTAGAAAACCAAAGAAAACATACAAAGGGGCCATACTTGACAATAAAGATAAACAAAATGGGCTTTTATTGGACATTCACGGTTTTATGGGCCAAAAGTGTCATTTTTCATTAAAATGGGCTTTTATTGGAAATTCACAGTTTATAGGCCAAAAGTGTCATTTTTCATTAAAATTAGCTTTTATTGGACATTCACGGTTTTATGGGCCAAAAGTGTCATTTTTCATTAAAATGGGCTTTTATTTGATATTCTCGGTTTTAATGGGCCAAAAGTGTCATTTCGGGATAAAAATGGGCTTATATGACATTTTCATTTACAATGGGCCGAAAATGAACTATTGGGCCAAAATGACATTTCTATATAAAATGGGCCAAAATTTGATTATTTAGTAAAATGGGCCACTTATAACAATTTTTACCAAAACTCGAACCTTATATGGCCATTTTATCATAATTGGGCCTTATAGTGTCAATTTTGTGCTAAATGGGCCTTAGCATCAATTTTATAAAAAAATTGGGCCTCTCGTGAACATATCGTCAACAATCGACTATTTTGATAACAACAACGAAACAACGAACTATCCCGACACTCTCGATAAAAATGACTACATTTTTACTATTTATGAGTTGTTGTCAAAAATGTACACTCGTAACATTATTTTACTGCTAAAATAATGCAACACATTATTCGCGTAAAAATGTCGTTAAGGCTCTTGTGAGACGCATGTTCACCGTACCTACCTTAGTGTACACCGTAAGTCCTATAGTTATAACCAAAGTCTCAAGGAGAAAGGGAATTTGTATATAGATCTATATGGGGTTGATACCCCACACCTGAGCTGCTCGATAGAGCTAGACAGGTCAGTCTAGGGTGACAAATGTCTTCTATGAAACCTACGCCTGAAGAACGTCAAGACAGGAACTCCGTCATCTAAGTATGGTTATAACGACTCGCATAGAGAATAACAAAACTATTATAAGTTTTCTGTTGAATATACATACCACCCAGTTTTGCAAATGACAAACATTGTGTTGACTATTTGTACTATCCACCCCACTCCGTTCTTTGGGTTTAAGACCACATTTTCTCATGACACAAAAAAATACAAGATTTTTTGGGAATCACTCGCTATACATTTTTCAAACAAGATATAACAAGGATACGCATGCTATAATACAAGATTTGAAACAAAACTCACAAACTATTTTTTACAGAAAATATCGGATTTTCTGGTGTTTACAAATCAAATGAAAAGTTTTCATTTAAACATGCTTATGAACTCACCAACATTTTATATGTTGACGCTTTTCAAAATAACTTGTATTCTCAGGAACTCACTAGGCAGGTTGGCAGCTTTGGACTTTTGGGATGTTGTTGTATTTTGTTTTCAACATACACTTGATATTTTTGGGATGTAATTTTATCAACAAACACAATGATGTAAACTATGTATGTTGTTATATTTAATGCATGGTGATGATGATGTCTATTTTCATTTATACACACTTGCTAAGATATTACAAGATGAAGTCATTCGCCCCCGGACGTTTCCGTCGTACCTGTTCGAGGGTGTGACAGGGAATGAGACAATGGGGTTATTTGAATGATGAAGAATATATAATTAAAGATTATAATATTTTTGGTTTAAAACCCTATGTATCTTAATAGTGTTTAATTTGTATCACAGGTGTCGATGCAAAGACACATTACATTGAGAGATTAAAGGAGATGTAGATCACTAGTGTAACTTAATGTAAAGTTTATTTATGTTTTGTATCAGTTATGACATCCCGAGTTTTGAAAGAACATCAATATTGAATGTTTCTTTGGAAATGTTTAATGTTAATATTATCTCACGTTGAAATAATATTTATGGCACCAATTCTTCAACAAAAGAAATACTATGTTTTAAAATAAGCATAAATAAAATTTTTAAAATAACCGCAAATTTAGGGATGTCATATCAAATCAATTACAGGCATAGAATCACAAAAACATTTCATATAAATAATGAAGAACACTTATTAATTTGTTATTCAAAAGTATTTTAAACTTGAAAGTTCATTTCGATTTGGATTTGAGTTTTGGAGCAGATGACTGCATTAGGGTTGAACACTTACAGGAATAAAGGAAATCATCTGTTGTGGTGGTCAAGAACATGAGTGATATCTACTGTGGATGAGATGACTCGCCGACATTGGTTGGGGGGTGGGACTTGCTGGCACCGAATCGAAGAACAATATGGTCAGAATTGACAAGGCTCGCTTAAGGAAGATCACAGTCAACATTAGGGATCTATTTTGTTTTGTCAAGTTTTAACTAAGGTATACTTTAGTAAAATGGTAATGATGCTTACAAAAAACACCAAATTATACATTTGTTTCCTATATGACGCCTCTCTCATTTAATTAACATGCGCTCGCCTTTTTAGTTTTCTGATTATTTAAAAAAAATGTCACCTTGCATCTTGACCATCCTTTATTTTGATCAAATGTTCCACTTTTTGTTCTCAGGTTCTTAGGAAACTATAAGTTCTCAATGATCTATCCTCTCTCTCTCTCTCTGTATATATATATATATATATATATATATATATATATATATATATATATATATATTGAACCGGCAAATACATATATATCTAATCTACTTCTAAACTAACACCTAATTCCACCTATGTCCACGACGGGACTTGAACCCTCGACCTCAAAGAGGGAGGGCACCACCTGATACCGCTGGACTAGAAGCCATTTGGTATATATATATATATATATATATATATATATATATATATATATATATATATATATATATATATATATATATATATATATATATGGCTAAATTACACAAATGGCCTCTATGGTGTTATATATATATATATATATATATATATATATATATATATATATATATATATGGCTAAATTACACAAATGGCCTCTATGGTTTAGGATAATATGTGCGTTTGGTCCCTAAACTCTTTTTTTAATGCGGACAATCCTTATGATGTATTATTATTATTATTATTATTATTATTATATATATATATATATATATATATATATATATATATATATATATATATATGGGTAAATTACACAAATGGCCTCTATGGTTTAGGATAATATGTGCGTTTGGTCCCTAAACGCTTTTTTTAATGCGGATAGTCCTTATGATGTATTTTTGTTTCACGGTTGGTCCCAGTCCGAGTTAAAAATTATATATTGCCCTTAATAAATATTTTCTAATATTCTTTTATTAATTTTATATTATTAATATATTAAAAATGATATATATATATATATATATATATATATATATATATATATATATATATATATTAAAGGATGCCCTAGAAGCACACAACGTCATGCAACTCTTCCCCCTTCTTCTTCACTTCGTCTCTTCTTCCAACTATATAACCTCCAACCTACCTGAATCACCTCCGTAACCACCATCGACTGCTGAACCATCCCTTATCATCCTTCTTCTTGCTATATGCCACCAAAATCGAAGAACAACTGTAACCCTCCCACTTTCCTTCCTTTTACCTATGGGTGGTCTCCTACGCAGCCGCCACCATCCACCCTTCATCTCTCTCTCTCTCTCTCTCTCTCTCTCTCTCTTAATGGCTACCATCATCTCCCCTTAGTCGATTACATGTTGAATTATGTTTTCCATGAGCCTCGATTACTATCTTCCTACTTCAATAGATTTGTTTCAAATGTATTCTTGGAACTCCCCGTCATAATTTATGAAGAAACTAACCACCATAGAATGCTTCCATTAAATTTCTTACTTGAAACTTACCTCAAGAAAAGAAATACAAGTCACAGACACCCCTGTTTAGAAGGATAGATTTGCAATGGGGAGGGGATCTGTGATTTTTAATCTCTCAGATTCTGAATGATTCATTTGTAATTTTTAACATGTGATTCTTCATCTTTTTATATATTTATTTGTTTGTTTGATTCTTGCACACATAAACATTCTTCATATCCTTGTTTAAAGGTGATGGAATTTGTTTGTTTGATTTGCAAAGCAAACCAGGTTTTGACTTATGAGATACTGAATTTGATTTTGGAATTAGATGAGAACATTTTTTAGTGAATTAAATAGTTTTTAGGTAATGAAACTGGTTTTGGAGGAGATAGGTAATGAAGGTCCACCGGAACGGGACACCGACGTGAAGAGGGTCACCAGCAAGAAAGAATTGGGAAAGGTCCGTCAAGGTGAAATGCGGTAGGGATGGGTTGTGAGCCCTTCCCATTTTCTAAGAATATAAATAATAAAAGGTAAAAAAATCAAAAACAAAATTATAAGGGTAAAAATGTCTTTTTATATATGTCAGGGATGAAGTACATAACATATTAAAGTTTTAGGGACCATCCAAGTTAAAAAAAATTGTTAGGGACCAAACACACAAACAACCCCAAACCATAGGTATGATTTGTGTAATTTACCATGTATACATACATATATATATATATATATATATATATATATATATATATATATATATATATATACACACACACACACACACTAGTTGTGAGTCCCATGTATTACATGGGTTATTTTTTTAAATGTTCAATATAAAAGTCAAAATATTTAAAAACTTTGAATTTATAAGAAAATAAGAAAATAATGAATTATTATAACGGAAATGTTTTTTATCTTTTAAATTTAAATAAATAAAATAAAGTAATGAGTTTTAATTTTGGGAATTTGAAATTAAAAGGTAAGTTCATTAATGAAATTGATATCAATTTATTACTACATTTATTGCAATTATTACATTAAAATGAAATTTAATAAAATAGCAAAAAACCCATAAAATGACATGTGGAAAAAATATTAATTCAAAATAACCATAAAATAACATTTGGCAAATTGAATGAGAGTGTGACAAGTAACAAAAAAAATTAATTTATTAGAAAGGATATGCTAAGGATGAAGCTTTTAAAAAGTTCTAAAAATACAAAATGAAGGTTTAACTAAAACTGGGTAATTCAATTAAATGTCTTAAAACGTATTGTGTGGAGGGGGATATATGGATCATAAATATTTACAATAAGTTTGTATCGCGCATGAGACTGCGACACCATTCACAGGACAACAAAAATGAATTTTTGAATGTAAAAATCAAGTTTTATAGGAAATGATAAAATAGTTGTTTTCTTACTCGAAATTGAGTTACGAAATTTGTGGATAGTCTAGCTTAATGACATGTTATGTTTTGAATAGAGTTCGAAACAAAAGGAAACAAAATAGCCTAATATAAGTTTTGGTTTAAGAAAACCCCAAATTGATGTATTTCGAATTCAAGGTTGTTTGGATGTTATGACAATACTTGATCCTAAAAAAAAGCTTTGGTTGAACTTGGATTCAATTTCATCTTCATTGGCTATGTGTAGAATTTCAAGTGTTATATGTTCTATGTATAGGAATCTAATCCTTTTGTGTCGATAAATATCATAATTGATTTCATCTTTCATTAGTCTCTAATATTGCAATATATATGATGATCCAAGGACATTTACATAGGTTTTGGATTCTTGGGATTTTACTTTTTTTGGAAGGACACAGTTGTTAATGAAATTTCATCAATTTTTGAGAACACTTGAAGATTATTATATTTAGTTATATTTTCTTAAACATCAATTTGAAAATGGATCTTCAAAATAAGATGATATTCGACAAGATAATTATAATTTCAATGCCTAATTTGTCATTCAAGGGTTGAGGCAAAAAACCATAATTGATAATTTTGATACATATGCTCCAATAACACTAATTTTGACTATTAGATTGTTGATTTTCTCAACGAGTATACAAAATATGATCATAAGAATGGATGCTAAAACAACTTTTTTTAAATGTTTATATTGATGAGGAAATTTACATGAAACAGTTATGATACTTCATTATGTTTGGAAATGAGCACAAGGCGTGTAAACTTATGAAATCATTGTACGGGATGAAACCAACTCCTAAAGAGTTGCTTCAAAAGTTTTAGAAAGTAATTTTGTCAAGTAGTTTTGATTTAACACAAGTGACAAATCTGTTATAGCACATTTGGTGCTACTGGTACGGGTGTGATTATTTGTCTATATATAAATGACATGTTGATTTTTGTATTGACAAAAATCAAGTAAATGAAACTAATTAGTCATTGTAATATAAAATTTTCATGCAAACCTTAGAGGATGTTGATAGCATTTAAGAAATGGATTATTATGACACAATCTCATTATATTAAAAGAAAATCTAAATAATTTTGATCATCATGATTGTTTTCTTCATATTTACAATTGTGAGGAATGTCAAGGAATTGTTTAAAATTTCAAGATATATGTTTATCATGTATTGAAAGGGTCTGAACACATACATTATCCAAATATTATGCATAAGCTTAAGAAGCCTAATTAGGGGCTTGACGAAGCATCGTGAAATAGAATTCTACACTTCCATGAGAAAGTCAAAGGGTATTGATTTCTAAGTACATGTCAAAGCTAGTGGGAGCATAATTATTATGCTGGTGTTGCATGTTGACAATACTATTTATAGGGAACATTGTTTCTAGTTTGCAAGTTGCAAAAGTTGGGAATTGTTTCGTTGTAGTGGACTTAAGGGAGAGGGCACTCATACTTCGTTCGCAATCTAAAGGTTTAGATCATATAGTTTAATAGAACTTAGTCAAAATCATATATGAATAGTGTGTTGAAATGTTTCAACATAGAAGATTCTAGATGGAAATATTATAGCAAGAGATTGAACAAATATCAAATCCTTATATAATATATAATGATTCGAGTCCTATATGGTTCAGATATTGGATCGTTCACATATGTTAGAATATTTGCTTACTCTAATTTTTCAAATGCACTAACCATTGGGAGAAAAAGGACTAGAATTTTAAGTGACTAGAGTTATTAAACAAACTGGCAAGAACATTCTGAGGTTTACTGAATATTGGTTGCTTGTGGGGACAGTTGGATGTATGGTATTCTTTTGGTAGGACCATAATGACACGTTTTAGATTGAGATGATTCTTGATCAGAATTGATGGTCATACCATAATATGGAAACGATTCCATAACAGAAGATAGGTATATGGAAATGTTACCATAATAAGAGTTGGTTATAAAATATATATGTGAGTTGGAAACTTTAATGCAAGAGAAGTGTTCAAGGAGTGTGTATTGAATTTGAGACTTCATAACCATGGAATTGTTCTGAGTAACAAGTTCCAGTGGAACATTCTGTAATATCGAAGGCTCGATTTCTATGGCTTTAGAACCTCGATATCTCAGAAGGACAATGCATGTAAATAAGAAATTCTACTATATCTTATATAGCAATGAGAATTAGTAATTCTGAAATAAGCATCATTGGAGTAATGCCCAATCGATCTGTTTACAAAGGAAGGACCATATAGAGGCATAATATGCATGTTTAGAACATGACATGACTGATGTTACTTAATTCAAGTAGTTAGTTGATTACATGAAACAATATACAATGAATAAATTCGTAATTGGTATGATGATTAAATAATAGAGATTTATTTATATTCAAAGGGTTTGATACCATAGTCAATTAGTTTATTATTTTGTTTCACTTTGCATGTTTACTTCCTGGATAATATTTTTATTCAAAATTTCAAAGTCGTTCATACTTTTGGAAGTAAGTAGTGAATTAATATTGTCATGAATTTTTTGTATATTGTCTATGGAGATTACACATTGCATAGGGATTTCTGCGATATTCATGAGTAGTTAAAAAATGGGATTGTAAGTATCAGATAAGCCCAAGCATAAAGATTACTTCAAGGATTTTATCACGAGTAATTCTAAGACGATGATATCTACTATTCTTGAAGTACATATATATAGTTCATAGTTTGTGAATCATTTGTGCATTGGTTTCCCAAACGCATCTCGTAACAGGATGTTATAAAGGGTTATTTCACATATGATTTGGTGAGTAAAAGATATGACTATATAGTCAGTGTAATTCGTTCCTTTTGCCGGAATAAGGAAAAGCTTATCTTTTGGGCCCCTCGATGATTTGATGTTGACATTCATGTGTAAGGCCTTTTCTGGATTAAATCGATGTGTTTTATTAGTAGTCTGAATAATGTCATCATAAATCGTAAATAAGGAAATAGAATCTTGGACCATGAGATTGATTTGAATCTATGTCTCGTGTCCATGTGATATCTTCCAGAATGAAGGAATAATTGATCACTTATCATAGGGCCAACGTTTGATTTGAATCATAATTTGGTAGTGGCTTGGGAAATCACTCTCTATTGTTTGGTTCAAGGTTATACTTTCAATTGTAGTTATAGACTTATCCAAGTGGGAGACTGTTGGATTAAGTTGTCTAAGATCATAACTAAATTGGTATATACATGTAACTAAAGGCAAAATCCTTTTTGGGTTGCCCTCATGACGAGAAATATCTAGACATAAAATAGGAGAAAGAATGATAATTTATTAGATTATTATATGATTAATAAACTAATTGGAAATTATGGAAAAATAATTTGTTAATATATTATGTGATTAATATATTAATTGGAAATATATAGTCGATTTGGTGATTTATTATGTTATCAATAAATTAATATGGGATCAATTGTTAAATAATTAATTTGTTAATTTATATGATTAATAAATTAATGTGAAATCAATTAGAATTGATTAACTATTAATCAGAATTAAGTTGTATATAATTTATGATTAATTGGAATTAATTAAAGATGCAAGTAGTGAATTCTAATTGTTCAATAACTGAACAAAAGAAGCAATTCTATAATCCTCCATGGTATGGACGGTTTTCTAGGGTTTGTGGAAACCTCCTGGTTGCATAAAATAAATTATTTGAATTAAGATTAAATCTATTATTTAATTAATTCAAATCTTCCTTTGTCTGCACGTTACCTAAACTATAAATAGGACCCCTTAGCTTGAAAATTTGGTTCATGACATTACCTATAAGCATATGAACAAAATTTTGCTCATATCTCCTCTATCCTCCTCATTCTAGGGTTTCTGGTTTAGGGTGTGAGCCATTAGAGGCTTCATCCCTTTGGTGCTAGCTTTCCAAGACCATCAAACACAAGGGATTGAAATGAATTTTTTGATATAATAAATCTAAAGTTATGTAAACTCTAATTCATGAATTTTGATTTTCATAGAGTTCCTTTAGGGTGTTTGAAGTTCATTGTATGTTGCTATCAATTAGAGAAAAACATAGATCCTTTATAGGTTGTATGTGAGCTTAAGTGTTAAGATTTTCCGCTTTACATGTTTTTGGTAACCTATAAACCCATAAAAAAAATATCCTTATAATTTACCAAGAGGTTGGTGAGGTTATCTCGTAAAGGTTTTGGGAAAGTTGATCCTATTCAAATTCCTTGGTATAGGTGGTCGGTGTTAATGACAATGATATTTTGGTCATTAAGCCTGTACTGTGGTCCTTGATCATGAGTGAGCTTTGTTTTTACCATTAGGCTTAGTGATAGTATTATTAGTGGTTATGTGATAAGCATTCCATTGTTGATTAATTTTCTAAACTTGAGGACTCCATGTATTGTAGAGGCGGCAGCCTCAAACTTTCTGATTGTGCTTCTACCAAAAATTATGTTTTATGGTGATGGATTATAATGAAATTTCTCATTTTTGTATTATGGGTTTTGTGTTGACAATCTTTCAATGTTAATTGATCGTCCATACCGAATGTCCTGCAAAAATTGTTTGGTGTGATGTAGGTTCCCGTATTTCATTTTTTATTTTATCCGACAGTTTAGAAATGCAATGTTCATACATTATTTATGTTGATCTATCATTGGCAAAATATATTCGATGAATGTGTATGTCATAGATGTGTTCGCGCATCAATATGGGTTTGCCTTTGGTTCTTACTTCTTGCAGAATTTGTGTCCTTCGAATAATATGTCGGTTAATCCATTGTTTTTATGTTCATGCTCATTCTTTCGTTGGTTTGATAATGTATTTTGTTGCATTGACTGGTTAATAGTTATATGATCCATTCATCTATCACGTATGTCATTGGTACCTTGTGTCTCATTCTCTAACATGAGAGATGAGGTTATTGACTCGTTTGTGGGTGTATGATGAATGAATTTTTCACTGGTTAATGGCAGTTTTCATAATTCTATGAGCATTGTCCATGTGTTTGGATGCTTTATTTCCTATATGTTTTCTCTTGTATCTTTTGATTTTGCATTGTATTGCTTACGTTTGATGTGTTCTTCAGTTAATGGCTCAAGTAAAGAAAATCACGGACAACGCCAATCATGTTATGTCCCTTTCCTAATTGTATGATTCTCCAAGCATAATGGTCCTCTACATACTCGATGTGCATATAAACAAGATCGTCAAGAGCTATACCAAGGTTTCCCCCCGATATTGCCCTATGATGTCTAAGTTAGAATAAGATTGCATGCTTTAAGATGTAGGTTTAACGATTTGTAGAAAAGAGTGAGTCTACCTTATATAATGATATACTTCGCTTTAACAAGACTTTTCTGGGAGATTGGGAAAAATTCTTTTACCCATTATCTTAATAAACCGATGTCAAACGTTCGTTATACTTTTGCACTTCAATTGATTAGTTTATATCTGTAACGCCCATAGATCCGGGCTAGTCAATTTAGAGACAATAAGCATCAAAAATGTGTTTTTTATGGAAGATTATTTAGAAGGATTAATCTTTTCCAAGTGGTAGTATATGTTACAAGGGTTCCGCACGTATAAATAACGCCGAAATCCGAGTTATTACGAAGAAGTTATGACATGTCGAAGTTTTCAGCAAAACCGACACGACATCGAGAGACGTAAATAGTAAATTTATGATGGAGGAATTTTTAGCCTTATAAATCTAAAAAAAAGTTGTAGTATGCGTTAAACCGAGAACATACAAAAAAAGAACGCCCAAATCTGACTTCGTATGAGGAAGTTATGAATTTTCTAAGATTTGGCATAGCAGTGCACGACCCGAAACTTGAATTTTAGATCGAGAGGTTTTTGGGCTACGGTACCTAAATGATAACTGAAGATCTCATTAATAGGAACTAAATGGTAAAAAGACAGACGAAAACGGAGTCCGTATGTAGAAGTCATGAATTTTACGCGGACATTTAACAGTATAATCTCCTCGTACTGTTAAATTTAAGATTGGTCGAGAATTAGCTGGCGGTGTCAAAATGAAAGTTGTAGATCTTATTTTCACCTACACGTGTATATAAAAAACCTCGAAAACGGAGCTCGTATGCGAAAGTTATGAATTTTTTGAAAATCGGCTGATTTCCACCCTGTGTGCGATGCCACGTGTCAGCACCTGACTCGGACTTGGAGCCCAAGCTCACTCACGATGTGAACATCAAGAAATTCACGACGTGAATCTTCCTCCAGCCCCTATGAATAAGAGGTGAAGCCCTCTTCATTCCTTACACCTCCCATTACTTCCCTCTCTCTAGCCCCAAAACCCACTGAAAAAGCGTAGGGAACCTCCCTAGCACGAGGCGGAAGCCCCGGAGCGTCCGACGGCTCCGAGAAAAGAGCCTTTCGGCTCGGGAATACTGCTCTAGCGGAGCCCGATTTTGAGAAAAACCCGCTGTAAGTGAGCTACGTCTAACCTATCTTTAGTATAACTTATGTTTCAATATAGTAATGTTATTAACACCTTATAATAAATATTTGGGCTATTATTATGAGTTATATAAGTGTCGTTATAATATCTTTTTAACCACTCGTGGTACGGAGAATCTGGTTTGGAGGGCTGCTTGGGTTGCTGGATTTCAGAAGTGCTATATGCCAAAATGATCATGCCCTCCAGTGCTCCATGTCTAGCCCCTGTTTGTACATAGTGGGTGAAAAGTATTGTTTTAACGATTATATAATAGTAATAATAGCAAGACTATTAATTGGTCTCGGTTAACATTAGACTAAACTCTAGTGGTAATGATACTAGGTTTTGTCTAAGGAAGTTGTTTTAAGTAAACGAAGTGTTGTCCGAGTACCGAGTCACCACCTTATAGTTACTTTCATCTTACACATAGATATGAAGTATTTTATATAAACTATGTGCTATGTGTGCATATTATCTGTATACTTGCTATCTATGCTGGATGAACGATTTTATACAAGTTTTATATGATTTAAACTGTATACGTATTTATATCTACATAATACGTTGGGTAAAACATGGGTAGATGAAATATGAGTTGGACAATAAGTTGAGAGGTAATATAGACCATGAGGTAAGGGTGAGAGGTGGACGATGTGAAATGCCTTTTTCCCAAATGTTGGCCCTGTTATCTAGCAGAGTATGGATGACAACCACAGACTATTCTAGATAGTCCAGTGGAACACTAGCAGGCTCGCAACCTGTAGGTGTTGTGAACGATGTGTTCACCGGTGTACTCCAAAAACCTATTGATATGTATAGCGAGTGGACTCTCGAAAATGATACTGTCAATAAACAAGATAAATCTGGCAGATGCACCTAAAGGACTCTACCGGCAGAAGCGTCTAATAGAGAACATCATAACCTCGACAGATGCGCCTAAAGGACAATACCGGTAGATGCGACCCATAAAGAATGTCAAAATTCTAGCAGCTGCGCCTAAGTGATAATATTAGCAACTGTGCTTGACAGATGTGTCATTAGCAAACGATGGATTTCATGCCTATTCCTTAGGATAATCCGTAGGAATGAATGAACGAGGAATAGTTGATTCTTAGGGTAGATCCTTAAGAGTAAATAAGATAATAGGGATGGGTAATTTGGTTGATTGATTGTTTGATGATTAAACATAATGATTATATTATTATGGGTTGAAAACCCTATGTGCTCACCAGGTTTCCCAACTTGACCAACTCAAGCTTATTTGTATCACAGGTGTCGATATAAAACTACTTTACACTGAGAGATTTAAAAGAGATATAGATCACTAGTGTAAATGAATGTAAGTTCTGTTTATGCTTATGTTTATGTATTGACGATGACATCCCAAATGTTTTAAAATGATTTCTTCGGAAATGCTTTGATAATATATTTATCATGTTTTTCTGGGAACAAATTTTGCAACATTTTTATTAAAAGAAGTACTCTGATTTTTTATAAAGTATAAACAAAAATCGGTCTTTTCTGGCTGTGAAAATGGAGATATCACAATATCTCATATCCATACCTTGCTTTTTATATAATGCATATTTTTAGGGATATGTTTATTCATGGTTCCTGCTTGTCATATATTGCAATTTTCTCGGCGTTGCCTAACTACCCTAGACTGTTGGACTTGTTCATATCCAGGTGAGAGCAACGCCTAACTATTTTAGATTGTTGGACTTGTTCATATCCAGGTGAGAGCCTGAGCGTACACCATTAAACAACTTACAACATAAATTAGATAAAAATAAATAAAGTACATGCCACTAAACTATTTGTTAAGGGTATATTTAACATAACTCAATAAACAAATATATATATATATATATATATATATATATATATATATATATATATATATATATATATATATATATATATATATATATATATATAATAAAAAAGTAAATTATTGTTTCAATCCAATTTATTTTTAATTTTAAATATCAAGTTTCAAATAGTATTATTTTAAATTTGGAATAAAAATATTAATTTATATTATAAATATAGTATACGTTTTACTTATTATATTGGGCTTTTCAAATATGAGTGTGTATATATTTAATTTAGAGTAAAATACACGAATCGTCCCTCAGGTGCCAAAAGACACATTTAGTCATTATTTTTTAAAATTAACCTGGACCATCCCTCACATCGTAAAAAGTTACACGCTTTGTCCCTCATTAGTTTGAATTTGTACGCTTCATCCCTTATGAGACATAGAATGACTATAATCCCCTTTTAAATTTATTTTTTATTTATTTTTGACAAATCTGATTATTATTAATTATTAAAAAATATTTTAATCATTTATATACAATTTCTCTCCCCTCCTTCTCCCTCTCTCTCTCTCTCTTGTTGAAGAACACATCAGCCCACCACCACCGGAGATATGTAAAACCACCGGTACAAACCCCTTTTTACAACCATTACCGACCACCACCTCATTTTTTCTCTGCCTTGTCTTCTTCTTAACTCCGAAAACCACCGGGTGCTGCCTTTCACCTTCGATAACCCCTACCACACCAAATCAGATTATGCCATCAAAAACCAAAATAAATCGGAAATCAAAATCCAAAAATCAAATTCAAAACATAAGTTACATGCAAAATCTCATATCAAAAAAGGAAATCATAACACCCAGTTATAAGCTACAGTCTAAACAATACCTAGATGCTAAATTGAAAAACTCGAAACCCTAGTGCTTCCTGTTTGAGAGTTTAACAAAATCAGAACTGGGAGTTTAGCAGAATCATAATTGTGTTTTGTAATCCTTGAACACTATCATGAACCATGATCTTCTTGGAGGTTGCAACCATGATCCTCGATTTCACACACCCACACACACGACGACCAGTAAATCGAACAAACTTAGGCCACATTAGCAGCAGGGAAGGCGACAAAAGGACAGGGAAGGCGGCGATGGGCCACTGGTGTTCTTAAGGCAGAGGGGAGAACGAAGATAGGGGATGGTAGTTTGGGGTCCAATTTTGGTTCACTGATTTGGGGTTTTACCGGTTTCATGGAGGCAAGTGGCAGCACTGTGTAGAGTGGGTGAAAAAAAAAGGAATCGAAGGTTGAAGGAATTTATGGAAGGGGAAGGGGAAGGAGTAGGGATTATCTATTTTCATTTTTTTTAATCTAAAATACTAAATATAAAACAAAAGAAAATAAGAAATCAATAAATAATGGGCAAAATAGTCTTTTTATGCCCAGAGGGATGAAGCATGTAAGTTTTAAACTAACGAAGGACGGTACGAGTTAATTTTTAAAAATAGGGACTGAACGTGTCTTTTGGCACCTACGCGAGGGACGATTCGTGTAATTTACTCTTTAATTTACTTAATTTGTTCTAACTTTATATTAGTATTTATATATATTGAGTTTATATAATTATATTATTAATTTAAATATGATAATTATTTCAAATATATTAAAAATGTTAATATTTTTATTTTTATTACGAAAAATATGATGGATAACCTATTGACTCGTGTTTAAATCTTAATATTATTCAACTTGTCATGTATGTTCGTCTGTAATGACTCCAGAATATACGATATGATCTCATAGCGACTATTAGTTGGAAAGTTGGCTTGGAACCCTCCATAGCAAAAATTTCAAGCCCAACCTTGAAGGGTGTCGGATATCTAGAAAAAATGGGGCTTGATTTTAACCAAATTATGTAGATTATATTTTATGTATACCATTTTAAGCAAATAAATAGATAAAAGGCATATAGGTCTACTGGTTTAGACATGTGTTTTCATTTGTTATCAGCGTGGGTTCGATTTGCTTTCATTCAATCTTTATGTTTTTAACCTTCAACTTTTTCAAATTTGTTTTTGTCAATTTTTTAATTAATTTAGTTACCTTTTAGTTTTTCATCACAGTAATACACCCCTTAAATTTATTTTATTTATATGTAGCATTTTTTATATAAAGGTTAGGGATGGCAAAAAGCCCCATATCCGATGGGGAACCCGAAACCCGTACCCG
Organism: Lactuca serriola; assembly: GCF_051521515.1. Classification (NCBI taxonomy): domain Eukaryota; kingdom Viridiplantae; phylum Streptophyta; class Magnoliopsida; order Asterales; family Asteraceae; genus Lactuca; species Lactuca serriola. The sequence continues at coordinate 25,642,053 of NC_136410.1, forward strand.
TTTTGACCGGGGAATCCCCAAGTTGACCGGGGATGGGGAATCCCCGAATAAAAAAAGTGGGGAAGGGGATGGGGATGGGGACACCCCTAATTCCCGACCCTGGACCCGCCCCCGATATATATTAATATATAAAAGTAATACAAAACATATATTTATAGTACAATTTACAATACATAGAATTTTATCCAAGTAACCTAACTCATTAGTAATTTGTGGTTGAAATTATACTTTGTTTTTCTTTTTATCTTATTTAAACTCATGTATGATTTTTTTTTTTTTTTGTATTTTGTTCATTTATTTTACCTCAAATATCACTCTGATAATTTTTTCTACTTGATTTCTCATGTATATATTTAAATATGGTAGAAAATTTATTTATATTTTTTATGCAATCTATATATTTTTTTATATTTTGTAAAATCTTTAAACTTATGCTGGTAAAATTGAAATTTAGATGTTTTCTTTACATAAATTTTTTCATATTAAAAGAGAAAAAGAAATCCCCGATTCCCTGTTGGGGATCCCCGATCCCCGTTGGGGGTGGGGATGGGGGTTTATTTATATTCCCCGGTGGGGATGGGGATGGGGATGGGGATGGGGATGGGGATTGGGGTCCCCTGTAAAACCCGCCCTCGTTGCCATCTCTAATAAAGGTCCAGTTTATCTTTTCCACAGGACTTATAAAATCGACTGACTAGTCCTGAAAGTTTCCTTTATATATATATATATATATATATATATATATATATATATATATATATATATATATATATATATATATATATATATATATATATATATATATATATATATATATGAGTAAATTACTGAAATCGTCCCTATGGTTTGATCAAAATTGCACGTTTGGTTCCTAACCTTTTTTTGCACTCGGATCCTGTGGTTTGATTTTATTGCGTTTCTCGTCCCTATGGTTTGGTCAAAATTGCACGTTTGGTCCCTAACTTTATTTATGTAAGGGACGAAAAACGCAACAAAATCAAACCATAGAGACGATCCGAGTGCAAAAAAAAAAGTTAGGGATCAAACGTGTAATTTTAACCAAACCATAGGGTTTCAGTAATTTACTCTCTCTCTCTCTCTCTCTCTCTCTCTTTATATATATATATATATATATATATATATATATATATATATATATATATTGTAATATTTTATTATTTTATTATAAATTATTTGTCTAGTAATATTTATTTAATAATATAAAATTTAAGGTTATTATAATAAAAAGATTTTAGACAAATTTAAAAATACCTTGTAAATTAAAGGGTGTTTAAGAAAAAAAATTAGAGAAAGTAAATATATTTGGGATTTTTTTTCTATGTAAAAAATGAGTGGGTATAGAGTAGAGATCACTATTAACTTTATTTTTTTTTATTTCAAAAATAAAATAAAAATAATTTATGATCGGGGATAGTCTAAATTTTTTGTTAAAAATAAACAAATAATATTTGAAAATGCATAGGAATAATTGTTGTATTTTTTTTCAATGATATACGTTTCGAATGTTTGATATAATTCTATTAGACTAAAATACAAATTAAATTATCAAAAGGAAAATTAAATTATGATTCATTCACCCTTTAAAAATGATAAATATTCGATTGGACACAATATCCCAAAGGTTTATTTGGTGGACTGTTTTGAGGATATAAACATTCGATTGGACTTTGGAGGAAATGAGAAGGCGACGAGTTCACGTGTGCGGTATCTGTCATCGCCTCACGTGATGTCCCTACACGGCGGCCGGTGGCCATGTTATCGGGGCCCTCGCTTCCACCCCCATTCATTTGTTTTTTTTATTCACATCGTTTTTCGTGTTACTTTTTGATGTGAAACTTGCGAAGCAATGTAATGTCACATTCAATGTCAAAAAACCAACAGCTAACTTTATTTGAGAACATGATTCTCATTCACATTACTCCTTGTCATTTTATCATGTAGAGTAAGCTTTAAATTGTCTAGGATTTAATTGTATTTTATAGAACTCTATTCACGTGCATATTTTATGAACGAATATAAACAAAATCGAAAGTTTTAGAAATGAAACAAAATCTTTCATGATGATACCAGGGATGTTCGAGGCTTGGGGTCCCATGGGAGATGAGGGGTTTGAAACCTGATATCACTTGAAGAAAAATTAGTTACAATCATCTCGAGACATGCTCTCACACTCCAACCATAAGCGGTGTGGGAGTGTTTTGCCATTTGCCAAGTGATAAATCTCAATGGTAAACTTCTATTGATGACAAATCTAAACAGTAAACCCTTTTTTGTTTTCTAAATGGTTATTATAACTTTTTTTTTTTAAATCTTTTTAACATAAATACAACTATATATCCTATTGGTAAAAAAACACGACACTCAATTCATAGGCAAAGTGTGGCAAAATTTATAAAGGTTTATTTGGCACCTATGTTACATATTTTTATCATTGACAAAAAAAAAACAACCACACCCTTTAGCCTCTGTCCATCAATGTGGTATTTGTTAATTATGGTAAAAGCCTCATTAAAGAGAGGCTATGTATGCAGTATATTAATATAAAGAGAATTTTATATTGGGGTCTATATACTATACAATATATATGAAAAACAATTTATACTATAACTAATACACTCCTTTAGTTTGAGAGCATTGAGGTTTACATATATTTAAAATGATCCGAAAATCTAGAAATAACTGTGTAAGGAGACCCTTAGTTAACATATTTGGATATTGGTAAGCCGATGGCATGTGTAACACATTCTCTAACAAAATATAAATCTATCTCTACATGCTTGGTACGTTGTTGTACATGGTTAGAAGATAAATATATGGCACTCACATTATCAACAAACACAACTGTAGCTTTAGATAACAGGCATGATAACTCGAGAAGAAGATTGTAAAGCCAAGCAGCCTCTACAACAACATTTACCACCCCAAGGTACTCAGCCTCAGCAGAGGATCGAGAAACCACGTGTTGGCGTTTAGAGGACCAAGAGACATGATTGCTACCAAAATAAACATAGAACCTAAAAGTAGACTGGCAAGTGTGAGGACAGTCTGCCCAATCAGCATCAGAATAAGAGACCAAGCAATCAACTGAGGAAGGTTGGATAGATAGACCATAGGATAATGTGCCCTGAAGATAGCGAAGAATACGCTTAAGGGAGAGGAGACGAGCTTCATGCGGATCATGCATAAAGAGACAAATTTGTTGGATAACATACGCAAGATCAGGACGAGTGAAGGTAAGATATTCCAAGGCACAAGCAAGAATCCAATATGGAGTGGGATTAGCAACATGAGGACAATGAAGAGAGAGTGTGGATTTCGTGTCAGAAGGAGTGGTGCAAGGATTGCAAGAAGCCATGTCAGCATGGGAAAAAATTTCCTTAGCAAACGAAGTTTGAGATAAGGATAGACCTTTGTCAATGCGACATGCAAAAATGCCTTGGAAAAAGGAAAGAGGTCCCAATTATGACATAGGGAATTCAGAGGAAAGCCAAGACATAATGCGAGAATTAAGAGTTGAAGAAGAAGCAGTAAGAATGATGTTGTCAACATAAAGGAGAAGAAAGATATAATCAAAACCAGAGTGATAGGTAAATATCGAGTAGTCAGATCAACTGCTGGTGAAGCCAGGTGTCACAACTGTAAAATTTTGAGCCATGTAATCTATATATTCAAGTTAATGTGAATCAAAAACTTCAATCAAACACAACATGCTAGTACTACAAATAGTCATCAAACAATTGGAGACCCTAGAAGCTCTTGTTAAGTCTATTTTAGACTAGAACTTCCTTATTGGATCCCAATGGACCAATAAACTTTCAATTGGACTATCATGGGCTTAGAACCCTAATTGGGCTCTAATTGGACCCACACTTATTTATTTTAACATTTTAGGTCATGTTGGGCCTATAATGAAATGAATTGAAAACTTTGAGCCATGAATAACCTAAACTAGTCCAATAAAAATATAAAAATCATACTACATTCTTTTAAGCATAAAACACACTCTAACTAACTCAAACATTGGGCTTAAGGGCCAAAAGGCCCAAAAATCTTTTTTTTTCCTTCACATTCTCGGCCCAAAGGCCCAAACTCAAGAGGATAAGAAGAGAAGTTGACTTTGGTTGCCACCTCACTATTACCCATAGGACTTCCATGCATTATTTCCCATTCTTCCATGCATATCACTTCAAGATCACATCTCTTCTTCTCTCCTCTCTCACTCTCGGCCATACACACATACACCCACCAAAAATCTCTCAAACACTCTCTAGATCACTCAAGAACATCTCTCCCCCTCCATCCAAAATCTCGAAAATTAGGAAGCATTCAAGAAGGTTCTTCCACAAAAATCAACATCTAAGGTAAAGTTTTGCTTGGATCTATGATTTGTATTCCTTATTTATCAAACATCTCTTCCTAATCCATGCAAAAATCATGATCTTGCACTCTAGAAACCCCCATAATCTCGAAAAGTTCATCAAGGAGTGCAAAGGCCAAAAATCACTTCATTTCTTCCAATCTTTCTTCAAAAACCGAATCAACACCCCAAGGTGAGCTTCATACCCCCTATTTTCTGTTTTTATGAGTTTTGTGGGGGGGGGGGGGGGAATACAAGTGAAAGTGTAGATCTATATGTGTTTTGTATGCCTTGTATGATTTCCATGCTTATATGTATGCTTTTATGTGTTTTAATGTTGGATCTAGCCATTAAACCCCTCAAAACCGAGATATAACTTATGTTTTATGATTTTAGCTTCAAATATATTTCTACATATAAAGTGATACAAGAAAAATAGCTAAGTGGTTAGCAACAATTTTCTTTAAGCTAAAAACACACATTTTGGGCCAAAAATGTGAAAAATACAAAATTAAGGGCCCAAATTGACATTTCACAGATTCTGATGGATGAAATGTGCCAAAACAGTTTCCATAAAACTATTTCTGGAATTATATTCAATTAGAGGATTAAAAACATAAATTTCAAGCTTATTGGGCTAAAAATGAAAATTTCGGCCCAAGGAGGCCCATTATGCGAATTTTTCTGTTTTGGAGGGCCAAAACTGTGAATTTCTGTAAAACAGTGGACTATAAGTGTCCCAAATCCTTTTCAAAGGTTTAAAATGCTTTTTAAATTTAAAAAGGACCAAAGTTGCAAAAATTTTCCAATTTGGGCCAAAATTGTCAAAATTGCGAAAAGAAGGGCTAAAACCGAGAAAAACTGCATTTTCAGGGACTTAAACTGTTTTCTATGAAAAATATGCTGGAAAATATTAATTTCAATAATTTTTGGTGTTAAAATGTCAAGAAAAATAGTTTAAGGACCAAACCGGGAAATATTACATAAAAAGGGTTGAAAATGTAAATTTTACAAATAATGAGGGGCTGAAAACAGAAATATTTCAAGGCTAATTCAATATGTACGATTTGATCAAATAATGACACCGCGACTATCGACGAAATACAACTCATTACAATACCAAAAGTCGTTGTTAAACGAATTGGCTCGGTCTCGAGCCAATGGAAATCTACAACTACTAACTCTTCGATACTACGATTCATACAAATAACGTTTGGTAATACATATACATACGAGTGTGCACAGACGTCTACGCACCATCTTCGGGCCCCAAAAGTGTAAAATCTTGCTTGTTGGGCCTAGCTAGCCCAATGACCTGATCTTAAGGCCCGAAGACACATATTTTCTACGAAGTGTTGAGTTTCACCGACTTGGCACAACGTAGAGTGACTTTCAATGGCTTGTACCACTGGTCCCCAAGGGTCCTTGGTATTGCTAGAAGAGTCTGCATATTTTACGAGGCGGGTCGGGGACCCCTCGCACGCATATTTTCCCCAACCGGTTAATGGAGTCACCGGGGTCTTCGTGACCTCTTTCTCTTCGGATGTGGGACTACACCTTGTCCGGGCGATTGGATAACGCGATTAGTACTGACGACGCCTTCGGGTTCGTTAGTATATCTATAAACGGAGCGTTTGTGTAACGCGGGTTTGTAGTAAATAATCCTGCTCGAGAACCTTCCAACGTCGCCTGGGACTGACACTATACGCTATGCAACGGTTTCAATGTAACTTCATGTAACTCAAGGAACTAGGAGAACGTCGGGTTTTCCTAGGGATTTCAATACATACAGATTTGAAAAGCATACATATTCAATGAATATATTTTTTTTTACAAGTATAGAAACAAACAAGCATACCTATGGATCTTCACAAACGTTTTCAAAAGCTTTTCTTTTCAGAAAATATCGGATTTTCTGGTGGTTTTTCAAGCAATACAAACATTCGATTTCAAACACTACTTATGAACTCACCAACATTTCATATGTTGACGTTTTTCAAAATACTTGTATTCTCAGGGAACCAGTGAATCAAGGGAAATCATATTCAGTGACGGTTGCAGTTTATTTTTGAATGAATGGAACAAATTAATTTTTGGGAATGTAATGTTTTAAACAATGTATGACATGTAAACACTACTGGTTGTACTATGTAATGAATGGTGACGAATGTTGTTATGTTTCATATATATTCAATGTTATGGTATGCAATTGAGTCACGACAGCCCCCGGACGTTTCCGCCGTCTGGTTCGGGGGTGTGACACCAGGGGAGGTGATGAATACACCAAATCGCTGACACCAAGCCCTCGAAACTTGTTTGAGACCATATAGGGATTTGCGAATGCGACAAACATGATGAGGAAATATGGGATATGTATATCTAGGAGGTTGTTTCTAGTATAACCTCCTCAGAGAGGTCACCATGAAGAAAGGCATTTTTGACATCCAACTGATGTATGGGCCAGTGTTTGGATATCGCAATGCTTAGAATAGTACAGATGGTATCAGGTTTAACAAAAAGACTAAAAGTGTCATCAAAGTCAAGTCGAAGAAGTTGATAGAACCCATGAGCGATAATTCGACCTTTATAGCAATCAAGATTGTCACTACTGTCAAACTTGTGATGATATAGCCATCTACAGCCAACAATGTTGGCTTGTGGAGGAGGAGGAACAAGATCCCATGTATGGTTTGACTGAAGAACATTCATTTCAGAATCCATGGCGGATTTTCAATTAGGATTACAAAGGGCTTCAACAATAGAGCTAGGTATGGGAGAGATGTCAGAAATGGCGGATAAATTGAAAATTTGTTTAGGCCAAAGGGACCCAGTACGAGAGTGAGTGACCATGGGATGAGTTGGAGGGAGAGGAGGAGGAGGATAGGGAGTTGGAGTAATTGGGCGTGAGGAGATACTAGTGGGAGAGACATGGGAAGACAAGTCACTAGGAGTATTTAGGGTAGGGATGGAGGGACAGTGCCCATAGGAGGGATAGGAGGAGGTATGTCTTCAGGTTGGAATGAATTGTAATAGTGGAAGGTTTATCATTAATTTCAGAATAAGGAAAATGTTTTTCGTCAAAGATGGCATGACGAGACATAATGATACATTGAGAAACGAGACCAAGACAATGATAGCCACGATGATAAAGTAATGGGCCAAGGTAAACACAATCAGAAGAATGTGGAGAAAGCGTGTGAGAAGTGTTAGTGGAAAGATTTGGATAACATAGGAACTCAAAGACACGAAAATGATCATAGGAGGAAAAACGACGAAAGAGTAGCTCAAAGGTTGTTTGAAAGGAAATGGTAGAGGTGGGAAGAACATTAAGGGTGAGCTCAATGGTGAAAAGATATTTCACCAAAAATATTGGTAGAAGAGAGGCTTGGAAGAGAGAAGAACAAATAAGGTGATGGGTATTATGCAAAACATATAAATCTTATGTGTGCATGCAACCCTAAAAATTGATGTATGTTTTATCTAATTGAACATATAACTTGAACAACAAAATAGAAACCCTAGAACACTAGCATATTTTAATTTAAACTAATTACTATTAGGAGAAACATACTTTGCTTGTTATTTAGTAATAACAATGAAAATCCTTGTGTTGTTGAAGCCTTGAGAGCAAGCGTCACAAATGTCATGCCTCTAATTAGGGGTGGCAATTTATGACACGACACGATAAAAATACACGACACGAAACGAAATTTGGACGAAACTAAAATTTGAATTCGTGTTCGTGTCGTGTTCGTGTTAGCTGTAAAAAACACGATGTCGTGTCGTGTCGTGTTCGTGTTTAAAATTCGACACGAAATTGACACAATTTAGCAGTTCTTTATCGTGTTTGTCGTGTATCGTGTTATATTTCATAAAGTATTCATTAAATAAACTAGTTTTTAGTATATGTTATATTTTTCGTGTCGTGTCGTGTTTGTCGTTTTTTAATTTGTTCGTTTTCGTGTTAGTTAAAAAAAACACGACATCATGTCGTGTCGTGTCGTGTTCGTGTTACCAAAAACCTTGTCGTGTCGTGTCGTGTCAGACAGAAACACGAAACGATAGCACAATTTGCCACCCCTACCTCTAATGGTTCACACCCAACACTAGCAAATGAAGATGATTGAGGAGGAGAGAGCAATAATTTTCGGCATGACCCTCTAAGGAATAGCATGGCTGAAATTCTTATGGTTGCGGTTGTATATATAGTGCAGTCAGGAAACCCTAGATAAGCCCTAATCCAAAATTATCTTAAACCGAATAATTATCCACTTTCTTGTCTATCCACAAGGGATCGTTCTAGAATATCGTAGGCTACAAGAAACTGTCCAAGCGTAATGGAGGGTTCTATATAGCCTCTTGCTCAACTATTGAACAATTTCACTTTAGTCCTTGCACTTTTAATTAATTCCTTTAATCTCAAAATTAATTCCAATTAATTTCTGATTAAATATTAATTAAATATTGTTATTTCTAATTAATATATTATTCTCATAATATATTAACAAATTATTTATTTTGATTTATTATCAAATAATAAATCAACCTCTTCTCCAAAATCATATGTCCAGTTGCTAGTTTCAAGAGAAACCCAAAATGACTGTGTTACTATCAATTTAAGTATATATCAATAATAGTTATAGGCTTATACACCTAATCCAACAGTCTCCCACTTGGATAAGTCTAATAACTATAGTTTCCAGTATAACTTCTAAAACTGATTAGCAAATTGTAGCTCTCAAAAGCCGTTGTTGAACTCTGACCCAGTCAGTTACGTGTCCTAAGATAAGTGATCAAATATTCCTCTATTCTACAAAATATCATATAGACATGAGACATGGATTACAATCAATCTCATTGTCTAAGGTTTAGTTTCCCAATTTCTGATTTATGACGACCAAAATCAGAATACCAATTAAACATATCAATTCAGTCTAGGCTTAGCCAAACACTTTAGATGTCATCATTAAATCATCGAGGGGCCCAAAGATATCGCTTTTTCTCGTTAGGGAAAAAGGAACGAATAAACTTTGACTTATATGTTAGTACTATTTACTCATCAAATCATGCACACCAATACGTTTTATAAAATCAAGTTACTGATGCATTTACGTATTATCAATGCACAACCGACTTGCAAACAACAACTCATATATCTCCGTTTTGAGAATATAAAAAATTATGGTCTCAAAATTACTCGTGATAAAATCAATGAAATAAATTCTTTGAGTGTGGGTTTATCCAATACTCAAAATTCCCATTTTCTAAGTACTCATGAACATTGTAGAAACCATTGCAATGTCTAATCCCCATAGAAAATCTACAATCTAGTTCACGACAGTCTTAATTGACTACTTACTTCCAAAAGTACGAGTGACTATGGAGTTTCGAATCATCAAATTATTCAGGAAGTAAAACATGCAAAGTGAAACACAATAATAACCTAATTAACTATAGTCTCAAACTATTGAATATAAACAATTGAATATAAACAGAACTCTTATTATTTAATCACCATATTAATTAGACTTTATCATTGTATAATGTTTTGAGAAGCAACTAAACACTTGAATTAAACATCATTCATGTCATGTTATAAACATGCATATTATGTCTCTCTATGGTCCTTCCTTAGTGAATATATCGATTGGACACTATTCTATTGATGCTCATTTCACAATTTCAAATTTTAGTCACTAATATAATTTGTAAGAGTTCAACCTTACATGCATTGTCCTTTTGTGATGTCGTGGCATCAAAGCCATCGAGACTTAGCCAATGATATTACAAAATGATCCATTGGAACTTTGTTACTAAAAACAATTCCAAAATAATGAATTCTAAAATTCAAGATACACTCCTTGAACACCTTCCTTACATTAAAGTTTCTAACTCACATGTAGATTTTAATAAACAACTCCCTCTGCGGACACATTTCCACATTCCCATATGACCATCAATTTTGACCAAGAATCATCCCAATCTAATACATGTCAATATGGTTATTCCAAATTAATATTATACTTCCAACTGTCCACAAGCAACCGATTGTAACATCCCGGAATAGCAAAGAGTATAGTTGAAGGGCTAAAAGAGTAAAATTGGAAGGGAACTCAGCGAGTCCATGGGTGGACTCGGCGAGTAGAGTCGCGACTTGGTCGCGTGTTAAGTGGCCGACTCGACGAGTCAGTAAGGTGGACTTGGCGAGTACGCGCTGAGTGGAGAAAACCCTAATTCTCGGGGTTGAGCCCTATATAAAGAACATAACATTCATTCCCCCAGCTTCTTTACTCATCCTCAAGTCCAGAAACCCTTAGCCTTCGTGTGTGAGTGATCAAATTGCATTGGGAAGCTTGGAGAAGCAATTGTTGAGGAAATCTTGAAGGGTAGGAGGCTTGGAGCAAGGGGCTTTGCTTGGATTCGAGTTCCATTGCAGTTGGGGCGTTCTTTTGAGGTAATATCTCGTCCTTGGGCTGTTATTCTTATGGATTCATCATTATGGGGTTTGTGGGGAGCTTATCTTTTGGTGTTTTGGAGTTTAGAGGTTAGATATGAGATTGCTACCTTAGATCTGGAATGGAGAAGGGTTGGAATGCCTGAAAGTCCCTGTGTTTGAGTGTGTAGTGAAGCTATCATGTCCCAAACCCTAGCCCTAAAGTGTTAAAGGCCTAGATCTCTTTGGATTCACGTAAAGTTTGCCACTTTACGTGATGGATGGGTTGTAGGAGGCTAGATCTATGTTTTGGATCAATTGCATGGCCTGGAGTGCTTCTGTATGGATTCAGACCGGTGGTACTCAGCGAGTCACATGGGTGGACTCGACGAGTTGCTTGAAGATGAGCTGGAACTCGAATAGTTGGAAGAACAACTCGGCGAGTTGGATGAAGATGGCCTGGAACTCGGCGAGTTGTATGAACAACTCGGCGAGTAGGTTGAAGATAGCCTTAGACTCGGCGAGTCTGTTCTTGGACTCGACGAGTCTTGTCGAAGAGTCCCAATATTTTCTGGTCGAGTCGAGAATCGGTGAGTCAAGGGATGACTCGGTGAGTTATATGCGAGTGGACTCGGAGTTGTTGGACTCGGCGAGTCTCGGGGTGACTCGGCGAGTTAGGTCACGGATTGAGGGAAATCCTGAGATTGGGGACTCGGCGAGTCATCGGGTTGACTCGGCGAGTAGAGTCGGTCAGGGGTTGACTTTGACCTTGTCCAAGGGTTGACCAATTGTCTTCCGGGGGTATTTTGGTAATTAAGGGTATTTATTGAGTTGAGTGTTTTGGTGTTCAGTGGAGGAGTTCGTGTCGGAGTTTGGAGCAGTGGGATCTTATCGTTTCAGCCGACAGTTTCGAGGTGAGTTATCCTCACTATATCAACAGGGTCTAAGGCACCAAGGCCGGCCCTTATCGGATTGAGATTCGGGTAGTTGTTGTTCTGTTACTGCTTTCATATGTTTGCATCCTGAGCGCTAGGATGGTATATGTTAGAGACCTGATTGAGATCAGTATCTTGAGAGATAGGGAGATGCTATGCTAGTGATTTGTTAGGTCGGTATCCTGGTTAGGATGATGATATGTTATGTGATCTGTTTGATCTGCTTGTTGACTGTGAATTGCTATATGATTGTATGTATATGTGCACATGGTTGTTTGGACTGGAGTTGGGTTGAGGCGGGTCCTGCTTTGTGTTGTAGGCCAAGATATCCAGGGCGGACCGGTTGTTCCGAAGGCCCAGCGAGCGGTCCGGATAGGCTGTAGGCCCCAAGAGGGCGGACCAGACGTGCTGAGGCTCGGAGAGTGGACCAGGCCGACTGAAGGCCCGGTGCGGGCGGACCAGTCATATTGTAGACTCAGAGAGTGGACCAGGTGGATTGAAGGTCCGGTGCGGGCGGACCAATCACACTGCAGACTCGATGTATGTGGTTAGATTCGGAGAGTGGACCAAGTGGATTGAAGGCCCGTTGCGGGCGGACCAATCACACTGTAGACTCAAGGTTTATGGCTAGACTCAGAGGGTGGACCAGGTGGACTGTAGGCCGATGCGGCGGACCAGTCACACAGTAGACCCAAAGTGCATGGCTGTTCTGTGATCAGATATGTTGTGGCATGTTATGCGTGTATGGTATAAGCGGTTGGTATTTTGGGGATATCTCACTAAGCTTTCGGGCTTACAGTTGTGGTTTTATGTTTTTCAGGTTCTTCAGGAGACCGTGGCAAGGCGAAGGCGTGATCGTACCGCTCCTCATGATTTTGTAGTAATGTGATTCTGGGAATACGCTAAATGTTTTGTATTGAAAACCTTTTTGTAATGATTTAATGGAATCGATTTGTTTTTGAAAAATTTAAAATTGGTTGTATTTTTCGGTCGTTACAAGTTGGTATCAGAGCCTTGGTTTGAGTGAATTGGAGAAACACTCGTGTGACTCCAGTCTCAAATCGAGGAGAGTTTTCAAAAGAGAGTTTAAAATGGTTTTCAAATGATTAAAGGAGGACGCGGAGGTACGATCAGCCAGAGCCAGTAAGTAACCCCAAAATACCATGCATGTTATTTGTTTTTGAGCTTTGATAGAACAACATGCTAGTGTTAGGCTAGGGATCTTCAGGATTTCATGATAATGTTGCCTGATTTGTGATGCCTGTAGCCTAGGGTTTCCTTGTGGGAGATTTTCAGAGTTCCTCTAGTGGTGAGGGTTGAGAGTTATTATGCATGTTTTCACTAGGGTGTTGTGGTAGTACTTCATACAAATATGGGTAGGTATGGAAGGTAGTATGGGCCCGTACTACTGAAAGCACAGGACCCATACGCGTATCAGGGAAACCATGACCTCTAGGGTTGGGTTGAGAGAGTTGGATCCCAGGATAATGGGAAGAGTCTGAGATTTTGTGTGGTGTTTTTCAGTATAGAGATTCCGAGGCATGATGAGAGTGGATCCGGATCAGGATCGGGAGCAGGAGAGGGAGTTCCGGGCAGGTCAATACCGCCCGAGGTTATCGGTAAGATGAGCACGTGTGAGTTGGATGCGAGGATTCGTGAGATCCTGCGTGATGAGATTGCTGAGTTGTTCCGGGCTGAGTTGTCGGAGCTGTTTGGGTCGATCAAGACCGCCATGGTTGAGTATTTTGATGAGCGCTATGCAGCTCTCATAGAGACGGCTGCCGCGGCGGCTACAACAGCTGTAGCAGCGGCAGGGGGAGGAGCTGGTCGGGGCTTTCAGTATCGGGACTTCGACAATACGAAGCCTCCCACCTTTGATGGAGTTTAGGACCCGATTGTTGCTATGAGGTGGTTATCGGACGTGGAGGGGTGTTTCTTCACGTGTTCATGCCCTGCTGATCAGAGGGTGAGGTGTGCTCTGAACCTGTTGAGGCTCGGGGCGAAGGATTGGTGGAGATTGACCACGGAGTCATATTCGGATGCGCAGAGGGATGCGGTTTCATGGGATCAGTTCAGGGAGATGTTCAATACTCGTTATGTTCCACAATTTGAGAGGGAGAGATTGGCTCAGGAGTTCCTTGAGCTGAAGCAGGGTTCGGAGTCGGTGACTGAGATCACCAGGATGTTCACTGAGAGGGCAATGTTTTGCCTAGAGTTCGCTTCGGAGCAGGCTCAGATGTCTCGATATCTGAGCATGCTCAAGAGGGATATCAGACAGTTTGTGTCTACCCAGAGGTGCGAGACCTTGTTGGAGTTGCAGGAGGCCGCTAGGCGGCGTGAGTTAGAGATTGAGTTGCAGTTGCGTGAGCTGAGGCAGGCTCCGGTGCAGTCGCAGCCGGCGCCGAAACGGTCTAAGACCGTTGATGTTAGAGTGGGGGATCTGAGCAGCCACACCTGTGGGAAGTGTGGGAGGGGTCGCACCGGAGTTTGTAGGTCCGGTGGTGCATGCCGCAAGTGCGGAAAGGAGGGGCACTATGCGAGGGATTGTCGGCAGTCAGCGCCGGTTCGGGATTTGAGGATTTGTTATCATTGTCATCAGGTTGGACATTTGAGGGTCAACTGTCCACAGCTTGCTGCGGGACCGGTGCAGGCTCCAGCACCGGCCACTTTGAGGATTACAGGTGGAGGTCAGGGTGGAGCGGAGCCCCCAAGGGCTCAGGGTCGTGCTTATCAGCTTGCGGCAGAGGAGGTCAGAGCAGTGCCGGATGCAGCTGCGGGTATGTTTCTTTCTTGATATCTTGTTATCTTGTGATTATTTATGGTGTATTGTTTATGTGCTGGTATCTTTGTGTGGTTTTCGATGGTATTCGTCGTTTTGAGGTTTGTGGTTTGGTTATGGGTTATTGTATTGGGAATTTCGTTGGTTATCATTCATGAGGGTTATTAGTGGAAACCTGGCATTGGTTTGAAGGCCGGGTAGCATCTGCTTTCTGAGGAGTGGTTAGATGCAGATTGAATTTCTTTCGAGCGGGTTAATCAGTGTTGATGTGGGATCCTGTTAAGGTTGTTTATGCCTGTGTAAATCAGTCTGCGTGTAGGTGTTGGTTTTGTGCAGAGCTGTTCTGGGAGATCGGTGATGGCGACCGGTGGTTGTTAATCAGTGCTACAAGTGGGGGAGAATTGGAAAATTCTCCGGGAGATCGATGAGTATTTGAGGGTGCTTAGCTGCTTGGATTTCAGCAGTGGTTCTGTCAGTCAAGAGTATAGGCTGGTACGAGTAAGCGGCAGGCATGTGGGGCGGGATACAGACCTAGGGCATTCGAATGTGGAGGGCCTGGGAGCAGGCTGGGATCGAGCATGTGCGATTGAGACAGAGTTCGGAACCCTTAAAGGGTTAGAACAGTATGCATGGGAGGATTTCCGGGAGAGATAGCTCGGAATGATGAATGCTAGTTGAGCGGTCCAGATAGACTGAAGGCCGGTAGGCGTACTAGTCAGGCCGAAGGCTCGGAGAACGGTCCAGCCAAACTGAAGGCACTGAGAGCGGTCCAGATTGGCTGAAGGTTCTAAGAGTGGTCCAGATTGGCTGAGGGCCTGGTGAGGCGGTCCAGTCATGCTGAAGACTCTGCAGGTATTGCTAGTCCGGTTGAGGAGATGGATTGAGTATGTTGCGATGTGTTAGCATCAGGAGGTCTGGCCCCGGGTATTGATCTTGATTAGTGGAGATGGTGCATGGACTCAAGAGTCCTTGCGAGTAGATTCAGAGCACGTGTGTTGCATGGATAGCGGTTATGCTATAAAGGGGTGGTGCAGCGTTGGGTGAGCACCGTGGCACTTGTTGTGGTGACAAGGCAGCCAAGTGGATTTCCTTGGTAAGGAATGAGAGAGGAGTGTAACTCCGAGAGGGAGTGCAAGTTCATGGAAGTGAAAACGGCAGAGCAGAGTTATGATTAGAGTGATCCGAGTATGGTTATTGAGCAGCATGTTTGCGGCAGTGGAATGGATTCACATCCGGATTGGGATGTCTGCTGAGGTCGCGGAGGGAATTCCGCGGGTGTAGAGCCAAGAGGCTCGGAAGGGATGCAGGGAGAGAGTCTTGGGCTCTCAGTGTGATTCTGATCAAGGGTTGAGTGCGTAGTAGTGGTTCATCCTGGGGGATGTTTGGAGATATCATCAGTGTATCGGGTTTTCCCAACCTGAGGGTGCTAGAGCTAGTTCAGCATGTGTATGTGATTACAAGAGGAGAACTCATGGGAGTTGCTCTGAAGAATGTGTCTTTCTGTCAGCAGAATGATTAGAGTTGGACTCGGATCGGGAATCCGGTGGTGCATGGTTATCTTCTAACTCATATGGGTCGAGTGATGGTTGTGATTTGGAGCAGTGATGCATCTTGGGTAATTATCGATTGTTCAGTGTGATTATCAGAGGGTACAGCCGGTGCCCGGTTTGAGACGGTGGTCAGGACACCGCAAGGAAAGAGGAAATGAGTTCGAGTTTCGATGGTTATGCCTTGAGGAACCTGGTCCGGTTAGGGCCAGGTGGCGCGTCGTGGGAGTATTTTGGAGTTGAGTTGCCGTAGGCTTCGAGGACGAAGCCTAATTTAAGTGGGGGAGGATTGTAACATTCCGGAATAGCAAAGAGTATAGTTGAAGGGCTAAAAGAGTAAAACTGGAAGGGAACTCGGCGAGTCCATGGGTGGACTCGGCGAGTAGAGTCGTGACTTGGTCGCGTGTTAAGTGGCCGACTCGGCGAGTCAGTAAGGTGGACTCAGCGAGTAGGCGCTGAGGGGAGAAAACCCTAATTCTCGGGGTTGAGCCCTATATAAAGAACATAACATTCATTCCCCCAGCCTCTTTACTCATCCTCAAGTCCAGAAACCCTTAGCCTTCGTGTGTGAGTGATCATATTGCATTGGGAAGCTTGGAGAATCAATTGTTGAGGAAATCTTGAAGGGTAGGAGGCTTGGAGCAAGGGGCTTTGCTTGAATTCGAGTTCCATTGTAGTTGGGGCGTTCTTTTGAGGTAATATCTCGTCCTTGGGCTGTTATTCTTATGGATTCATCATTATGGGGTTTGTGGGGAGCTTATCTTTTGGTGTTTTGGAGTTTAGAGGTTAGATCTGAGGTTGCTACCTCAGATCTGGAATGGAGAAGGGTTGGAATGCCTGAAAGTCCCTGTGTTTGAGTGTGTAGTGATGCTATCATGTCCCAAACCCTATCCCTAAAGTGTTAAAGGCCTAGATCTCTTTGGATTCACGTAAAGTTTGCCACTTTACGTGATGGATGGGTTGTAGGAGGCTAGATCTATGTTTTGGATCAATTGCATGGCCTGGAGTGCTTCTGTATGGATTCAGACCGGTGGTACTCGGCGAGTCACATGGGTGGACTCGACGAGTTGCTTGAAGATGAGCTGGAACTCGACGAGTTGGAAGAACAACTCGGCGAGTTGGATGAAGATGGCCTGGAACTCGGCGAGTTGTATGAACAACTCGACGAGTAAGTTGAAGATAGCCTTAGACTCGGCGAGTCTGTTCTTGGACTCGACGAGTCTTGTCGAAGAGTCCCAATATTTTCTGGTCGAGTCGAGAATCGGTGAGTCAAGGGATGACTCGGTGAGTTGTATGCGAGTGGACTCATAGTTGTTGGACTCGGCGAGTCTCGGGGTGACTTGGCGAGTTAGGTCGCGGATTGAGGGAATTCTTGAGCTTGGGGACTCGGCGAGTCATCGGGTTGACTCGGCGAGTAGAGTCAGTCAGGGGTTGACTTTGACCTTGTCCAAGGGTTGACCAATTATGTTCCGGGGGTATTTTGGTAATTAAGGGTATTTATTGAGTTGAGTGTTTTGGTGTTCAGTGGAGGAGTTCGTGTCGGAGTTTGGAGCAGTGGGATCTTATCCTTTCAGCTGACGGTTTCGAGGTGAGTTATCCTCACTATATCAACAGGGTCTAAGGCACCAAGGTCGGCCCTTATCGGATTGAGATTCGGGTAGTTGTTGTTATGTTACTGCTTTCATATGTTTGCATCCTGAGCGCTAGGATGGTATATGTTAAAGACCTGATTGAGATCGGTATCTTGAGAGATAGGGAGATGCTATGCTAGTGACCTATTAGGTCGGTATCCTGGTTAGGATGATGATATGTTATGTGATCTGTTTGATCTGCTTGTTGACTGTGAATTGCTATATGATTGTATGTATATGTGCACATGGTTGTTTGGACTGGAGTTGGGTTTAGGTGGGTCTTGCTTTGTGCTGTAGGCCAAGATACCCAGGGCGGACCGGTTGTTCCGAAGGCCCAACGAGCGGTCCGGATAGACTGTAGGCCCCAAGAGGGCGGACCAGACGTGCTGAGGCTCGGAGAGTGGACCAGGCCGACTGAAGGCCCGGTGCGGGCGGACCAGTCATATTGTAGACTCAGAGAGTGGACCAGGTGGATTGAAGGCCCGGTGCGGGCGGACCAATCACACTGCAGACTCGATGTATGTGGTTAGATTCGGAGAGTGGACCAGGTGGATTGAAGGCCCGGTGCGGGCAGACCAATCACACTGTAGACTCGAGGTTTATGGCTAGACTCAGAGGGTGGACCAGGTGGACTGTAGGCCGGTGCGGCGGACCAGTCACACAGTAGACCCAAAGTGCATGGCTATTCTGTGATCAGATATGTTGTGGCATGTTATGCGTGTATGGTATAAGTGGTTGGTATTTTGGGAATATCTCACTAAGCTTTCGGGCTTACAGTTGTGGTTTTATGTTTTTCAGGTTCTTCAGGAGACCGTGGCAAGGCGAAGGCGTGATCGTACCGCTCCTCATGATTTTGTAGTAATGTGATTCTGGGAATACGCTAAATGTTTTGTATTGAAAACCTTTTTGTAATGATTTAATGGAATCGAGTTGTTTTTGAAAAATTTAAAATTGGTTGTATTTTTCGGTCGTTACACCGATCCTTTGGTAGACCTCAGAATGTTTCTACCAGTTGTTTAACAACTTTAGTTACACCAAGTTCTAGTTCTTTTCCTCTCTCAATTCCCTAGGAATTTGGAAAAATTAGAACAAGTGAATATTATAGCATATGTAGTCGATCTTATATTTGAAGCATATGAGACTCGATTCATAATATCTTACATAAAGACGTGATATTTGATCAGTCCCTTGCTATAATATTTTCCATATATCAAATTTCCTATATTGAATCATTTCAACACGATATTCATATATGTCCATAACTAAGTTCATTTAAACCCCATCAATCTACACTTTTAGATTTGAAACGAAGTATGAGTGCCTTCTCCCTCAGGCCTTTCTATAGAGAAACAATTTCCAAACTTTGCAACTTGAAAATTTGTAAACTTTGTTTCTTATGAATAGTATTTCCAACTTGCAACGCTTAGCATAACAATTAATCTCCCACTAGCATAACATTTATGCTCCCACTAGCTTTGAAATGTACCCAGAAATCAGGTGGACTTCTAGAAATCAATACTCTTGACTTTCTTACTAAAGTGCAGATTTCTAATACGTGATGCTTTGATAAGTCTTCAACTAGAATTCTCAAGCTTTTACGCGTTTCATTAGATAGTATATGTGTGTGTATGTGTTTAAAGTCTTTTAGAACTTATAACCATATGTCCTGAAGGTTCAAACAATTCCTTGCATCTCTCACAATTCGAACTATGAAAAAGGATGTCGTAATCATATTGCAAATTTGAAAATGCAATTAACACAACTACTAACCATAATGATACTTATCAGATCTTTAAGTAAACTATCGAAAGTGTTTCCTCATAATCATTCTCATGTATTAGAGCAAAAAAAAATTCCACCTAGATTTTTATGTATCAGTTCCTTCAGGCACCTACTATCGATCATTTCCAGGCTGTAAAACGTATCCTTCATTATGTTAAAGGCACCCTCTCCTATGGACTTTACTTTAATTGGCCGTATTCTTCATCGGTCCTTGGTTATTCTAATGCTGACTAGGCTAGATGTATTGAGACTCGTCGCTCAACCTATGGTTGTTCTATATTCCTTGGAGAAAATCTTGTATCTTAGAGTGCTAAAAAGCAACCTATTGCTCTCGTTCTAGTTGTGAGTTTGAGTATAGAGCCATGGCAAATACAGCTTCAGAGATTTTTTGGGTTACCCATTTGCTATGTGAGCTTCATGCCTTTCCTGATTCAGTTCTAACCCTTTTATG
Source organism: Lactuca serriola (assembly GCF_051521515.1). NCBI lineage: Eukaryota > Viridiplantae > Streptophyta > Magnoliopsida > Asterales > Asteraceae > Lactuca > Lactuca serriola. The sequence continues at coordinate 25,661,989 of NC_136410.1, forward strand.
CGACAACAAAAGTGCTTTATTTCTCAAACAAAATCCCATATCGCACAAACAAGCAAAATATATTAATATTGATTATCATTTTGTTCGTGAACTGGTGTCCTCTGCAAAACTAAACTCCAACTTTATTCCCACGCATCTTCAACTAGGCGATATTTCACTAAAAGTCTTTAGCGCCCGTTGTTTGAAAGTTTTCGTACCAAGCTTCGTGTTGGTCCACCACCGCTTTGCTTGCCGGGGGTATTAGCGATAATATTAGAACTAATATTAGAGATAATGATAAGACTAGATAGCACCTGTATTGTTAATTAATTTCTTGTATTTAAGGCTAACAGTACATCTGTATTCCATATATATATATATATATATATATATATATATATATATATATATATATATATATATATATATATATATATATATATATATATATATATATATATATATATGGTTAAGTTCAAATGAGAACACTATTTAATGTGAGAACGTGAGAACACTATTTTATGTTACTATTCTACTATGAATTTAATATGTATAGTATTGTAGTAATTATAATATGAATATATTCAATTTTATATTGCTATTCTACTATATATATATATATATATATATATATATATATATATTAATTTAGTAAATTTTAATGTGAATGTTAAATATGTGATTGTTCATATATTCGGTGATAAATAATGTCATAAAGTTGTACATACAAAATTTTAATGTGAATATTAATGTGTGATTGTTCGTATATTTGTTGATGAATAATGTCATATCGTTGTATATACAAAATTCATAGTAGAATAATAACATAAAGTAGTGTTATCACGTTCTCACATTAAATAGTGTTCTCATTTGAACTTAACCCCTATATATATATATATATATATATATATATATATATATATATATATATATATATATTAAGAAATAAAGAATACATTCAAGAGAAACAAATCTTATATCTCTATTTTCTTTTTGCTTTTTAATAAGTCTCCACTAGTGAATACCATTTCCACAACCTAGTGGATTGGTTGTGGAATTGTTAAAATCCAATGTGACCTCATCTTCACTCATAAATCGCTCATGAGGATACCCCTTAGCCTAAAATGCAAGGAGTAGATAGGGATTATAGTTTATGTATTATGGTAAAAAGCAAAAAAGATCACAGACACACAAAGGCATGGATGTGATTATAGGAAAGATGGCGCTGATAAAGTATTTAGGTAGGGGGTGAAAGTTGAGGAGTTTGCTAGAGAGTATGTTGATTAGGTACGTGGCCAAGATTAAATATGTGGTTAGCTAAAAACAGTTTCCATTTTACCGTATAGAGAGTTTTTTTAGAATATTTTGAATGTATTTCTTTGTTTTGCAAAAACTAAAAACATTACATTATCTAAAGGTTTTGTACTAAAATGGATTCCTACATTTCCTAATCTGTTGAAGAGAGGTATAAATATGTTTTCTTCATCATGCCCTTTCTGTAGGATTGAAGAAGAGAGTATTGATCATATTTTTTTCACTTGTGTTGTTGCTGCAAGATTGTGGAGTTGGCTGGTGGAGTGGTCGGTGATTATGCAAAGCCAGCCTAGTTGTTGTCTGGATTTACTGGAGTTGCAAAATCAAAAGACAAGTGATAAAAGAATCAAAAAATTGAAAATGTCTCTCATTTACTCCACACTTTGGGTAATTTGGAAAGCTCGGAATGCATTAGTCTATAGAAATGAAAGGCAAGTAGTAATGTTTATGGCAGTGTGAGCACGTTTAATTGGATAAAAAATACGGTTAAGTCATCTAATCTTGATTGGTATGTGTAGTGTATGTCTCCTATGTTGTCTTTCTCTTATAATCAGGGTTGAGCTGCTTGGTTAGGTGTCCTTTTTCTCTCAGTGCCACTATTATTAGTTCACCATTAAAAAAAAAAAGTAAAGCTTTGTACTTCTAAAAACAAAGAATTAAAAATAGAATTCTATAGTTGGCAGATGGCATGTTACTTGTACAAGAAGTTGGAAGTAAAGGTTTTGGGGATTTCACTTTATGGGATTGTTGGTAGTGTATGTGAATTCTAATATAAACAATATAAATTATTATTAAGTGGTACTAAAATGATGTTTGGCTTCGAAGACGAAGAGTAAATTTAAAAATAATTACGGTTTGTTTGAAATAAAACAATAATGAAAATTAACACTAAAAACATTCTTCAAATTTTTAAACACATGGAGAATGGTCTCGTTCAACTTCAAACCCATTTCTATATTCAAGTAGTATTGTTATTCTTTTTTAACGGCATATATTCAAGTTCTAGTAATTGATTAGAAATAATAAAAACGATACTTTACAAGGGCATTGCATACAAGCATTTCAAATAACATCTACTATGAAAGCTTTATTATTTAACCCAGAAAAAGGTTTTAAAACTATACTATCAAAAATAGAATTTATTACGCATAGGAATCTCATCATAAACTACCGAATTTCATTGCTTCCAAAACATCCGCATTGTAGTCAAAATAATCACCTCAATCCGCTTCTTTTTATTATTTGACCATCTAGAGTCATCTAACCAAGAAAATCATTCAACTATAGAATTATTCACAGAAAAACAATATCACACGACCACACTTCTATCAAGATATGACGATGGATACATCGAAAAGAGGTTGTTTCTACACCCGTTTTGCTAACTGGACACTCCAAAGAATCCAACTCGATGTTTTTTTTATAAAATGAAAACCGAGTTGGAAGTCTATCAAGCAATAGCCACCAAATAAAAATGTTTACCTTCATAGGAACTATTTTGCACTACCTTGTACTTCTAAAACCATCAACAAGAGAAACATCGTCTATACATTTTCTAGTTGAATTAACCGTAAAACATCCAAACGGGTCAAACATCCATATATACGAATCTGGACTTGTTGTTTGAATATCATGTACGATCTCCAATAAATCTTATAATTGTTCATTTTTACATCCACCTCTAATTTCTTTTCCCAGAGCCCATATAAATATAAGAGAAACGATATTTATATAAGTTTTAAGCCTCAAATTATGAACTACTAATAAATTCATTACTACTCTAAGTTGATTAAAAGTTATTGCTGTTATCTTCTTTTAAGAAAATAGTACTACTACTAGTCTACTACCACTAAAAATAATAATCGTTAATAGTTAAGGTTTTTATTATATATATATATATATATATATATATATATATATATATATATATATATATATATATATATATATATATATATGTTGGGTCTGATACCGATGAAGATTCAAAAAATGGTGAAGACTGCAAGTACAATTCTGTATCATCCAATTTTTCTAGGGCAACAATGTCAAACCTAATACTTGGATGTGACACGTTCGCATGCAACCCACGTTTGTGATAATTAATACGGACTTAAAAATTTAACGAACGTTCATTGAACGTCATTTAAGTGAGTTTTATTTATTTTCGTTGTTTTATTTCATTAAAAAAAATTAATTTTTTTAACATATATATACTCGGTTTCCAGTTTTTTTCGTTTTTATATTTTTTTTTTGTTTTTTATTATTATTTTTATTTTTTTAATGTCTTTACTACATAATTGAAGATACTCATGTTTTATTTAATTTTGTTTTATTTTTTATTTTTTTAAACTAAATATCAGTTCGAGTTTTCAATGTTTAACAATTATAAAATTTTAAATAAAAAAAATATTAATAATCATAATATTTTCTATTCATACTATTTTTAAATAATAATATTTTTTTATCATAAAAGTTTGAATCAAATTATTATGAGTCATAATATTTTGAATCATAATTTTGAATCAATAATATATTCAATTAAATAAAAGTTTTATTCCAAAAAAATTATGGATCACTATATATTTTAAATCATTTAATTTTGAATCATAAAAGATATATTATAATCTCCTTTATATTTTAATCTCATTAAAATTGAAAAAATAAAAACTAAATGGACTATGTTACCCCTACATTCTAAATCATGGGAAATTTATCTTGAAGACCTGTTGTTAACCTTCAAGTGTCGTGATGACAACTGCTTTTCTATTTCTTTCTTATTTTGATTTTTTGCTTCTTACAAAATGAAAAAGAGTAAAAATGACTTTCCTTTTACTTTTTGATTTTGTATTTCGTCAATAGTTAAAAAAAATATATTAAATAGGTATAACCGACTGTGCTATCAATTGGAATCTCTGTTATCGGTCGTTTAGGGCCCGTCTGGTGAGGAGAAGACAATGGTACAGAACAGAACTACAACTTTTGAGAGGGTGTTTGGCATACCTAGAACTGGAACAAAGTAAAAGTTTGACCAAGTCCAATGGACAATTCACTAAAAAAAATAGTCCCACCCAAAAAGGTGGAACTCAACAGAACACGTATTCATGTTTTCTCAATCTAATGAAAATATCCCTAGAGCGGTTCTCACCTTTAGTCTTCAACTTTCTCGTTATCCACCATTCTTATGAAATTATCCTCTTCTTCAATATGATCGTCTTCCTATATCAATTGCACACAGAAATTGATTTTTTTCATATTACCGATTACCGATTTTTTTCAGTATCATCGTCTTCAATCTCATCTCTGTCTTCCAGGATTTCTCATATGCGCAGATTATCCCAGGTACAATTTTTTTTGTTAAACTTCATATCTTTACTTACCTGCTTGATTTCGATTTTTCATCTATATTTCTTGATTTCTTGATAATTACCTTCATCTTGATCTGCTCTTTAGTTATCAGTTGATTTCTTGATAATCAATTGATTTTTTGATAATCAATTAAATGAGTTATCAGTTAATATAGAGACGACTTCCTGCTTAAGATGTATAGTTTATTGATTTCTTGACAAATGATTATACTATTTCTTCTTTTCCTATTCCCTTATAATTAAATATGAGCATTTTTTATTTTAAAAAAGATATTTTATATGTGTACAAGTCAAAGTTTGACTTATGTTTCACGAGTTTTCATTAAAAGAACAAGTCCACTGTGACAACATAGTCTCTTCGATGCAAAGTTAAAGTTAGTTTGGTAATGTTCTTACAGTTTAGAAGATAAGGATAATATGGTATATTTAATTATTATTTCAATTTTAGTGATTTTAAATTATTAAAAAGACAAAATTACATAAATGGTCCTTGTGGTTGACAAAATCGACCAACTATGGTCCTTATGATGAATTCTTTACACAGATGGTCTCTATGGTTTCTAAATCTTGCGAAGACGGTCCTTTGGGCTAAAGGCATTAACTTTTTCAGTTCAGTGTCATGTGAAATGACATATTTGTCCTTCCAACATAAGGACCATTTATGTAATTTGTTCTTGCTATAGGGACCATTTATGTAATTTTCTCTATTATTTATTATTGTTTTTACTTAATTTATTTATACATTTTAGGATTTAGATATTTTTAAGGTTTTATTTGAATATATTGTTTAATGTTTTTTTATATATATTTTTTTCACTAATATTTTTTAATGTTTTTTTCAAAAAAAATTGTTCTTATTTTTTTTTTATGTTTTTTCAAATATATTTACTGATGTTTTATGATGTTCTATTGGAATAATTTTTTCTAATTCTTTTACGTTTTGTTATAATATATTTTTTTAATGTTTTTATTAGGTTTTTATTTTAATATTTTTGAAGAATTTATGGTCACTATAATCATAATTCGTAACTTACTTCACATACAATGATATTTTTTTTTTCTTTTTATTTTAATATAGATAAGGATATATAGTTATTATTTTTAATACATATATTTAGCTATATAAAACATATAATGTTGTATGAGTATTATTTTTGTAAAATTTTTATAAACGTTTTTTGTAAAAAAAACATGTAAAAAGGTTTGTTAAACTTGAATAGGATTAATATCGATAGGCTAATTGGAATACACATAATAATCGGAATTCGAAATGGAAGTCAGGTTATACATAGGCTAGTCGAAATCTGTATAACTTAAATATGCATAAAATATCTAAAAACCATGGTTGTAAAAAACGCTAGATGTTTGTTAGTCGGTGGATTGGGGTAGAGCAAAATACCTAATGATCTCTCTCCCTTCCCCCCCCCCCCCCCCCCCCCCCCTTCGTGCTTCCGACATGCCTATCCTAGCCGGCTACTGCTCATTAGACATTAAAATCTATTTTTCCCGATCTCTCTCCTCTCTCAGCTATTTTCTTCCCCACTCCATCATGACTATAGAAAAACTCTATGGTCTTGCAAACATTAAAACATATATTCCACTTATTTATGATCTGGATCGTTTAAGCTATGATTCATGGGGACGGTTATTTGAAACTCATTGTAATGGTTTTAGAGTTTCAAAACACCACGATTGAAAAGAACCAAAAAAAAAAAAAAAAAAAAAAAACACCATAAGACAAAAGCATAATGGGATAGAATCGACTCAACTATCAAGATGTGGATTTTTATCAAGATGTGGATTTATGAGAGTAATGAGACAATCTCATAGCCATAAGAATTTTGTACGACAAAGCATAATAGAATAGGATCAACTCAATTAATGTATGTGGTCCATACATAAAGGGTTGTTCGGGAGGACTTTACCCACCACATAAAGTCAAGATGGTTAAAGTTGAAGACAAACATAAAAATTTTGTAGGACAAAAATCCTACTGAAAGTGAAGGTGGCAGTAAATGCTAGCTAGCTATGTTATGTGAATCAAAATGTTGTTTGTTTAAATTGGAGCATGGGGGAAGATGGAAGTAGCGAAATTAGGTTTTGAGGTGGACTTGTTGTATACCATTGTTAGACAAGGGATTGAACATGTCAATTCAAAATTTCATTGGAGAGTGGTGTAGATCATCAAAATTAAAGGAATAGAGATTGTGGTCGTTTGGGCATATTTAAGGAGACAACCAACAATTGTATAAAGATAATCATAATCGATGATGCAAAAATGATGACACATAAGTGAGATGATATTGTGAGGTTGGACATGAGAAAGTTTGACTTAGGGGGTGTTAGGCTTAGCTTTTTACAGCCAAAAGTCTTTTTTGGAAAAGAAAAAAAAGCAAAAGATGTTTGACAAACTAGTTTTAGAAGCTATTTTTGAAGTTTTTACATAAGGAAAATGAACTTTTTGAAAAAGTCAGGAAATCCTGATTTTTTATAACTTTTCCAAAAAGAACTTTTTGGTTTGAAAAGCAAAGCCAAACATCTAAAGAGGAAGAGGATGTTGAAGCGTAAAATCAAGATTGTTACTACTCTTGTCTTCTGTTACTTTTCTGTTTTATAACTGTTTTTATTCACTATTACCTTTTGTTTCTATAAACCTATATATTAAAAATATGTTTTTTTTTTGGTTGTATTATGAAAAATATGGTGATATTGTAAAACTTTTAAAACTTGGTATCATCTGCACCCTACACATGTAGGTTTTGGAACTTATCAGTTGAACTAAATGGTTGTATTAAATGAGGTCGGTCGAAATTCAACTAAATGCTTTGAACTTGGGATCACAAGTCAATGGAAGCAGAAGTTGGTTGTAGCCTTTTAGCCATCATTCTTCTTTAATTCTTCTCACAACCCACAAATAACTACTAATCTATTATTACTTATTAATCATAGTCAAAATAACCACACTTCTTAACTTCTTTTATTTATTTTATTTTCATCTCCAAATTCCAATTTTATATACCATATACACAAGAGTTGTTACAAATAATGAAAGATATAGAAAAATTAATAATATAGAAACTCATACAATAAACAGACAAAAAAATCAAATTTGTTTTATAGCAGATCAAAATCAAAGGTGGAATATGTTCACATCAAAAAACTTTTTCGATTAATAATTCAAGAAAACCCTAACCCAAGATGTGCAAAGATTCGATCCATGAACACAAACAACTAGAACAAGTAACGACCACGTTACACAAAGTACCTTTTAGCTGCCGTTCCCAATTTATTTATTCCTAAGCAATCGGACCAAAATTAACATTATTCAAATCCCATAAAATAAAATCATTGAAAATCTAAAACATATACAATCGTAGAAATCTGGGCTTTTTTTGTTTTGTTTTCCACTGTATTATGTGAAGAAAATAGCAAATTGTTAAATTCATAAGTTACGTTATTTTTCATATACCCCAATAAATGCTAAAATAAACGTTAAGTTGAAGTAATTGCCTTGTTCGTTGCAGCGGAAGCCGGAGAGTTGTGTCAGCCTCTATGCATCGGCGACCGTTCATGGAGTTGTAATTTGGACGTCTTCGATTGTCGGAACGCCTTCATTGGACTCGGGAAGTACCATCCACGGCGTTTCGCGGCTACCGGACTGAAGCTGTGACTGGCCCCTACAGCTACTGATCTGGATCTAGCCATCCTTGAATAATCTTCAGTTGCGACGGAGATATCACTTTTATTCGATTCATCATCCTGTTCGCCGCCGTGTGCATCGCATTTTTTAGTTTTATTCACCTTGAAAACCGACCAGAAGTTTATTTTGCTTCGGCTAACCCTCGGCAGAGGTTTTTTGTCTTCCTCGACGAACTGTTGATCGAATCGACCACCGACGTACTTCGATCTCGATCGTAGGAAGGGAATCGCTAGAGATCTAGATTTCCTAAACGCAGGTTCACTTTCGATTAGATTCGACACGCGACCGACTTCCCCTGCGGCGGCGGACGACAGAAAACCGTCGCGGAGGCTACCGCCACGGGAAAACTGGAAGATAGAAAACGATGAGGAAGACGAGGAAGAAGAAGACGTCGAATCGGCTGGAGCTGGACAACACGCACATGGACGAGTATTTGCACATTCTGGACAGAGTGTAACGAGGCGTTCACGGAGGCATGTAGGGCAGATACCACTCCTCCGCCGCTTCGACGGATGCTTTGGACATTTCCATACTTCTTCTTCATCCAAGTAAAACGCCATGATCGTGTTCTTAAAAAATATAAATAAAATCACTGTGATTCTGTTGAATCTGTTTGTAACGGATTTCGGTTCTTTCTCCCTCCACAACTTTCTCTCTCCAGGAATCAGCCCATTTGTTAGCGGGTGGGATGCTTAAAAAGGACGAGGGAAGGGACTAACCATGGTTAGGTTTAACATACCATAGTTGAACTATATGGATCGGCGTACTCACATTTTCACACATGGATTAAGTTTGAGCGAGTAACAAAACTAGTCCCGGGTCAATAGCCATTTTCTTTTAAGACAAAACTTCAAAAATGGTCCTTGTAGTTTTTGAAAATACCAAGTTTAGTCCCTAAGTTCAAAAAACCTCATAGATGGTCCCTGTGTTTTCAAAACTTTTAACATTTGGTCATTTTCGCTAACTCCGTTAGCTTTTTGCTGTTAAGTGAAGGATAATTCTGTCATTTCACTTCCACAGGGACCATTTATGAAGTTTTACCTTTTTTTTTTTAAAAAAAAATTATATAATTATTTAATATTAAAGGGTCCCACCTCCCCCCCTCACACACACACACACACACCATCTTCTCTCTCTCTCTCTCTCTCTCTCTCTTTAGATCTTGTATGGATAGATGAGTGAACCATGTTTAACTGAAAAAGTCAAAATTGGATCGAGACCTTTCTTAATTGCTCCAGACATCGTCTATACTTCTTCCACCCTCCTTCTCACATCTGGTTCCGGTTCTTCTGCCAATGGAAACCATCGATTACCACTTGCACCAAATAATAATCGTACCTGAAATCATTGGTCAAAACCATATATGAAATCAAGCTATCAAACCTGAAATCAAAGCTCAAAACCATACCAAAATAATACATGGAATCAAAGCTTGGAACCGAACCTTATAATCAAAATCATAACCGAAAACAATACACATCCAAACCACAGAAGATGAAACTCGCTTGACACTTTGATGAATATCCTCTCTCTTATCTTAATCTCATGAGCTATTCAGCAACAAAGATGAAAGAAAACAACTTATATGATGAACTTGAAGAATTACACATATCTTCCACTTCGTTCAAGAATTTCATGAGAAGCAAACCATTAACCTAAACAAAACACCAAATATACACCATCAAAAATCAGTAGACCAATCGATATACTAAATCTGAGCTATGTTTCTCACCTTGTTGATTTTAGGGACAACAGATTTGGGCATGTGAAGTCGGTGGGATTATTTGCCCTAAATACGAGAATACTGGTGTCCTGGTTCGTGGAATCTCATATTGCCGATTTTAACCCAATTGAGAATTCTTTGTTTGTTTGACTCGAATAGAGAAGAGAAACAGGGATTAGGGTACAGTTAGTGGAGGTTATCGATTTCCACCATCTTCTTCACTAGCCAATTTCGTTGGTGGTCTTCCAGGAGTAACATGCATCTTCCCCTGTTCCTTCCTATGGCTAATGTCATGGATCAACAATCACTGAAGGAGAAATCCGAGTAGGGTAATCGAACGAGGGGGATGATTAATCATCGGGATCTGAAGGCGATTTGAAGAGGTCGGGATAGGAGATTGCTGCTAGTAGGAGTGATAAGTGACGAGATGAACCTTTGTGATAGCTTTTGGAATCTTGATTGCCAGATAGAAAAACCCCTATGGAAGTTTGTTTCAGATCAAATGAAAAAATGGCATTAGGAGAGAGAGTGAGTGAGAGAGAGAGAGAAGATGGTGAGAGAGAGAGAGGGGGTAGTGAAACGACCCAAAAATGCGACCCGAAAATTTCATTTTTTAAATAACCAAAATCATAAAACAGAGTATATCATAATAAAACCATGCGTTGCAAATCTCAAAACCATACTAAAATACAAATGAGAAAACGGTGTCACGACTGTATCAAAACATATCTAAGATAGATGATCAACTCCCAGGATAAAAACTGTAGTTGTGGTGTGTGCGATGTCATCATCCCGAGCTCTTCCCTTTGCTTGCGGAAGTACCTGAAACCAAAACTGAAACTGTAAGCACGAAGCTTAGTGAGCTCCCCCAAACTACCACATACCACACAATAACATATAAAGCACATACTGGGCCTTGCCCACTGCATCGGACCGAAGTCCGGCTAACCGGGGCCTTGCCCCCTACATCGGACCAAAGTCCGAAGCTGACTAGAACATCGGACCGAAGTCCGAAGCTGACTGGGATCTTCGTCCCCTACATCGAACCGAGTCCGAAGCTGACTAGGACATCGAACCGAAGTCCGAAGCTGACTGAGACATCGGACCGAAGTCCGAAGCTGACTGGGACCTACGTCCCCTACATCGGACCGGAGTCCAAAGCTGACTGGACCTCTATCCCCTACATCGGACCGAAATCCGAAGCTGACTGGACCTTTGTCCCCTACATCGGACCGATGTCCGAAGCTGACTGAACATATCATAAACATATCAACTGGCATAAACACATATCCTGTCTGAACCACGAAGACATCAAACATACTAACTACTACATCGGACCGAGGTCCGAAGCTGACTGCTAGCTAAACGGGCCGGCATTGTGGCCTTAGACCCGTTCCTACTGAAGGGAAACTCACCTCGTGAACTGGCTGCTGTGTGAATGGCTCTGGAAGCTAACCGCTGCTACTCCGGTATCTCCCCGGCTACAAGTCCATAAACACACTCAATCAAATACTAAACATTGCACTGGGGTAAAATGACTCTTTTACCCTTGGTCAAAGTCAACTCTCCCGGTCAAAGTCAACCCACAGTTGACCTGACTCGCCGAGTTGGGCCGCCAACTCGCCGAGTCTCTAATCTCATTACACAACCCCACTCGTGGCTACTCGTCGAGTATGGCATCGACTCGACGAGTACTCTCTCGATCCAAGAACTCAGACAATCTGCGTCCGACTCGCCGAGTCATATGAACAACTCGACGAGCTGTTCTTGAGCTTAAGAAGATTGCCTTGGACTCGCCGAGTTGTATGAACAACTCGTCGAGTCCCTCCATTACTGAGTCTGCTCTTCAACTCACTGAGTCCACTCTACTACTCACAGGCTTCCACTCGACAACACTCAGAAAGGGGAAAAACGGGACTCGCGACTTGACTCGCCAAGTCGTTCTTCCGACTCGCCGAGTCACATCCATGCAACTACTCTAAACTCGATTCTGCTTGAATCCATTGCATACAAATGATAGATCTGAGTCCAATAAGCTGATCCACCACGTAAAGTTTCCAACTTTACGTGTACATACACATGAAAAAGGAGATATGGGCTAAAAAGGCACTTAGAAGAGTAGATCTAGGGTTCTTATGCAAGGCATCTCCAAAAAGGCAACAGATCCGGGCTCTACAACTCCTAAATGAACAGATCTAGGGATATCTCGTCCCATAAAGGCATCCATACAACTATAGGGCTTAGAAAATGCATCAAACTAGCCCTAGAAGAGTTCTAATGAAGATTTAAAGCATAAAACAGAAGGAATCAGAGAAATACCTCAATGAACTCTGATTTGCGCTTGGATCTTTGCTCAACACCTCTTCTCCTTGCTCCTTTCTTCTTCTTCTTCTTCAATCCTTCAAAATCCACACACAAAAGCACTTAAAATGGATAAGGGATGGATTAGGGTTTCTCACAGCTCTCTGAGGGTGAAGGAGGCGGGTTTGGGGCACAAAGCATTGCTTAAATAGTGAGCAACCCGGGGATTTAGGGTTTCTTCCAGGCAGGCAGACTCGCCGAGTCCCGAATATAGACTCGCCGAGTCGCCAACTAACACGTGCACGAAAACTCGACCCTACTCGACGAGTCAGGCCACAGACTCGCCGAGTCCCTCAATAAAACTTCTAAATAAAAACCACGAAAGCATCATACCAAAGACGGGGCGTTACAATTCTCCCCCACTTGTCTCAGACTTTGTCCTCGAAGTCTGCTGCGGCTGAATCTGCAAATAATTTCGGGTAGTGCTCCCTCATTTCCTCCTCAGCCTCCCATGTCCACTCAGACCCCTTCCGGTGCTGCCACTACACCTTCACTAACTGAATTGCCTTGCTCCTCAAGGTCTTTGTCTTCCGGTCCAGAATCACGACCGGCCTCTCAATATAATTCAAGCTGCTATCAACCTGAATATCCTCTAGGGGAACAACTGCTGACTCATCCACCAAACACTTTCTCAACTGAGACACATGGAAAGTGTTGTGGATCTGGCTAAGCTCTGCAGGAAGATCCAACCGATAAGCAACCTGACCCACGCGGGCCAAAACCCTGAAGGGACCAATGAACCTGGGGCCCAGCTTGCCCCTCTTCCGAAACCTGATGACACCCTTCCAGGGTGAGACCTTCGGGAGGACCATATCGCCCACCCGGAACTCCAAATCTGAACGCCTCCTGTCGGCGTAGCTCTTCTGCCGACTCTGTGTAGTCTGTAGTCTACTACGGACCTGTTGAATCAACTCGGTCGTCTTGAGCACCACCTCTGTGCTCCCAACGACTCGCTGACCGACCTCGCCCCAACAAATCGGGGTCCTACACTTCCTCCCATAAAGCATCTCAAAGGGAGGTCGATCAATGCTCGCATGATAACTGTTGTTATACGAAAATTCCGCTAACGGAAGATACGTATCCCAACTGCCACCGAAGTCTAGAACACATGCCCTGAGCATGTCCTCGAGGGTCTGAATCGTCCTCTTGCTCTGCCCGTCCGTCTGAGGGTGGAAAGCGGTGCTGAAATGAAGACGAGTACCCATCTCGTCGTGAAACCGCTTCCAAAATCTGGATGTGAAACGGACATCTCGGTCTGACACTACCGATACCGGCACTCCATGACGTGCCACGATCTCACGCACATAGATATCGGCTAACTTTTCTGCGGATATACTCTCCTGGATCGGGATAAAATGAGCACTCTTCGTCAACCGATCCACTGCTACCCATATCGAATCCACTCCTCGTGCGTTCCTGGGAAGCTTGGTGATAAAATTCATGGTGATGTCCTCCCATTTCCACACGGGAATGTCTAACGGCTGCATCTTGCCGTGAGGCCTCTGGTGCTCCGCCTTGACCTTCCTGCAGGTCAGGCACCTCTCAACATACCAAGCGACATCCCGCTTCATGCAGGGCCACCAATAATCAGGTCGAAGATCTCTATACATCTTCGTCGCCCCTGGGTGGATAGAAAATCGAGACTTATGAGCCTCGTCCATCAACACCTGCCGTACTCCTCCCCAGTACGGTACCCACACTCTCCCATGAAGTGTCAGCAATCCCCGACTGTCATAATCAAACGAAGCTACTCGGCCCACTATCCTCTCACACTTTTGCCTCTCCACCTTGAGGCCCTCACCCTGAGCCTCCTTGATCCGCTCCAACAACGGAGTAATCACTGTCATCCTCAAACACAAATCTCTGATAGGTGCTGCCGACACTTTGCGGCTTAGGACGTCGGCCACCATGTTGGCCTTCCCTGGATGGTAAAGGATCTCGCAATCATAATCCTTCAGCACATCCAACCACCTCCTCTACCTCATGTTCAGACTCGGCTGATCCATAAGGTACCCCAAACTCTTGTGATCCATGTAGATAGTACAATGGACCCCATCAAGATAATGCCTCCAAATCTTGAGGGCAAACACAACCGCCCCCAGCTCTAAATCATGGGTAGGATAGTTAGCCTCGTGAGGCTTTAACTGCCTCGAGGCGTAAGCTATCACATGGCGTCGTTGCATCAACACTGCTCCCATACATGTGATTGAGGCATCACAGTAGACTACGAAGTCCTCTACTCCCTCTGGCAAGGTAAGGATCGGAGCCTCGCACAATCTCTGTCTGAGGGTCTCGAACGCTGCCTGCTGCTCAGGCCCCCAACGAAATACCACCGACTTCTTGGTCAGTCGGGTGAGCGGCACTGCTATCTTGGAGAAATCCTGAATGAATCTCCGGTAATACCCTGCCAACCCTAGGAAGATCCGAATCTCAGATGGAGACTTCGGGACCTCCCACTACATCACGGCCTCTATCTTGGCCGGATCCACCAAAATACCCTTCTGGTTGACGAGGTGACCAAGGAACTGCACCTCGCGCAACCAGAACTCACACTTGGAGAACTTTGCGAAAAGTCTCTCCCTCCTCAAAACTTCCAGCACCTCCCTCAGGTGCTCTTCGTGCTGCTCCTGCGTCTTGGAATATACCAAGATATCATCTATGAATACTATCACTGACCGATCCAGCATCGGCCTGCACACGCGATTCATGAGATCCATGAACGCGGCTGGGGCATTGGTGAGCCCAAATGGCATCACCACAAACTCATAATGACCATACCTGGTCCTGAAAGCAGTCTTCTGCACATCCTCATCCCTAACCCGCATCTGGTGATACCCGAAGCGTAGATCGATCTTGGAGAACCAAGACGCTCCCTGAAGCTGGTCAAACAAATCATCTATCCTCGGAAGTGGGTAACGGTTCTTCACCGTCACCTTATTCAACTCCCGGTAATCTATACACATACGATGCGACCCATCCTTCTTCCTCACAAACAGGATCGGCGCTCCCCAAGGCGAACTGCTCGGCCGAATGAAACCCTTGTCTAGCAGCTCCTGCAGCTGCGCAGACAACTCCTGCATCTCAGGGGGAGCTAGGCGACACGGTGCCTTGGCTATCGGAGCCGCACCAGGAATCAGGTCGATCCTAAACTCAACTTGCCTCTCAGGAGGTATCCCCGGTAAATCCTCGGGAAATACATCCGGGAAGTCTCGCACTATCGGAACATCATCAACTGCCGTCTTGCCCTTCTCCCGGGCATCCAAGACATAAGCTACATAGCCAGCGCAACCCTGCTGAAAATAACGCCTCGCCCTTGCGGCGGAACAAAAGGTCGGTCCGCGGTGTGGCCTCTCGCCCTGAATCACTAACTCTCCCCCACTGGGAGTGCGAACCCTCACTAGCTGAAGCTCACAATCAATCACCGCCCCATTGGGACTTAGCCAATCCATGCCCACAATAACCTTATTCCCTCGCAGAGGAATAAGAACCAGGTCCACCGAAAACTGCTCATCAAACAACTGAAGAGAACACCCTCTATGCACTTTGCCGACCCTCACGGTCCTGTCATCTGCTATCTCAACCTCTAGTGGACAATCCAGCTCCCCTGGAGCTCTGCTAAATCTCTTGCTAAGCGCAAGCGATACGAATGATCGGGTAGCCCCCGAATCGAATAATACCATAGCAGAAATGCCGTTCACAGAGAACGACCCTATATAAAACATACAATCATAAGCAATAATCAATCAATAAAATAAAGAGATGAAGGGAAGATACATACCCGTCACCACATCAGGAGTCACTCGCGCCTCCTCTGCTGCCATCTGAAACGCTCTACTCTTCGCCACTGGCGCCTCAGCTCGGCCCTGTCGGCCATCTGTAATCCTCAAGGTAGCAGGGGCAGGTGCAACCACCTTCCCTACTGCAGCTAAACTCGGACACTGGGACTTTTTATGTCCCCTCTGATTGCACTGAAAGCAAATCAGATCTGATGCTGCAACAGCAGTAGCAGGGGCCGTACAATCCCTGCTCAAATGCCCAGTTCGACCGCACTTGAAGCAGCCAGAACTCCCTGCCTTGCACACCCCATCGTGCATCTTCCCACACCTGCCACATCGACTGTGGCTCGGCTGAGACCTGGACCTGTGATCTGAAACCTTGGGCTTTTTGCCCGAACCTCCTGAACCCGAAACCGCCTCCGGTTTCCTCTTCTTCTCCATCTCGAGATCAATCTCCCTCTCTCGAGCCCTAGCAATCATGTCGTCCAGCGTTTTACAGCTGGACCGGCTCACAAACTGGCGGATATCGCTCCGCAACATCTCATGATAACGGGCCTTCTTCATCTCCTCATCAACTGCATACTGAGGAACAAGAAGAGCCCTCTCCCTGAACTTGGCGGTGATCTCCGCCACGGTCTCTGTAGTCTGGGTGAGGTCCTGAAACTCTCTGGCTAACTGCTGCACCTCAATAACTGGTGCAAACTCCGCCCTGAACCTGGTAGAGAAATCAGCCCAGGTCATGGCATCCAATGCTGTATCATCTCCCATAGTATGTCCGACCTCCTCCCACCAATCCCGTGCCCTGTCCTTCAGAAGACAGGACGCCAATCTGACCTTGTCCCCCTCGGGACACTGCTAGTGCGGAACGCATTGGCCACATCCGCCAACCATCTAGTACTTGCTATGGGGTCCCACGCCCCGTGATAGTCTAGAGCTCCACATGCCCTGAACTCCCTGAATGTAAGTGTGCGCGACCCCATCATGGCCGCAACCTCGGCACGGAAGGTGCCCAATCTCTCATCCATCAGCTCTAGGATACCCTCATTGATCGAACCGAAGATCACAGGAGTCTGCTCTAAAATGATACGAGTAATCTCTGAAGAAAGAAACTCTTTGGTCTGCTCATCCATGTGCTCGTTCCCCGAGCCTGATCCTGATCCCTCCCCGACACCTCTACTGCCGGCTACTGTCCTCGGACGCAAAACCACCATTCTGAAACACATCATAGCAATATCAGAAAACTGAAATATCTCAAGGGATCATTGACACTACTTCTAGCTTCCTGGTCTTGTCTCGGCCTTCCTTGATTCGAGTACAGATCCTCTGCTTTCAGTAGTACGGGCCCATACTACTTTCCACATCTATCCGTACTTTCCTCAAGAACCGCCTTGACTCCACCAAGTCACTTCTACTACTACTGATCTCTGCTACTCTCATCCTAGGCTTGCCCTAGGGAAATCGCTGACTCCACTCATACCAGTCCTCAGCTGCCGAAGGCCTCCTTGTAATGCTGATTAACCACCACCTGAATACCATCACATGCAATGAGGCTCGGATAATCCTTCGAGTAAAAGACCCGTCCCTACAACGGTTGGACTCAGACAAGAGCTGCGCAATAGGGCCAAATCCAGCACTCTGAGATTATTCAACCCTGATCACATGTGATGTGGCGTATTCACCTAATGGCTAACTCCCACCACTCAGAGTCCCACAAAGCACAAAGCAAGCAGCATTCGGATAAGGGAAACATACTCAGGCAAAACTATTCTCATAACGAGAAGCTACTCTAGCATACAATGCTAAGCTCGCGCTACCATGCATAACCTAAACAAGCTATCCTACTGCTGTCTACTCAATACTAGCATGCAATTCTCATAAAGCTGTAACACATATAGCAGGCACATAAGGCATCCTCCTAGATCCTTAGCCCTATACTAGCATGTTGTTCTACTGAAACTGGAACAATTAATCATAATAATAAAACTTGTATTGGTAATTTGGGAGTACTTACTTGAGCTCGGCTGATCGCATGCACCACACCCTTATCTTATTTAAAAAAAAATTTCTTTCTAAGTGCTTTTCAAAATCTTATTCGAAAACATTTTTCTTTTTGAAAATCTTTTTATCTTTCCCTTAGTTTGAGTTCAGATGCACCCGGAGGTGTATCCGAATCCCTCAAACCAGGGCTCTGATACCAACTTGAAACGAACCAAAAATGCGACCCGAAAATTTCATTTTTAATATAACCAAAATCATAAAACAGAGTATATCATAATAAAACCATGCGTTGCAAATCTCAAAACCATACTAAAATACAAATGAGAAAACGGTGTCACGACTGTATCAAAACATATCTAAGATAGCTGATCAACTCCCAGGATAAAAACTGTAGCTGTGATGTGTGCGATGCCATCATCCCGAGCTCTTCCCTTTGCTTGCGGAAGTACCTGAAACCAAAACTGAAACTGTAAGCACGAAGCTTAGTGAGCTCCCCCAAACTACCACATACCACACAATAACATATAAAGCACATATTGGGCCTTGCCCACTGCATCGGACCGAAGTCCGGCTAACCGGGGCCTTGCCTCCTACATCGGACCGAAGTCCGAAGCTGACTGGAACATCGGACCGAAGTCCGAAGCTGACTGGGATCTTCGTCCCCTACATCGAACCGAGTCCGAAGCTGACTAGGACATCGGACCGAAGTACGAAGCTGACTGAGACATCAGACCGAAGTCCGAAGCTGACTGGGACCTACGTCCCCTACATCGGACCAGAGTCCGAAGCTGACTGGACTTCTGTCCCCTACATCGGACCGAAGTCCGAAGCTGACTGGACCTCTGTCCCCTACATCGGACCGAAGTCCAAAGCTGACTGAACATAGCATAAACATATCAACTGGCATAAACACATATCCTGTCTGAACCACGAAGACATCAAACATACTAACTACTACATCGGACCGAGGTCCGAAGCTGACTGCTAGCTAAACGGGCCGGCATTGTGGCCTTAGACCCGTTCCTACTGAAGGGAAACTCACCTCGTGAACTGGCTGTTGTGTGAATGGCTCTGGAAGCTAACCGCTGCTGCTCCGGTATCTCCCCGGCTACAAGTCAATAAACACACTCAGTCAAATACTAAACACTGCACTGGGGTAAAATGACTCTTTTACCCTTGGTCAAAGTCAACTCTCCCGGTCAAAGTCAACCCACAGTTGACCTGACTCGCCGAGTTGGGCCGCCAATTCGCCGAGTCTCTAATCTCATTACACAACCCCACTCGTGGCTACTCGTCGAGTATGGCATCAACTCGACGAGTACTCTCTCGATCCAAGAACTCAGACAATCTGCATCCGACTCGCCGAGTCATATGAACAACTCGACGAGCTGTTCTTGAGCTTAAGAAGATTGCCTTGGACTCGCCGAGTTGTATGAACAACTCGTCGAGTCCCTCCATTACTGAGTCTGCTCTCCAACTCACTGAGTCCACTCTACTACTCACAGGCTTCCACTCGACAACACTCAGAAAGGGGAAAAACGGGACTCGCGACTTGACTCGCCGAGTCGTTCTTCCGACTCGCCGAGTCACATCCATGCAACTACTCTAAACTCGATTATGCTTGAATCCATTGCATACAAATGATAGATCTGAGTCCAATAAGCTGATCCACCACGTAAAGTTTCCAACTTTACGTGTACATACACATGAAAAAGGAGATATGGGCTAAAAAGGCACTTAGAAGAGTAGATCTAGGGTTCTTATGCAAGGCATCTCCAAAAAGGCAACAGATCCGGGCTCTACAACTCCTAAATGAACAGATCTAGGGATATCTCGTCCCATAAAGGCATCCATACAACTATAGGGCTTAGAAAATGCATCAAACTAGCCCTAGAAGAGTTCTAATGAAGATTTAAAGCATAAAACAGAAGGAATCCGAGAAATACCTCAATGAACTCTGATTTGCCCTTGGATCTTTGTTCAACACCTCTTCTCCTTGCTCCTTTCTTCTTCTTCTTCTTCAATCCTTCAAAATCCACACACAAAAGCACTTAAAATGGATAAGGGATGGATTAGGGTTTCTCACAGCTCTCTGAGGGTGAAGGAGGCGGGTTTGGGGCACAAAGCATTGCTTAAATAGTGAGCAACCCGGGGATTTAGGGTTTCTTCCAGGCAGGCAGACTCGCCGAGTCCCGAATATGGACTCGCCGAGTCGCCAAGTAACACGTGCACGAAAACTCGACCCTACTCGACGAGTCAGGCCACAGACTTGCCGAGTCCCTCAATAAAACTTCTAAATAAAAACCACGAAAGCATCATACCAAAGACGGGGCGTTACAGGTAGGTACCTTTAATATTAAATAATTATATATTTTTTCTTTTTAAAAAAAATAAGGTAAAACTTCATAAATGGTTCCTGTGGAAGTGAAATGACAAAATTGCCCTTCACTTAACGGCCAAAAGCTAACGGAGTTAGCTTAAATGACCAAATGTTAAAAGTTTTGAAACCACAGGGACCATCTGTGAGGTTTTTTGAACTTAGGAACTAAACTTTATATTTTCGAAAACCACATGGACCATTTTTGAAGTTTTGTCTTCTTTTAATTATGTGAACTTTTTTTCGCTCGGGAAAATCACATAAAAACCCTATGTATGATACTTGAATGTTTAAAAAAATCCTTATATTATTTTTATGTAAAAACTAGGCATTATTCTTTTCGAAACCGTCTAACTTATCTAATTCATCAAGTAACCCTAGGTTACCCGTTCTCAATACTCGACGTGGATTACACCTTCAGTACATCAGCCCCTTGTTT
The DNA here is from genome assembly GCF_051521515.1 of Lactuca serriola. NCBI lineage: Eukaryota > Viridiplantae > Streptophyta > Magnoliopsida > Asterales > Asteraceae > Lactuca > Lactuca serriola. Next base: position 25,683,021 of record NC_136410.1, read on the forward strand.
TACCTTCAATCGATCATTCTGTTAAAAAAAGGGCCTCTCCAACGTGAAGGATGGAAAAGTCTGTGGAAGTGGCGGTAAAATCAGTGTCGACACTTCTCGTCAACAGGTATAGGAAGAAATGGAATTATCTAAAATATCATCTGATAATGCTGAATGGACCCCTTCAGATGAAGAATTAGACAATGGAGAGGGCAAAGATGAGAAAATTAGGGACCAATTTCTTATACACAATTCTAGGATACCTTGGAATAAAATGGAACCACACTTGGGGGGAAAAATACAAGATCCCATAACAGTTCAAGTTTTGTCTAACAAATTATGAGGTGGCTAATGGATACCAATTGAGGTTTGCTAAGTGTGATCGTTCTAGGATATTAGTACGTTGTGGCAAGAAAGTGACGAGAGTAAGTGTCCATTTTGATGTTATGCATCTTGAATGGGAAATGAACTAACTTGGCAAGTGAAATCATTGGAAAAGGAACATGTTTGTGCACGAAAATACAACCTCGAGTCGTTGATAACTCAGAGTCAGATTGCTAACCATTATCTCAATCACCTAATTCACAAACCCAAAACAAAATTCAAAGAAATGAAAGTTGATTTTTTATAGAATTATTCTTTAAAACTTAGTAAAGGTCAGTGTGAAAGGGCAAGGACATTAGTATTTGCACTAATTGATGGCAAGTTGATTGATCACTATGCTAGGATATGAGATTATGGTAATGAAATTTTGAGATCAAACCCAAGAAGCATTGTTGACATTGGAGTTGATGTGAATAGGGATGCAAAATATTTCAAAAGAATTTTCATTTGTTTTAAGGCTTTAAAAGAAGGATGGTTGAAAGGATGTCGTTAAGTAATTGATTTAGAAGGATGTTTCTTGAAGGGAAAGTTAAAGGGGAGTTGCTAGCTATAATTAAAACCGCTTTTGCCTTAAATATTAATTTTGAAACAAACATGTACATACCAAAAAGAAAAGATAATTAAAAAAACATGTTTGTGGTGACAAAAGAAAGTGACATTAATACACTTATAAATCAATTTACTTTGCATCAGAACTCATACCAATTTGTTTTAAAAACACATGTAATGTAATTATTAATCTTTTAAGTTAATTGTTGTTTAATTCTTTAATTGATGCATGAGCTCATCTTTTCCATACCTATGATGTCACTGCACCCTTAAAAATTACATATGATATGTTTGTAACAGCAGGATAACGAAATGAATGGGGGTAATTTTTTCCAAATACATCAATACTTATCATTGCTATAAAATCGAATCAAATTAGTACCTGATAGCACTACAAATTTACATAAAGAAGACCAAAGTTATATAATAAGGGTAATATTACAAAAAGAGCATCCTAACTTCCAGTTTTACATAAAGAAGTTGCAATTCTTTAACAAACCCAATTAGATACCGATTTTACATTAACTTAACTTTCCATCTTACATAAATATAAACCAGATGAAGATTACAACTAGAATAATAGCAAACAACTTTAATTTATTAGTCCCCTTCGTTTTGTCGATCACCTCGAGCTTCATTACTTTCTTTTGCAGGTCCCTATTGTCATTCTCTAATTCCATAGTCTTCTTGGACATGATCATATTCTCCATTTGCAAATTATTGATTTTATTCTTATACCAGTTAATAGGTAATTCATCATCCATCCATACAAAATGTTTACAATCTTTTGAATCATCCTACAAAAAAATGAAGTATCTGAGTAAACATTATAATAGAAACAACAATAATTTTAAATGAATTTCACATACTAGAGAATTAGGGCACCGAAAGAAATGTCAGCTTGGGTTCTTCCCGGTCGTTGAAGTCCATATCCTTGATTGTTCACCACATTTACACTTTTTTATTCTATAGCTTGAAGTTGAGGAAGAAGAAGATCCAATGGATGGATCACACATTAGAGATGTAGCACGAACTCAACAGAAAAAGTAGAAGAACGAGTTTGCAGCTTCTAAGAAGGAGAATAAGACACACCCTTTTTAACCTAGAAGGAATTAAAAGCATGTCATTTATTTAAGGTCATGTCATCCAATTTAAAGTCACGTCAGCTATGTCACCGGTTGCTTAGGGCTAACCGGCCACAAAGCATGAAAACAATCAAAGTTATAAAAAATAATGGTTAATTTGTACAAAAAAAAAAATAATATAAGGGTTTTTAAGCATTGGGACATAATACATAGGGTTTTTTTTGTGGTTTTCCCTTCTTGCTTTTAATTAAATGAAGATTTTTTTATTTTTGTTTTAGTTTGGTTGGCAATGCATCTAATTAAATCTACAAAGATTAATCACGATCACAGAATTTGACTATTGATCATTAATCACATGATGAATCATGAAGAAATTTGGTTATCAACTTAACACAATAGAGAGTTTAAAACATGGATGATGATTCGTATATAATAATTTTTTTCGTACATAATAATTTGTACTTTAAAAACATTATATTGTATAAATCTATAAAATATAAATTGTTGTGTATGGAAAAAAATTATTTAAAATAAAAGATATTAACTAAAATAATTATTAAAAATAAATATATCAATAAAAGTAACTAAGTTTTTTTGAGCTTTGAAAAATGATTATTTCGTCTAAATTGGGTCATGCACGATTCTCACAAAAAAATCTTACAAATAGTATATTCCACCAACAAAAAAAAAACTATTCCGAACTATCAAGTACAACTCTACAATTCAATAAATAATTCCGAAATTTCAAAAAATACTTTGTTTTTTTTATGCAAATTTATCTAAATTTTAAAAGAAATATAGCTAATGGAGAGTAGACAGAGCTAGGTTCAAATGTGAATTGACATCTATTGTGTGGACGTGTGGATAATGTTATTCTGTGAGAATTATAAAGAAAATATGTTGTTTGATAATATGAATACGTTCAATCTTATATAATTATTTTAATTATTAAGTATTTTCACTAATTAAATCGTCTATAAGGTTATTATACATTTTTTTTTTAATTATTCTCATTTTGTCAGAATGTTATCAGGATGTTTATTGAATCGTATTCTGTAAGAATTAAAATAAATAAAAAACGATGAATGAGAACAAAAATGAATTACAATTGGTGAGAATACATTAAAATAACAATAGTTTTGTGAGATTGAACGTATTACATTACTAAACAACATATTATCTTAGTAATTTTCATAAAATAACATTATCCACACAATAGTTGTCCATCCACATTATAACCTAACCCCACGCTAAAATAATTTAAAATTGATCGAAAAACAGTGAATTAGAATGTCATTCGAAATAACCATTTTGGAAACAAGTATAGAATTTTTTTTGGGGGAAAACGAAAAAAAGTACAAGAAATACATAGTTTTATCTAAATAATCAATTATCTCGACTTTCAGCTAAAGTTCTTTGATACGTTATATATTCTTTATCAGTCTAAAATGGCTCAGGTTCAACCCAAAAGTACTTATTTACGCCTAGTCATCTTCCCAAAATACAAAAACCGGATTATTTTTGTTTAACAACTTTATTCCTAACGTTTGTTTAGTTTATATCCCTTACAACAATAATCAATAGGCACGGTGACATGAAAGATAAAAATATACTAAATGATTACTTGAATTTGGAAACATAAAATAATCGTATTTAATAATTAGTGTTTATTTGGCAAATTATATAAATCGTTTCATATGGTTAGAATAATTTACAAGTTTTATCCATGTAATATTTCTTTTTTTTTTTTTCGCTTGAAAAGACCTCATAGTTTGGAATTGTTTTGATTTATGGCTAGTACCGAATTAAAATGACCATTTTATATTGATGATATTTTTTACCTTTTATATTATTTATCTTGTTAAGACAAATCTTCATAAATGGTTTTTATGGTTTTCCAAAATATCAAATTTAATCCCTTATTTTTTTCGTTTCATGGAAGGTCCTTGTGGTTTGTTTTTGACCCACATAAAAAGACTTATTTATCATTTTTTTAGATTTTTTATTTAATCTATTTAAAAATAAATAAATAGAATCTCACCCATTTTAATAAATGGTCCCGTCTCCTCTCCCACATTTTCGTCACCCTCACTCGTCGTCATCCCTTCCTCTTCTCCAAACCTCCATTGCTGACAAATCGAACAAAGAAGAGGAGAAATCAGAGATCTTGAGGTGTTCCTGCGATGATATTTTCTTCCAATGAAGCATGCCATGCTTGGAATCGATATATCCGAGGTTCGATTTTTATCCTATGAGGATAGGAATTCGATTTCTACGGTGATTGGTTTGATTTTTTCGAGGTTAATTACCATGGTGAACCTGCAACCTAGGTGGAGAAAGTTATGAGCATGGGGGGTTTAGTGGTTGAAGAACAAGGGTGAGTGGTTGCCAGAGGCTTAAGTGGCGATGGAAAATGTAAAAGGAGTGACGAGTGTACTCACATCGGTCTAGAATAACTCCTATTTCATTTGATTTTGGGTTACATGTCTAAGTGATAAGGTAATTTGAATGATAAATACGGGAATACCTTTTTGGCTACATGTGTGTTCTATTCGGAAATTAGATGGTGATGGCTGTGTTTTGTGATGGTTGTGTTGGTGGGTAATAAGAGATATAGTGGTGTTGGAGTGAAGGTATAATATGTTTTTGTAGTAAAGATGGTGGATGGGTGGTGTTTTTGATGGGTTTTTTAGTTTAGATTAAACATATTTGCACAACGGAATTTCACATAAACAGTATACGGGTACATGCAACCTAAAGATCTATAACGTCTTCTCATTATAGCAACATACTATGAAAAACTAATTTAATTTAGGTATAACTAAAAATACAAAATTAGAATACATACCTTTTAGTATATTCAAATATACTAACACTTGAGTTCTTCAAATGCTCCATGGAAAACAAGCATCCAATAGTATGAATATCTCTAATGATTCACACTAAAAAGCCTAAAACACTAGAACTTGAAAGAGAAAGGAAAATAAGTGAAATTTGTATTTCACCTTCTATGTATGATAAATCACGAAAATTTGATGCCCAAGTGTCCTATTTATAGTTTAGGTAACTTGCAGATAAATCTAGATTTGAACAACTAAATATTAGATTTAATCCCTAATTCAAATCTTTTCCTAATCAACTACCAGGATACTTCTAGAAACCCTACAATCTCACCTCAAAATCGTCCATGCTTGGATGGTTCTAGAAGTGCTTCTATTTTCATCTATTGAATGATTACAATTCACACCTTGCACCTTTAATTAATTCCAGAGTAATATGATTAATAATTAATAAATTCTAACTATTTCTAATTAATTAAAAGTTAATAATTAATTATTTCTAATGTAACACCCTGTTCCGAATCCTTTCCTAATTCAGGGTTGTGACCTGAAGATCGGTTATCATAAGGCTTAGGGCCTTTAGGAAAGAGAGATGTAGACCCATTTGGGTGTGGGTGATGTAGATTTGATGACCCGGATGTGACATCCCCATTTTCACGGCCAGAAAAGACCGATTTTTGTTTATGCTTTATAAAAATCAGAGTACCTCTTTTTAATAAAAATGTTGCGGAATTTGTTCCCAGTAAAACATGATAATCGTGTTATCAAAGCACTTCCGAAGAAAAGTATTTTTATTCATTTTTAAACATTTGGGATGTCATCGTCAATACAGGAACATAAGCATAAACAGAACTTACATTCATTATCACTAGTGATTTATATCTCCTTAATCTTTCAGTGTAATGTGACTTCATATCAACACCTATGAAATAAATAAACTGAGTGTGTCAGGTTGGGAAACCTAGTGAGTACATAGGGATTTCAATCCCACAATGTTATACCAAAATATACCATTTCACCATATATATAAACAACTCTTATCCCACCCCGTCGATCCTCACAACGAGACTATCCATATTCTCGGACGTAAGATTAGCCGTTTTACCTAATCCATACTCCCGGATTAGAAATGAACGACTTTACCTAATCCATACTCTCGGACTAGGTACAAATGACTAATCCATACTCTCGGATTAATGATGAATGATTATGCCTAATCCATACTCTCGGACTAGGGACAATGACTATGTCTAATCCATGCTCTCGGATCAATGACATATACTAAAGTTCTATTCTCAGAGTATAAGTCACTCGTACTCGTAAGAAAATACTACCCAATATTCCTCATAATTAATTTAGGTTTACTCTTCATCCTAAATCATCATATATAATCAGGTATGTTCTTTAACATGTATTTCAGGCAACATCAATTAACTTGCACATAAACATATAATTAATACTTCAATCAATGCTTGTATTAAAATCATGTTCATGAAAGGGACTATGCACTCACCTGGGAAGGTGGTGACTCGGCACTCGGACAGCACTTTGTTACTCTTAAAACAACTTCCTCGACAAAACCTAGTATCATTACCACTAGAGTTTAGTCTGACGTTAACCGCGACAAATTAATAGTCTAGCTTATTATTATTATATAAGCGTTAAATAACACTCAATATAACTCATAATAATAGCCCAAATACTTATTATAAGGTCCTAATAACATTACTATATTGAAACATAAGCTATACTAAAGATAGCGTAGGCATAACTTACTTACAGCGGGTTTTTCGCAAAACCGAGCTTCGCCTGGAGCAGCATTCCCGAGCCGAAAGACTCTTTTCTCGGGGCTTCGGGAGCCTCGGGGCTTCCTTCGGGTGCTAGGGGGTTTACCTAGGCTTTTAGGGGGGTTAGGGGGCTAGAGAGAGAGACTAGAGAGAGAAAGAATAGTTTGGGAAGGTGTGAAGAATGAGGGAACCCGACACCTATATTTATAGGGGTGTTGACTGAACTACTCGCCGAGTTGGTGCATGTGGCAACCTTCTGGTGGTGCCACGTGTCCAATTCTGGTGGTGCCACGTCACCCCTATCGCGTATCAGCCTTCAAACTTAGAAAAATCATAACTCTCGCATAGGAGCTCCATTTTTGACGTTCTTTTTTTCCACGCTTAGGTAAAAACAAGATCTACAACTTTCATTTAGACTCCGTCGGCTAATTCTCGACTGATCTCAAATTTAACAGTAGGAGGCGTTTAGACTGTTAAATGACCGCGAAGAATTCGTAGCTCCTTCATACGGACTCTGTTTTCGTCTATCTTTTTACCGTTGAGTTCCTATTAATGAGATCTTCAACTCTCATTTAGGTCGCGTAAGCCAAAAACCGCTCGAACTAAAATTCGAGTTTCGGGCTGTGCACTGCTAAGCCGAATCTTAGAAAAATCATAACTTCTTCATACGAAGTCAGGTTTGGGCGTTCTTTTTATGGATTTTCTCGGTTTAACATATTCTACGACTTTCGTTTAGATCACAAAGGCTAAAAAGTCCTCCATCATAAATTCACTATTTACGTCTCCCGGTGTCGTGCCGGTTTTGCCGTAAAACTTCGGCGGACCATAACTTCTTCGTTATAACTTGGATTTTGGCGTTCTTTATATGTACGGAAACCTTGTAACATATACTAAAACTTGGTTAAGAATATTTATTCTAAATAAACTTTTGCCAAAAAGTCGTTTTCGACACTTATTGCCTCTAAATTGACTAGCCCGGATCTACGGGCGTTACACCGGAAGTTCAGTTTGTGTTGGGAGCTAAAGGGTAAATTAGTAAAGTGTTAGTTTGGGATTTTTATGATTTATGGATTTTAGTCCGGGAAGTTTTAAGGAACTTATGAGTTGATAGAAGTATAGAGCTTCTCGTTACCTTTTCGTGGATATAAGGATCGTCGAAATCAGACTTAGAATGAAGAAGTTATGACTTTCGAAAGTTTGAAGGCTTAGAGGCTAAGCGTAGTACGTTGGGCGTACTTGGGGTGTACGTTGGGCGTACTAGGAAGGTTCATCACGGGAACCCTTTGGAATACGTTGGGTTACTCCCATCGAACCCAAACCTAAATTTAGGGTCTTGGACCCTATTTAAGCTCCTTAACTCAACATCAAATCCTCTTATCTTCAGCCTCCATCCTTTTAAACCCTAGAAACGAAACCTTAGTCCCCATTGGTGTGGTTCTTGAGCTTTTGGTTGTATTTCATGCATTATGGTTCTCATTGAAAAAGAAAGAGCTTCTTGGGGAAGTGTGGGATTGCTTGAAGATTTTGGATCCAGGCTTGGTGTACCTTGATCTACCTTTTTGGAGGTATAAAGTTTATAACTTGATGACTCTAGGTGTTAGATCTAGTCTAAGGAATGTTTTTGGGTTCATTTTGGCCCTTAGAGTCATCCCTGTGAGTATGAGCTACTCCAAGAGCTTAGAATGTTGTATCTTGGCATTTGTGAGGTCCATTGTTCATAAAATTGTCATCTTGATGAGTTATTTTGGACCATGCATGTGTTTGGGTGTTTATTATGGATCTTATTGAGGATTTGGTCCCATTAAGCCATGAAAAGGAGTAAAGTTGCCAACTTTACGTGTTAAGACATCTCCTTAGGGTCATATCTGAGTTTGGAAGTCCTTGTCTTAACCATTAAGAGATTTTGTGGGATTTTTGGCTTTCTGTTGAGTATATTGGGCGTACATAGGAGTACACTCAGTGTAATGCATGGTTTGTGCATTAGCATCTTGTACTTTGTGCTTTGGGGGTATGTACATGGGGCGTACCCTTCTGGTACGCGGGACATACTCTAAGTATGTCAATTTTGGGCCTTTTAAGGTTTGGGTCTTGTTTGGCCATTGGACTTCTGACTTTGGACTATAAATAAACTAAGGGATTTCTTGGGATTAGCTCCATGATGGTTTGGGGGCCCAATTAGAAACATGGGCCATATTAGGCCTTGGGATGCCATTTAGGCTTTTTGAGCAAATGGGTTGAGCCTTAGTTTTAGGATGCAATTTAGGGTCTTTTACCTGTTAGGAAGTTGGATTATGGAGTGGGCCTCGAATTTTGGGTTATCGGGTTAATTATTAACTAAGGTTGTATTTATTGTTAGTTGGTGCGAGGTTATGCGGTTCAGTGACCCAAGCAGTTATTTGGTTATCAGCGAATTGAGGTGAGTCTCCTCACTGTACTCGTGGTTGGAAGGCACCAATGTAGACCCACTAGGATATGATATGCTAATTGTCTTTGTGACTCTTGCATGGTATGTTGGGCTAGGGCCATTATATGAACTAGCTAGGCCCATTTGTATGTTGGGTTGGGCCCATGGACTAGGAAGGGCTAGGCCCATTGTATGTTATGTAGGGTGCTAACTGTCTTTGTGACTTTTGCATTTGTATTATCGGACTAGGGCTATTGGTTTGGCAGGGCTAGGCCTATTATAGTGGGTTGGGGCCAATATGCGGGATGAGCCCAATGTAAGAGCTAGACCCAATGATATGTATGGTATGTGGTATTTTGGAAACTCACTAATATTTGTGCTTACGGTTTTATGTTTATGATTTTAGGTACTTTTGGTTCGAAAGGAAAGGGTCCGGCTTGATCACAACACATCCACCCATGTTTCCGCAATGTGATGATTTCGGGATTGTACTTTGATGACTATTTTATTATGAAATACTTTTAAAGGTTTGAACAAAATATAATTCGTGTTTTGATTGAATTAAAAATGAAATTTTTACCTCACAATTTTGTGGGACATTACATCTAATTAATAAATTAATCATATAATAAATTAACAAATCATTTTATCACCCTCTCAATATTAATTATAGTTATTTCTGGTTATGAGGGTGATGCGTTACTTATGTACTAGTTTTTTATTATTATAAAGTCCTATCATATCTTAACTAGTCTAAAACACAAATAGCCAATGTACCTAGTCATGAAGTAATCTAGTTTAAGGTAAGAAAGGGTGTTAAATAGTTCAAATGTTAATTAACTTTATAACAATAAAGTAAAAGGGGGTGTTATTGTTTAATATAACTAACCTTTTTTAACTCTCAATTAAAGAACAAAACTAAAGAACTAAATAGAAACAATAAATAAGAAGTACTTCCACTATAATATGAATCCCCCTAGTTTCTATGCTTGATTTATTAGAAGTGCAGATTACTGAGTTGATTATTGAATTGTAATATGACTAGTTATCTTGGTCGGATCTCCTAGTACTAATAATTAATAAACAACTAACACATGATCATGAAATTAGTGAACACATACTTAATTAAATATATTCGAACTATAAACGATATGATCTAATGATTTCTTTTCAATACTCATGACAATCAATCTGAGCATAACATGGATATCTAATACTCTCTAACACAGTCAAAGTCACCGATTAATATTACCTAACCCTAGGATTTGATCAATACCTAATCCTAACAGTATAATGATCATAAACTAATTAAGATTCAAGTTAATGTTATTACATTGGTCCTCTCAACTACACATAACTCAACTATAGGCAATAAAAATCATAACTTTAACATGCAACGTAGGCAATTAATCGAACACAAGTATTAACCAAACTCACATAATCCAACAAACGAAATGAAAACATATTCAACTAGGGTTCATTAAGATCTAGTGAAAGTAAAGGTTTTTACACATATTCAGTAAACTAAATCATAAAAACATCACCAAAAGATTTCAAAACACGATCATCAAGCAAACCCGAAGTGAAATCTCGATACAATAATGCTTGAATCTTTAAATCCTTGCTCTAATCGAATCTCTAACTTCAAAATCAACCCATAGAGGGTTTCTGGATTTGAAAACAAAGTAAAAGTCGCATCTATAGGCTGCCAAAGACTGCACGTCGATTAAGGTTGGAAATCTCGTGTTTATAGATTCAGCGGCTCCACGGCGTGGAAAAGGTATTGCCATGCTGTGGAAGATGGTCAAAACACTAACAAGGGGTCAAACTGTCCAACAACATCCTTTTTGCTATTTCATTGTCTTTTTCAACTCCATTCTCCTTCTTTTGCATCAAGACTCCCATTTTAATTGTAATTAAACATTTTCAAGCATATTAAGTACCATATATCTAAAAATATAATGTTTTAATCAAATATATTAAAAAAATGGCATAAAATATATAGTTAAATAAGGTCATATCATAGGGCAACCCAAAAGGACTTACTTTTAGTTCTTAAGATTATACCAATTTAGTTAATACATTAGACACCTTATCCAACAGTCTCCTACTTGGATAAGTCTCTAGCTATAATTGCAAGTATATACTTTGAATAACCAGTAAAGAGTGCTTTCCATAGCCACTGCCAAACTCTGATAAAATCAAACATTGACCCTTAGATAAGTGATCAGCTATTCCTTCATTCTATAAGATATCGTATAGACATGAGACATGGATACAAATCAATCTCATAGTTCACGATTCTGTTTCTTGATTTCCAATTTATGATGACTGGATTCAGACTACCAATTGAACACATCAATTTATTATGTGATAGGCCTAGCACATGAATGTCAACATCAAATTACTAAGGGGCCCCAAGATATCGTTTTTCCTATTAAGGCAAAAGGAACCAATAAACTTTGACTATATAAGCATACCCTTTACTCACCATGCGATACATGGAATTACATTTTATTACATCCAGTTACAGATGCGTTGATTAAAAACCAACGCAGAACAAACTTATAAACTATGATTTATAAATCTCTGTTTGAAGAATAAAAGATATTATCGTCTTAGAATTAGTCGTGATTGAATCCATGAAGTAATCTCTAAGCGCGGGTTTAACTAATATTTAAAATACTTATTTACAAGTATTCGTGAATATTGCAACAATTCTTATGCAATATCCAATAACCATGTACAATCTACAAATATTCTATGATGGTCTTAAATCAATACCTACTCCCAAAAGTATGATTGAGTGTAGCATTTGTAACGCTAGTAGATCAGGGCTAGTCAATTTAGAGACAATGAGCGTCAAAAAAGACCTTTTTATGGAAGATTATTTAGAAGGAGTAATCTTAACTAAGTTGTAGTATATGTTACAAGGATTCCTTACATATAAAGAACGCTGAAATCCGAGTTATAACGAAGAAGTTATGACCTGTCGAAGTTTCGCGATGGAACCGACACGGCACCGGGAAGCGTAAATAGTGAATTTACGATAGAGCGATATTTAGCCTTAGCAATCGAAACGAAAAGTTGTAGTTTTCATTAAACCAAGAGCGTACATAAAAAGAACGCCCAAATCTAACTTCGTATGAGGAAGTTATGATTTTTCGAAGTTTCGGCTTAGCAGTGTACAGCTCCGAATTCGAATATTAGATCGACCGATTTTAGCCGACACAACCTAAACGAGGATCGAAGATCACGTTAATTATAGTGTAACGATAAAAAGACAGACGAAAACGGACGTTAGATGAAGAAGTTATGAATTTTTAACGGACCAATCGTGTCCCAGCCTGTTAAAAATATAACTTTTTAAATAAATTCAAAATTAGCCGATGGAATCTAAACGAAAGTTGTAGAGTACGTTCCCGCCTACGCGTGGATATAAAGAACACCGAAAACGTAGCTCGTATGCAAGATTAATGATTTTTAGAAGCCAGAAGGTGAAATTACGAAATCTGTTGCAAGACCGATGACGTGGCCAAACCACAACCGTCCGATGAGCTCGCTCCGGATGAGTGACACGTCGCCTTCGCATTACGCCCCGTGTCCGAAACCAGGTACACCCAACGTACTTCGGACTTGTGTGGTCCGAGAGACGGCCACGTAGCCCCACCGAAAATCTGCCATGTGCGAAGACAGCTGGTGCCCTTATCCGAACTACGTTGTAACACCATAAATTTCAAAACAATTTTTCATTTAAAAATAATCGTTTAATTCTTAAAAACACTTTTCTTAAAATCTCATTCATAATCAAATTACAAAAACATAACTCCATTTTCACTTGCATAATAAACCAGAATCCTCAAAACATGACTCTTTCTCTGATGTGTACAATCGAGCCGGTGCCGTCCCGTGATCCTGAGAGAAACCAGAAACACATAACACAAAACACTATAAGCATGAAGCTTAGTGAGTTCCCCAAAATACCACACATAACACATATTAGCCACTCGAGGCTATAACTATGTGGGTCCGTGGACCCTACTCTGTGAACCTTCCGGTTCTAACTCTGTGAACCCTCCGGTTCTAACTCTGGGAACCTTCCGGTTCTAACTCTGTAAACATGCACAACATAAATCACATAGAAATAATGCAGTATAACACATAACATACATAGCATACAAATACTCTGTCACATAACTCTGGTTACCTACTCAAGGTAAAGTATAGTGAGAAGACTCACCTCGCGTATCTCGGTAACTCGTAAATCCCGAAAATCACTAGTGCTCGATCTCCCGAGCTATAGTCCTCCTATAACACAAGCATATCTCTAATTTTTCACTATCCCAACTATGGTTGACTAATTCTACCAAGTCAACACCGGTCAACTCTGGTCAATGGTCAACGGTCAACCCAACTCGCCGAGTCTGGCGTGGACTCGCCGAGTCCCTACGGGGACCCGATTCCTCTGAATGCCTTCCGACTCACCGATTCACTCACCCAACTCGGTTACTCAACCCTTGGTTCAAAAACACGGAACACCTCGCTCCAACTCGTCGAGTCTGCCAATGGACTCGACGAGTGCATTCCATGCACAACCCCAAACGACCTTCTGAGGTCAGATCTGTTCCACTAACTCATAGATCCAGTCTTTCCAAGCTTATTTATCACGTAAAGTTTATGTCTTGGCGCTCATATCACACTTATTGACTCATAAATGGTGGTTTTAACCTCAAACACAATGATCCCAAACCAAAACCTCCATAGACTCATATAAAGCTTAGACAAAGAGGCACTCTGGACCTCCATGGGTCCAGATCCAGAACCTAACTCGCTTAAGGGACCATGGGAGCACTAGATCTAGTCACAAAAGGGCTCAATTAGCCCTAAATCAACATGAACATCACCACAACAGAAAATGGTTCGAAAATAGTACCTCAAACGTGATGTTCTGGACCTCAGATCTTCAGGAAGTTAACCTTCTTGCTTCCTCTTGGCTATAGCTTCCTTTCCCTTGCTAGACAACACCTCCAAGGTCGACAATGGCTCCTTCTCTCACTCCAAACGCTCAAGCTCACTAGGATTTCGCTCTGGGGGATGGTGAGCACAAATGACGGCCATAAGGCCCTTTAAATAGGTCCCAAACCCGATAAATTAGGGTTTCATTAAACAACGCGGACTCGCCGAGTCCACCAATGCGACTCGTCGAGTCCGGTCATGAATCCGGGTGAGAAATCGCGTCTCTACTCGGCGAGTCTACGCACAAACTCGTCGAGTTCTTCCACAAAACTTGAAATAAAATGAATAGATATAATACCTGAAATTTCGGATGTTACAACTCTCCCCCACTTGAATCAGACTTCGCCCTCGAAGTCTCATCCCTGAAATAGCTCCGGATGCTGCTCACGCATCTCTCGCTCTGGCTCCCAAGTCAACTCGGATCCTTTCCGATGTTGCCACTGAACCTGCACCAGAGGCATTTCCTTGTTTCTCAGAACCTTGATCTTCCGATCCATAATCGCAATTGGCCTCTCTGCGTAGTTCAGGCTCGCATCCACTTGAATGTCCTCTAACGGCCCTAGCTTGCCCTTCTTCCTGAATCGAATCACTCCTTTCCAAGGAGATACCTTCAGGAGAACATAATCACCGACCTGGAACTCAAGCTCGGATCGCTGCCTATCCGCGTAACTCTTCTGGCGGATCTAAGCGGTCAACAACCTTTGCCTGACCTGCTGTATCTGCTCTGACGTCTGAAGCACGATCTCTGTACTTCCCATCACACGTTGCCCTACCTCTCCCCAGCAAATGGGGTCCGATACTTCCTTCCCTACAACAGTTCAAAGGGTGGCATATTGATGCACTAATGATGGCTGTTGTTGTAGGAAAACTCTGCCAAGGGCAAATACGGCCACAATTTCCCCCCAAAATCTAATACACAAGCCCGAAGCATATCCTCGAGCTCCTGAATCGTTCGCTCGCTCTGAAGTGTCCACAGACATCGCCATGGTAAACTCTAGCTCATTTCTCATATTCATCTTCGATACCGAGCACCATGTCAGCTTTTGGCCCCACAGCTGAACCCCCAAAGGTCACACATAACATGATCCAAAATATCTCACTAACTTCCTCCTAGTGACCACTATCACGACCCACTGACACGCAAGTCACGAAATTCCCTTTTCCTCAAAAAAATACAATCCAATCGAAGATCGACTCAGCTCTAACCTCTGGCGTCTGTTGCGCATATTCTCTCGTGCGCCTCGCTGACCCTCCCGACAGAGACGGAGACCCGAGTCTCGCCCCGGTTTAACCACTAGACTCCATAAACTCAACACTAGGGCTACTCAAGCCTAAAACTCTTTTGCATCATGCACTTATCGGAGAACACTCCCTCATCACACTCTCTTGCCGTCTAGTGGGTACTATGTCTTCCCGCAACATTACGATAGCCTCTGACTAGTGTGCACTACGGCTCCCCGTAGTACCACGACTCCGTCCCTCTGACTTGTGAGTACTATGGCTCCCCGTAGCATCACAACACCCTCTGACTGGTGAATACTACGGCTCCCCGTAGTATCACGACTCTGTCTAGCTTGTGAGTACTACGACTCCCCGTAGCATCACAACACCCTCTGACTGGTGAATACTACGGCTCCCTGTAGCTTCACCCTATACTCTCATTCTCATTACAACGTCACACTATGTTCACTAACTCATGCACCGAAGACTATCATAGATAGTTACACACACACTTGCCCCGATATGCATTACAGACTCTGGCGGCAACCGCCGTAACACAAAACCTACCTCTGCGGAGATCCACTTCCTTAAATAATCCCTCTTGATGACAATACACGAAGGGCTCCCACTGGAACCATAGATACATGATACATCACTAGTGGTTTTAAACCCAAGACTCTAAATAACTCCGAAATCGGGACGCTATACGCGGAAACCACGGAACACCATAACAGAGCATCACAATGTCCTGCCTCTACCACTGATTCCCTTACTCCCAACACCATACACATACAACAATACATTTCCTCTTTCACTCAATGCGCAACTTCAGTGCATCCAAACACTCAATTGGAATACAAGGAAGGCGCTAACTCTTCAGAACACACTGATGATCCTCCGAAACCCTTTCCACTACTGCTCAAAATCCAAGCAAAAATACACATCCCAGCCCATACTCGACAATATTCTACCCATATTTCAACCCAGAAGTTCTCAACTGCCCATACCATCATTACGAGTTTTCCACTTGAAACGACTCTGACCACCACCAGATTCCTGACCATTGACCACCCGCCGTGGAGACACCCATCCTTCTCTCAGACATATACCACATGCATTATCTCGCCCTGCACCTTTCCTTGATCACCAATGACCCTGATCTCATGAATTCAAGCCACATGTTTCTCTATCCAACCCCTAACCGCTCTTGCACAAATCTCTGGTTCTCTCAATAAACCACCCGGTTCTCCCCCACTTAGGGTTCGAACCATCACTATCTGACACATCAACAATCTCACAAACTATTTTCACCAGCAATAATGCACCTGCCCCTGGAAAGTGCTACGCAACGCCCGATCATCCCCTTTAAGGAAATCAATCGATCTTATATACTCTGAACCTCAGATGAAATCCTCAAGAACTTCTCGTCACGACTGCCTCTAGTCGTTCCAAGTCTCGTACCAATCCAATACCAAACAACTCAACTGTCCAATAACATCACTGACTCATAGACCGGACCACGAAATCATCATACTCCCCCACCTCGACTCATCAACCGACGTTCCAACACATGGATCATCCCAAGAACAGGGACCCACTCCCATATTCAATACCCAACATAGATAGAAAAACCATTGCACTGATAAACTCGACTGGACTCCCCACCGATACCTCTACAATACGCCCTACTATACTCAAATAGGTGTAACGTGGTCCTCGACTATCTCAGTCCCAACTGACTATCTGCTCATGGTAAATCACTGCCTCGCGGCACACATGCTACCTGATACTCTGATAGAAAATCATCATCAATGACAACCTGCAGGGTTTACCCTCAAACCCAAAACTTAAACATCATGCCTCTCATGTTTCGCACACGAACATAAATAGCACCACCCAGGTCATAGAAGGTGACATCTCCTCTATCGACTGATTGCTCAACTCAGACCGAAATTCTCCCCTCCCTCTGACTCCTTACCAAAATACTCTGAAATGCTCTCAACCTCCCTCTCAAGGGACGCCTCTTCGAACTTAATCATGGCCCACTGGCCTAAAACCCATAGCGTCCAATCTCTACCTCATCAATCATGACCGGATAACCGGAGAACTACAAGCATCATTCACTACGAACCATGGTACTCATCCCATGACATCTCTTCTCAATATGCTCCGGTGTTTGGTACCCGAACCATAGCATCACTCCTCCATCTGCTCCGATGTATGGTACTCGAACCATAACATCACTCCTCCATCCGCTCCGATGTATGGTACTCGAACCATAACTTCACTCCTCGATCCGCTCCGATGTATGGTACTCGAACCATAACATTGTTGGATTAGTGTCTAAGTCCATAACTATTTTGGTATGTACTTGACCCGATGGTGCATGGTCCTTTTGGGTTGCCTTCACCAAAGCATATTGATAGGATGAATTATGGAGAGAAAGGATTAAATATGATTTATTAATATATTATGGGAATAATATGTTAAAGGAGAAATCATATTGTTTAATTAATATTAGTCAATAATTAATTGGTAATTAGTTTTGTGACTAAAAGAGATTAATTAAACTTAAGGGACTGGAATTGTAATTATAAGATAATTGTAATTTGGGCCATGGATTGCCTTTTATTATAAGGTGGACGAATTCTATGGGGGAAGCCCATATGAAATCGTCCAAGGCCTTAAGGAAAGGGCTCCATGGGTTGCTTAGGGCTTAAGCATCCAAATTAGGGTTTCCTTGTTAGATAACCCTAATTGCCTCCTATATAAAGAGATCCCTTATGACCAAAAACGTGGCTAAGACTTGTTCTAGGGTTTCACACGTTTTTGGGCAGCCTCTAACCTCTCTCCTCTTCATCCTCTTGCTTATGGTGTTTGTGAACCATTAGAGGAGTGACACTTGTGACTCTAAGCCTTCCAAAGTCAATAACAAGGAGATTTGGGATTGTTATTGCTACATAACAATCAAGGTAATATTATAAATCTATTCTCATGTTAACATGATTACTTGTATGCTAGAATTAGGGTTTATACTCTTGGATAACTTGCATGTACAATAGAGAAACCTAGATCGAAGCATTAGGGTTTGTATAAGCACATAGGATGTTCTTAGGACCAAAACCCATCAGTGGTATCAGAGCCTAGACTGGTTTCTATTGTATTGATGCTTGATATGTTTGAAAATTTCGATTTTTGGGTTTCTGGAGGCTGGACTCGCCGAGTCCATAGCTGAACTCGCCGAGTCCATGCAAACTCGCCGAGTCCATGCTTGACTCGACGAGTCAACTCGTCAGGTGGGGCTATCTTCGCGATTTCTTGCTGTTTTTGCTTATAGAAAGTTACCTTATCACATTAGATCAATATAAATCCGTTTTTTTTGATATATATGAGTATATTCTTGATCTAATTGAAGATATTTATCAATTAATAAAATATTTGTTTCCTTATGTGATAATTGATTAATTATTTTGATTAAATTGGTAAATTGTTTTGCAAGAAATCATTAAATAAATCAAATATGGATAATTATGTGATTAAATGTTAATTTAGATTATTTGTTATTTGATCCTTGTTGTTATGAAAAGTTTCATGTTTTCCCCTTTAGGTTTTATAGTTTAAATTTGAACCCAAAGGTTTTGTTGTTTTGAAATTTAAATAGTTAAAACCCTAATGTTTTGAAATGTTTCAAAACTTGCCCTCAAGTTTTGGAATTTAAAAGTTGATTAAAAGTTTAATTAGGAATGTTAAATTCTAAAAACCCTAGTATTGTTTGAAAAGTTCAAATTACACCCTTATGGTTTTATTAATTAATTAAAGAGTATAATTAAAAGAGGTTTAATAAATCCATAAAGGTTTAGGTTTAAAATTTAATTGAATTAAAAGTATAATTGTTAAATTTGACCACCTAATATTTTAAAAGTGTAAAATACACCCTATACTGTATATATAACATTAAAAGTCTAGCATTATATATATATATATATATATATATATATATATATATATATATATATGTATGAGTAAAAGTCAGTCTTACCATTAGTAGGCCTCATTCACGAAGCTGGTCTATAAGGGGTGTTTAAGGAAATTGCCTATAAAATGGCGATTGAATGGGTATCCACTCTTACCCACCGCACTCTTGACTAGTGGAGGGTCGTTAGCCGAACGGGTAGGATGGGACAAAACCTTCCATTGTAAGTATGATGAAGTATAAAAGTAACTAAATGCTTTCATAAAATTCCCAATCTTAGTTACTTAGGCAAAAGTGAATTGATGCAATCCCATGAAATTACACTTTGTGCCCTTGCGAAGACGTTAGTGGAGCGTGTGTGGTTTACCGGCACACTAAATGGTTCTAAGAAAAGGTAGCAAAGGGTGACTCAATGTTTGTCATAGTTCGGTGGAGCGTGTGTGGTTTACCGGCACATCGGATAGGTGACTGTAACATGTGAGGGCACGATGTAAGTTTGCATGGTTATTCACACCCGCTTTGTGATCCTCGGCATCCCAGTCACAAACAAGAGGGGCATATCGAGATTTAAACATGCCATTGAAATGTTCAATGAATCTCATAGGATCTAGAAGTTTTCATAGATTTAAAACTTAAATTCTTTTTCGTTTTTCATGGTGGAAATTAGTGAATCGTCATTCACTTACCTTCAAATGTTATGCAATTTGGATTACGACATCCCTCTCCCGTTTTGTAGAATATTGTGTTGGGTCCTA
The DNA here is from genome assembly GCF_051521515.1 of Lactuca serriola. NCBI lineage: Eukaryota > Viridiplantae > Streptophyta > Magnoliopsida > Asterales > Asteraceae > Lactuca > Lactuca serriola. The sequence continues at coordinate 25,703,014 of NC_136410.1, forward strand.
GCCTTAGTATTTCATTTGGGTGATTTACTAAGGACTCAATCAATCAACTAACTTGAATTTGTTTTCTCCCGTTTTGTAGATGTCAAAGTTTGACAACTATGGTCTTCTCAAATCCCGTGGAACAAGCATTCCACATGAAGATGATATTCCACGATTCGATCGAGGAACAAGAGATCATACTTCACTTGCTACTCCTCCTCCAATTGTTCTCCCTAACCCACAAGTTCAAAGGCTTGAAAAGTTCAAGATCACTCAAGCCCTTTTGGCAAGTAAACATAAAGAAGGAAAGTCGGTGTGTGCACACGTCATAGGGATGAAGTCACACATTGATAGGTTAAGAATGTTGGGATCCGTTGTCTGTGAGGAAATAGCTATTGATTGGGCTCTTCAGTCACTTCCTAACTCATATAGTGAGTTCGTAAGAGAGTACTATATGATGAACCGCGACGTGACCCTTATAGATCTCACCTATATGCTTATTGCTGCTGAATCAACAATGGTTTGGCATAATAGAAAAGCAAAGTTGATTGGTGAATCTGCCTTCAAGACCTCTATGGATATAGACAATGGAAATGGAAGACATGCTATGATCGAAAAGTTTGATCATAAGAGAAAGGCAATGTCTGAAGTAGTTCCATTTCATGTTCCAAAAGAGTCAATTTGCTTTTATTGCCAAGAGAAAAGGGCATTGGAGACGAAGCTGCCCCATTTACCTAAGAGATCTAAGAGATGGGAGAGTCGAAACGTATGGCTCTAATATAGGTAAAATCCATTAACGAACTCTTTTAAGCTTCTATTCTAGATTCCTAATACATAATGTGATAAGATTACAATTGATGTTTTGTAGGATCGAAGAAAAGAAAGGAAGCTTAAGGGAAGAAGTGAGCAGAATCTAACCGTGAAGGAATGGATTTCGATCGCATTTCTCGAAGATTAGATTCTTGAGCTACTACTTAGAGTTAGAATAAGATTGCTAAGAAAGATGTATTAGCATAGTTTTTCAATGAATTGCATTGTAAGGACAAATTTTTCCGCAATAAAAATAAATTTTGATTTTATATTATTTATTTATCCTTGCAATGGCGTATATGAAAAATTGATGTTTGAATGTTTCTATTATTAGCAATAATGGATTTGGTTCTTATTATGTTATTTATGGAAAGTCGAGAGTTTACCAAATAGGGAGAGTTTCTCATCGCCCAAGTTTCAATTGGACAAAAACTTGGAATCATGCAACTTGGTTGCACGATGAATGAGAAATTTCATATTTGGAAATTAGACTAATCCATTGACAAAGTGTCAAGTGAAGGGCTTGGAGATCGAATAAACAAAGTTGCGTGTTGATCAAGTCCACCATAAGAGTAACAATGATATTCGTCATGATTTACTAAAGGTTTAGTAAATATGATTATACTTACAAGATTAAGTGTAATTATGAATTGATTGAAAAAGTTTAAATCAATAGCAGAACGAATAAGAAGAATCAAGTAGGCAGAAAGATAAAAGTTTCTCCATTCTAAGAAGAAGGGAGAGTACCTTTTATGCTTTATGATAGGTCTTAATGATTAAGAACCATATCTCAATTGATCCTCTAAGAGAGTCTTAGTACAATTGTATGTTTAAGAAGAGGAATCAAGGATTGAAGAAATGGTTAAATCAAGAAGTCAATCATACTTCGTTCCAATAACAAGTCTTAAAGTTAAGATTGTGACATTGAGTGAAAAGTATTAAGAAGGTTTATAACATTCATCAAATGTGGAAAGTTGTGATGTCTTGGATAAGACAAAAACCAACTAAGACCAATTTATGAAATGTTTTGATAAAAACTACGCTAACTCTTGAATATTTGTTTGTCAAGAAATGGTTATTGACAAGAGAATCTTATATGTCAAGGAGTAAGTGGGAGTCTTAATGGTCTTGAAAGGTTTCAAGAACAAATCAAATAAACCTTATCGATCATCACTAGCACACGAGTTGAGGTTTACAACCTATCGTGTTGACATTATTTTGTTTCTGTGCCAATCCAATCGAGTTAATTATGCATGTGAGTTCTATGAGTTCTCATTTTGAACGCATAAAAGGCAAAGCACCTTACTCAATGAAAGGTACATTGATAGGAAAAGGTGAGCTGCTTAACTACTTGGAAGACATGGTGGGCAGCTGTATTACCATAAGGCAAGAAATCAAGATTAAGAAAGTTTGATTCACATGGATAGGAACACACACACCGTTTAAATCTAAGTGTCATAAGATTTCCTCCTTCATGAAAATGATTGTGAGGAAATACTTTCACTAAGAAAGATTTTAAGAAGATAGTAATTGTAAAATTGCATTCTCGAATTCGATTATGGTTACGGTATCCCTTTCGAAAATTTGAATTGTGACGTTTGGCAATTAGTCTTAATTGTTTAGACACACATATGAACTATCTAAGGCGAAGGTGTATAAGTTCAAGAAGCCTTGATAAAAGATTATCAAAGCAATAAGTATTAGAAACATGAACTTAAGAAATTCAATAGGTATTGTTTTTCTGAAAGTTAAGCTGTTTCTAAATACATGTCGAAGCTAGTGGGAGCATAAGTGTTATGTTTTATAATAATCATCATGATAGTGGGAGCATAAAAGTTATGATTGTATGATTATTAAGGCACGTATTGCAAGTTGGCAATATTAATTATAGAAAACAAGAGTTATACCTTGCAAAGTCGTAAGGGTTGTAAAGTTGTTTTGCTAAAATTAAGGGAGAGAATATTATGCTTCATTTCAAATCTAAAGGCTTAGGTTGTGGAATGTTAATAAAATTTAGTCAAAGGTACATAGTGTGTTCTTAAAATTTCGATTATGATTACGGCATTGCTCTTCACAATTCGAATTTTGAGAACATAGCAAATAAAACATTATGCGTTGTGTCCTATACGCTTCGGGTATAGGATCGATTGCAAGTGCTTTAATGTTTGACCATTCTAAAATTTTCCAAATGTCGAGGGCATTTAGAGGGAAAAGGGACCAGAATTGGTTTTGACTAAAATAATTAAACAACTATCAAAGGACAATCCAAAGTTCGACGAGGATTGGTTGCTTGTGAGTAGTTGGAAGCATGGTATTGGATGGACCATATCGACATCATTACGAATAGATAAGATTCTATTAAGAATAAGTTGTCATATGGAAATTATGGAAATGTTTCCATATTGGATGGACCATATCGACATCATTACGAATAGATAAGATTCTATTAAGAATGAGTTGTCATATGGAAAATATGGAAGCGTGTCCATATTGGGAATTGAATATTGAAAATCTATGTCTAGATTATAAACTTTTATGCAAAAGGATGTTCAAAGGAATGTACTTTGAGTGAGAGACATCATATCTAAGGAATTGTCTTGTAATAATGTCCGATAGAGGACTTTGTAATATCATTGGCAATAGTCTTTGTGACTTGGTGCAGTGACATTACGAAAGGATCGTTGCATAGAATGTTAGAATCTAGCATATTCTATAAGTGGCAAGAATTTGATATTCTTACACTTATGAAAAGGATTTGCAGTTGTGAAATGAGAATGATTGGCAATGTGCTCAATTTGATCTATTTCACAAAGTAAGAACCATAGGTAAACATTGTGTGCATGCTAGGAGCATGGGACAAGTGTTGTAATTCAAGTAAGAAGTTGATTACCCGAAATGACAAATAATGAGTAATCGATATGGTGATAAATAAAAGGAGTTTTATTTATACTCAAAGGTTTGAGGCCATATGGGACTAGTATTATTCTTGTGTTTCACATTTGCATGTTTTGACTTCCAGAATAATTGAATTTATTAAGAATAATCGAATTATTCGAACGGGCCACAGTCGTTCATATGTTGGAAGTAGATATGAATGAAGACTGTCGTGAATTGGTGTGTGGATTGTCTAAAAGAGTATTAGACATAAGAAAATGTTTGCTGCAACGTTCATGAGTGCTTATGAATATGATTTGAGCATTGGATTAAACCCACACTCACTTGGATCACTCCATGAATTGTATCACGAGTGATTGGTGAGACGATAACATCTTATATTCTTGAAACCGAGATGTGTGAGTTGTATCTTGCAAATTGGTTGCACATTGATAATATGTAAACGCACTAGTAACTTGGTGTTATAAAACATATTGTTGTGTGTGATTCGGTTATCAAGGTTTATCCGTTCCTTTTATCCAAGGTAGAATAAAAGCGATATCTTTGGGCCCCTCGATGATTTTGTGATGACAAACATAAATGCTCGGCCGGGCTAGGGCTAATTTGATTTGTTCAATTAGTCAGTCGTCATAAATCGGGAATCGAGATATAGTACAAAGAGAATGATTTGAAATCATATCTCGTATGATATCTAGAATGGAGGAATATATGATCCGTTTTCTAAGGACACGCGTATCTGATAAGATCAAAGTTGACAACGGCTTTGGAAAGATACGATTGCAGATCAGGATATGAAGTCATACGCATAGTAGTTATTAGACTTATCCAAGTGGGAGACTGTTGGATTAGTGTCTAAGTCCATAACTATTTTGGTATGTACTTGACCCGATGGGGCATGGTCCTTTTGGGTTGCCTTCACCAAAGCAACTTGATAGGATGAATTAAGGAGAGAAAGGATTAAATATGATTTATTAATATATTATGGGAATAATATGTTAAAGGAGAAATCATATTGTTTAATTAATATTAGTCAATAATTAATTGGTAATTAGTTTTGTGACTAAAAGAGATTAATTAAACTTAAGGGACTGGAATTGTAATTATAAGATAATTGTAATTTGGGCCATGGATTGCCTTTTATTATAAGGTGGACGAATTCTATGGGGGAAGCCCATATGAAATCGTCCAAGGCCTTAAGGAAAGGGCTCCATGGGTTGCTTAGGGCTTAAACATCCAAATTAGGGTTTCCTTGTTAGATAACCCTAATTGCCTCCTATATAAAGAGATCCCTTATGACCAAAAACGTGGCTAAGACTTGTTCTAGGGTTTCACACGTTTTTGGGCAGCCTCTAACCTCTCTCCTCTTCATCCTCTTGCTTATGGTGTTTGTGAACCATTAGAGGAGTGACACTTGTGACTCTAAGCCTTCCAAAGTCAATAACAAGGAGATTTGGGATTGTTATTGCTACATAACAATCAAGGTAATATTATAAACCTATTCTCATGTTAACATGATTACTTGTATGCTAGAATTAGGGTTTATAGTCTTGGATAACTTGCATGTACAATAGAGAAACCTAGATCCAAGCATTAGGGTTTGTATAAGCACATAGGATGTTCTTAGGTCCATAACCCATCAAACATCACTCCTCAATCCGCTCCGATGTATGGTACTCGAACCATAACATCACTCCTCAATCTGCTCTGATGTATGGTACTCGAACCATAACATCACTCCTCAATCCGCTCCGATGTATGGTACTCGAACCATAACATCACTCCTCAATCCGCTCCGATGTATGGTACTCGAACCATAACATCACTCCTCAATCCGCTCATTAGAACCTTCAGAATACTCCCTGTATCAAGTATGGGTCCTCTGCTTTCAGTAGTACGGGCCCATACTACCTGCCACATCTACCCATACTTTCCACACGGACTATCCCGGAGCTCCTAAGTAGCTGCTTGACCTTCTCGTTACCAATTCCGTCGCACGTGCTCACTCCCTAGCGAAATTCTCTACTCTGTCAGCGCACTCAGCTGGCTAAGGTTACTCCCTAGGCTCTTCCTAGATTCCCACACTTCTCTGCTATCAGCTGCTGAAGAGCTCCTAATGATGCCAACCATCTACCTCCTGAATATCGTCATATTCGCTTGGTAGCTGAATCCCATCATCGAGAGTTCCACAAAGCACGAAGCTAGCAGCATTCGAGCATCAAAGAATACATAGGACTCACTCTTGGTGATAACTCCGCTTGCTCTGCTCATCCTCGAAAGTACCACCGAACTCTGCAACTCTTCCCCTCGTGGGTTCTAACTATTCTTTCGCTAAGTACCACGGTACTCATCTAGGTATCTCCCCTAGATTACTCCTCTACTCAAATCCCCTAAAGGATTCCAACTAAATATTCTCACACATCACATACTCAAAAGCACATCGCATATAACAGCAATTCCTAGGCTAAGGCATCACAAATCAGGCCACTCTAGTCCTAAGCTATGAAATACCTAGCCTGTCTCTAGCATGCAATAATATCTCATAAAGTGCATCATAAATATCTCATAACACAAAAGTAAGGGTATTTTGGGAAATCACCGTTCGGGCTCTGGCTGATTGTACACACTGCTCTTTCTCGCTTTCTCTTTGAACTCTTATTCACTTTAGAAAATTATTTCTTTGATAACTTTTCTTACTTCCTCAGTTTGAGTCCAGATTTACCCGAAGGTGCATCCGAATCCCTCAAACCAACGCTCTGATACCAACTTGTAACACCGTAAATTTCAAAACAATTTTTCATTTAAAAATAATCGTTTAAATCTTAAAAACACTTTTCTTAAAATCTCATTCATAATTGAATTACAAAAACATAACTCCATTTTCACTTGCATAATAAACCAGGATCCTCAAAACATGACTCTTTCTCTGGTGTGTACAATCGAGCCGGTGCCGTCCTGTGATCCTGAGAGAAACCAGAAACACATAACACAAAACACTGTAAGCACGAAGCTTAGTGAGTTCCCCAAAATACCACACATAACACATATTAGCCACTCGAGGCTATAAATCTGTGGGTCCGTGGACCCTACTCTGTGAACCTTCCGGTTCTAACTCTGTGAACCCTCCGGTTCTAACTCTGGGAGCCTTCCGGTTCTAACTCTGTAAACATGCACAACATAAATTACATAGAAATAATGCAGTATAACACATAACATACATAGCATACAAATACTCTGTCACATAACTCTGGTTACCTACTCAAGGTGAAGTATAGTGAGAAGACTCACATCACGTATCTCGGTAACTCGTAAATCCCTGAAATCACTAGTGCTCGATCTCCTGAGCTACAGTCCTCCTATAACACAAGCATATCTCTAATTAACACTATCCCAACTATGGTTGACTAATTCTACCAAGTCAACACCGGTCAACTCTGGTCAATGATCAACGGTCAACCCAACTCGCCGAGTCTGGCATGGACTCGCCGAGTCCCTAAGGGTACCCGATTCCTCTGAATCCCTTCCGACTCACCGAGTCACTCACCCAACTCGATTACTCAACCCCTGGTTCGAAAACACAGAACAGCTCGCTCCAACTCGTTGAGTCTGCCAATGGACTCGACGAGTGCATTCCATGCACAACCCCAAACGACCTTCTGAGGTCAGATCTGTTCCACTAACTCATAGATCCAGTCTTTCCAAGCTTATTTATCACGTAAAGTTTATGTCTTGGCGCTCATATCACACCTATTGACTCATAAATGATGTTTTAACCTCAAACACAATGATCCCAAACCAAAACCTCCATAGACTCATATAAAGCTTGGACAAAGAGGCACTCTGGACCTCCATGGGTCCAAATCAAGAACCTAACTCGCTTAAGGGACCATGGGAGCACTAGATCTAGTCACAAAAGGGCTGAATAAGCCCTAAATCAACATGAACATCACCACAACAGAAAATGGTTCGGAAATAGTACCTCAAATGTGATGTTCTGGACCTCAGATCTTCAGGAATTTAACCTTCTTGCTTCCTCTTGGCTATAGCTTCCTTTCCCTTGCTAGAAAACACCTCCAAGGTCGACAATGGCTCCTTCTCTCACTCCAAACGCTCAAGCTCACTAGGGTTTCGCTCTGGGGGCTGGTGAGCACAAATGACGGCCATAAGGCCCTTTAAATAGGTCCCAAACCCAATAAATTAGGGTTTCATTAAACAGCGCAGACTCGCCGAGTCCACCAATGTGACTCGTCGAGTCCGGTCATTAATCCGGGTGAGAAATCGCGTCTCTACTCGGTGAGTCTACGCACCAACTCGCCGAGTTCTTCCACAAAACTTGAAATAAAATGAATAGATATAATACCTGAAGTTCCGGATGTTACATACGCCCAACGTACGTCCGAGTTTCGCTGCTATAAATAGAGGGCGAGGGCTGCTGACTTCCTTGCACCATTTTCGCTTCTCTCCCCTTTATCTTTCTTCTACTTGGCAAGAAATACCCCCAAAGCTCTGATATTAATCCCGACACCCGAAGCAAGTCCCAAAGCCCCGAAGATCCCGATAAAAATAGTTTTCGAGTCGAAACTCTGCCCGCGTGAAGCTCGGTTTTGGAGAAAACATCTCGGTTTCAGCGAAGAATATTATTTTAAGAGACAAGGTGTTGTCCGATCATCGTCTTATCAGGTGAGTGTGTAGTCGCTTTCTTTTAACACAGAAATATGAAGTATTTTCCATGAAATACATGATATGTGTTATATATTGTTTGTTAATTTGAGATGGGTGTGGGTTTGATGTTTTATATAGGGTTTAAATGATTAAAATTTATATGTATTTTATATATACGAAAATGTTGGGTAGAGAAGAGGAAGATGAAATAGTCGGTGTGTGAAGAAAGACGGTATGAGTAAACCCTGGCGACTATGAGACGTAGTGCCTATTGTTTGAACCCTGGCGACTATGACACGTTGTGCCTATTGTATGAACCCTGGTGACTATGAGACGTAGTGCCTATTGTATGAACCCTGGAGACCATGTGACGTAGTGCCTATTGTATGAATCTTGGTAGCAATGGAATTTGGATAAATTCCTTAGGTCAATTCTTAGGAATGAATGTATGAAGGATAATTGATTCTTAGGATAAAACCTTAAGAAATAAAGGAGATATGGGGATGGGTAATTGGGTTGTTTGTTTGATGATTGAATATAATAATTGTATTATTGTGGGTTGAAAACCCTACATGCTCACCAGGCCCCCAAGCCTGACTGTCACACCCCAAAACCGATAACGGCGGAATACGTTTCGGGGTGGATGACGTAGCGAACAGTATCATCACAATTGCATAATAGTAGAAACAAGAAACATACAACCATAGTATTACATAGTGAGTTTAATTACAAGCGTGTTTTGTAATATTTAACAATCACCCAAAAGTAAATCAAAAATAAGAGATGGGTCTTGTGTGCTCCACCTTCCCCAAAAACGATGCGTCTGTACCTGTTTATTTTTGACCTGAAGATACAAGTTATTTTGAAAACGATTATCAGCATAAAGCTGGTGAGTTCATAAGAGTTTAGTGTGAGTTTTTGTATACAAGGCATTAGTGTTAAAAATGTATCATTACGTTCATAAGTAGTAGAAACTTAGAAAATCCCATATTTTCCAGGAAAAACATTGTAAGTGACAATCTGTGAAAAGTATGTATTCTTTATTCCTTTGAAAACAGTTTATTTTATAATTACATTGGCAATCTCCAAATAACAAGTGTGATGGAATAGGTTGAGCCTGTAAATCAGTGATAGAGGTGCAAGCTTCCTTTAGTGATAGATACTTACTTACTTCGGGATGTAGTTTAGCATTTAGTGTAGTATTTTAGAGTAGTTGTAGGGTATTCCTTGTATATTACCAATAGTGAGGATAATAGAGGATCCCATGACCTTCCCGGTCATGCAGAGTATAGTGAAGTAGTGGCATCCCTGGGCCTGTACGGCGCGGACTGAGATTAACAGTCGGGATGTAATAGCGTCTGCCCCGTATAGATCTATACATGAAGAGTCGTCTCCTGCTGGAACACTCCGGGCGTAGTGAATAGCGAATAGAGTATCTCGTAGCGGGTTAGTGTATTATTGTTTGTTTAGTGTTTTCTCTATGGTTATAGTCTAGTAATCTTTTAGTATTGATCATAGTGTATTCTCTTACTAGTGTATCGTCTAGTAATAGTGAGTATTATAGTGTAGATAGTCATAAATTTAGCGAGTAGTAGCGGTAGCGACCCTAACCATACCTATTATGGTTATCTTAGTGGGGATGTTTCTTAGCACGTTAGTGACTTTAGCATTAAATGAAAGCAGTAATATTCGTATCCCATACTGATATACAGATTTTATATAAGTAAGAAATCAACGACAGTCGGACGGATAACTACTACCCTAAGCCCACAATCAAACAAGAACAGGAAATAAGGCGAGATATCGGTCCTAAGTCCTCCAAGTCTTATTTATATAAATATATCAGAGTGGTTACCTTTTATAAGCAAATTGATTAAATAAAAGTATTTTTCCAAAAGAACATTTAAATTTTGATTCACTGTTTAAAAATAGTTTGTAAAGGGTAAAATCCGTTTTCTTAGGGCATAGGGACAAATCACATGTGATTTGAGTTAAGAGTAGTGAATCACATGTGATTAATCCTTGTAACTCGAAAATCATTTTGTAAAACTTTACATAAACATTTACAAGCAACTTGTATCTTCCCCCTAAAACATGTAAAACACTTGAAAGGTTCATTAAAGGGGTATGAACTCACCTGAAATCGCGGAAATCGGGTAATAGTGTCGATTGAGCGTTTGGTATCAAATAACCAATTGAGCACCTTTTAGGACCCTAATGTCATATGAAATATGTATTTTACAAGAAGTTAATCACCTTGTGCTTTTCATTATAGTATTTGGACATTCTAGTGTCGTTTTCGGGGTTTTAAGGCCTAGAAAGGGTTCCCGGGAGTGGTACAAGGCCATGGATGATTTATGGGAGGGTCCATGAGTTCACTCTCTTAGATTTTATGGCCTAAAAGCCACCCATTGGGAGTTTACGGCCGTAAGCCCCCTAGGCTTGGCCGTAAACTCAAGTGGTGTCCCAAAGTGTATGTTTAAGGCCTTATATCACTTCCTTAATTTAGTGGTGGGTGTTTTGGACCAAAAGAGAAGGATTAACATCAAAATTTGTGACATTTTTGGGGAGTTTACGGCCAAGACTTGTTCTTGGGCCGTAAACTCCTATAAATCCTTCAAGATGAAGGCTTTACTTGTACAACATTGTCCCATATGTCTTGGAAAAATCCTAGAAGGCCCTATAGTGAGTTTGGAACAATTTGGCATACATTTTTGGGGATTTTACGGCCCAAGAACATCCTTGGCCGTAAACTCTCCATTTTGTTCCCAAATGTGAAGTTTAATTGTACAACACACTTCCATAGGCCTTAGATAAATTCCTTTCATGCATTAGGGTAGTTTAGGGACTTGTTTGACACAATTTCTTGGGTGTTTACGGCCCAAGCTTAAGCTAGGCTGTAAACTCCTCTTTTTGTGTTCAAATGATTAGGTTTAATGCACTTAAGCCTTCCTTGTTGTTATGCCTAAATTACCAAACATCCTAGAAGTGTTTTTGGGGTTTAAAACATAGATTTATGGGGTGTTTGAGGTGTTTACGGCCTAAGCACATGCTTGGGCCATAAACTCCTTTTTAAGCATCATTTTCTTGTGTTTTAATGTCCATACCCTTCTAGTTATAAGCCTTAATTAGTATACTAACATACAAGGAGGAAAAACTTGATCTTTGGCTTGGTTTTGGGGGTTTACGGCCTAAGGAGCTTCTTAGGCCGTAAACTCCTCTTTGAACTTTGATTCCTATGATTTTTGGCCCTCAAATTCAATGAAGCATGTCTAGAATAAGATAGAGGAGGAGTACTTACGTTTGGAAGTCGGAAATTAGCGGAATTCGGGGTCGTTTTCGAGTCTAGAGAGAGAAAGTAGAGAGAGAAAGTGGGTGTGTAGTAAATGAGTGTTCAAATGTTGAGCACACCCATTGCATATGTCTTGGGAATCGCACCCGATACACGGCTACCCGATGTTTAAAGTTACCTGGGTTAAACTTTTTACCCGGGTGGAGTGGTTGAAAAGGTAATACAACTCTATTAGGTTAAACGGGGTTAACACATACGAGTTATATTTCTTATGATAATATTAAGCCATGTATAATTTAGATATTCGGATATTGACGATTCCAAATATTGCATAAAATAACGTATAGTGACACGTTCCGTTAGTGAAAATGGGATTTGCAACGGAATTAGATTTGGGGTTGTCACATCATCCCCCCGTTAGGGGAATTTCGTCCCGAAATTTAGAATACAAACAGATACGATGTTACAATACTACTAAGCGAAAAGATGAGGGTATTTGAGTTTCATTTGATCCTCGCGCTCCCAAGTGAATTCCGGTCCTCGCTTGGCGTTCCACCGAACCTTCACAATTGGGATGCGGCTTTGTTTCGTCCGTTTTACTTCGCGATCCAAAACCTCAGCAGGTTCTTCCACGAAGTTGAGGTTCTCATTGATCTCGATCTCGTCGAGGGGAATCACGAGAGTCTCATCCGACAGACATTTCTTCAAGTTTGAGACGTGAAGGGTGGGATGTATGTTACTTAGCTCGCGGGGTAAGTTTAGTTTGTAAGCTACGGGGCCGATTCTAGCAATAATCTCAAAAGGCCCTATGTACCTTGGGTTCAACTTTCCACGCTTCCCAAAGCGTATCGTGCCCTTCCAGGGCGAGACCTTCAGAAGGACCCGGTCTCCGACCTGGAATTCCAAGGGTTTCCTTCGTTTGTCGGCGTAGCTCTTCTGTCGATCCCTAGCGGCTTTTAGTCGTTCACGTATCTGTACAATCTTCTCGGTCGTCTCACGAATGATCTCTGGACCAGTGAGGGCGCTATCAGGAACTCGTCCTTTAGCTAACTGAGTGTCTCCCACCTCGGCCCAGCACAAAGGGGATCTGCACTTTCGGCCGTAGAGAGCTTCGAATGGAGCTGCCTTGATGCTCGTGTGATAACTATTGTTGTAGGAAAACTCCACAAGAGGTAAGTGTGTATCCCACGATTTCCCGAAGTCGATCACACAAGCTCGCAGCATGTCTTCTAATGTTTGGATCGTCCTCTCACTTTGTCCGTCAGTCTGCGGATGGTAGGCTGTACTCATATCCAGCCTCGTCCCTAGTGCCTGTTGTAACGATTGCCAAAATCTAGAGGTGAATCTACTATCTCTGTCTGATATGATAGATATTGGGACGCCATGCAATCGCACTATTTCTTTTATATAAGTCCTAGTGAGCTTTTCCATCTTATCCGTCTCTTTGATGGGTAGGAAGTGGGCGGACTTGGTCAACCTGTCAACGATGACCCAAATGGTATCTAATCCACCTGCTGTCTTGGGCAGCTTGGTGATGAAGTCCATTGTGATTCGCTCCCACTTCCATTCTGGTATTTCCGGTTGTTGGAGGAGTCCTGATGGCTTTTGACATTCTACTTTGACCTTCGCGCAAGTAAGGCACTTACCTACAAAGGTAGCGATCTCTGCTTTCATGTTTGGCCACCAATAAAGCTTTTTGAGATCCAGATACATCTTATCCGAACCCGGGTGGACGGAGTAACGAGTGTTGTGTGCTTCTCTCATAACCAAATCCCTAAAACCTCCATGGCGTGGAGTCCAGATTCGGTCCATAAAGTAATAGGTTCCATCACCCTTAACCTCCAGATTTTTATCCATTCCGCGCAGGGATTCTCCCGCCATATTTCCAGGCTTTAAGGCTTCCAGCTGAGCCTCCTTGATCTGCGTGGATAGATGTGAATGTATAGTCATTGTCAGCGACTTGGTTCTTCGTCCGGAATATTCTTTCCTGCTCAGGGCGTCCGCTACTACGTTGGCTTTCCCCGGATGATATCGAATTTCGCAGTCGTAATCATTAAGTAATTCGACCCATCGACGCTGTCTCATGTTGAGTTCCTTCTGGTTCAGTATATGTTGGAGGCTTTTATGATCAGTGTACACCACGCTCTTCGTCCCATACAAGTAGTGTCTCCAGATTTTTAGTGCAAAGACGACCGCTCCTAACTCGAGGTCGTGAGTGGTGTAGTTCACTTCATGGTTCTTTAGCTGTCTCGAGGCATAGGCGATAACCTTGCCTCGTTGCATCAAGACACAACCGAGCCCCTGATTGGATGCATCGAAGTATACGACGAAATCCTCTGTCCCCTCGGGAAGGGATAATACTGGTGCGGTGCATAGGGCTCGCTTCAGGGTCTGAAATGCCTTCTCCTGTTTCTCTTCCCAGTCGAATGATACACCCTTCTGTGTTAGCATGGTGAGAGGTTTCGCAATCCGAGAGAAATTTTGGATGAACCGACGGTAGTAGCCAGCGAGGCCTAGAAATTGAGGAATTTCCGTAGGCGTCTTTGGTGCTGACCAGTTCTCAATAGCTTTGATTTTGGAGGGGTCCACGTGGATTCCGTCTTCACTGACCACGTGCCCTAAGAATTCTACTCTCCGGATCCAAAACTCGCACTTAGAGAACTTCGCATACAACTTCTCGGATCGCAGGGTTTCCAGTACTAATCGTAAATGGCTTCTGTGCTCTTCCTCGCTCCGAGAGTAGACAAGTATGTCGTCAATAAAGACGATGACGAACTGATCTAGATATGGACGACACACCCTATTCATCAAGTCCATGAATACTGCGGGGGCGTTAGTCAGTCCAAAGGGCATCACTACGAACTCGAAATGCCCGTATCGGGTTCAAAAAGCTGTCTTTGGAACATCTTCCTCGAGTACCCGCAACTGATGGTACCCCGATCTAAGATCAATCTTGGAGAAGTAACTGGCTCCTTGGAGTTGGTCGAATAGGTCGTCGATACGAGGGAGAGGATAGCGATTTTTGATCGTGAGTTTATTGAGTTCCCTATAATCGATGCACATCCGAAACGACCCATCCTTTTTCTTCACGAACAAGACTGGAGCTCCCCAAGGTGAGAAGCTCGGTCTTATAAAACCCTTGCTAAGCAGTTCGTTGAGTTGACCGGATAGTTCTTGCATTTCGGCGGGCGCTAGGCGGTAGGGCGACTTAGCTACGGGGGTAGCTTCTGGGATTAGGTCGATTCTGAATTCAACTTGTCGTTTAGGAGGTAGGCCTGGGAGATCCTCCGGAAAGACATCAGGAAAATCGCATACTACTGGAATGTCTTTTGGATCTTTCGATTTCTGGTTAGTGTCGACGACATGAGCAAGAAAGGCGCGATATTCCTTGCGCAAGTATTTCTGAGCCTGAATACTAGAGATGATACGAAGGTTTGTACTTGGCTTATCTCCGTATATCACTAGGGTCTCTTGATTCGGAAAGTTCAGGCGAATGGCTTTCTCGGAACATAGGATGTCAGCGTAATGAAGGCTTAGCCAATCCATACCAACAATGACATCGAAATTTTTGATTGAGACTGGTATAAGATTGATTAAAAAGGGGTGATCATCTAACGTGAGAGTACAACCTATATAGATTTCATTAGAGCTATCTGTCTTCCCATTAGCCATTTCTACAACGAATGTTTCTTTTAGTGGTTGAGGGGTTTGTTTGAGTAGGTGTTTAAAGTTTTGATTTATGAATCTTCTTTCTGCACCACTATCGAATAAGACACAAGCGTAAGAGTTGTTGAGAAGAAACGTACCCGTGACCACTGTGGGATCGGCTACTGCTTCATTGTGACCGATAGCAAGTAACCTTCCAGTTCCCCCAGCATTTGCAGTCTTCGGACAGTTCTTCTTAAAATGACCCGCTTCGCCGCAGCCATAACACGTCGGGGTCACTCCCGTACCAGGAACCTGTGTAATAGGTTTGGGAGGGGCCTTGCAAAATCGGACAGTATGGCCCTTTCGTCCGCAGTTGGAACACTGCAATTCATGGCATGGACCGTTGTGGTGAAAAGGGCACTTGGGACACTTAGGCAAATTCCCACTGTAAGCTTTCGGTGGGGCTGGAGCAGCTGGTGCGGATGGGATGGTGGCAGCATGGACTGCCACGATTTGCTGGTCCTTGGAGGCGGTTTGAGTCTTCTTGCCTTTCTTCTTATCCCATCGTTTCCTTTTTCTGTCAGATGATCCGGATGGTGCAGTGGTTGTTGTGGTTGTTGTTGCTGGAGTGGAGGAGATTTCATGGTTGATCAGACTCTGGGCCAATTCCTTGGCGTTGTCGAAAGTGGTAGGGCGTGAAGCCAGAACATTTCCTCGATACGGGGGCACTAAACCCCAGATGTAACGTTCAATCTTCTTGCTTTCAGAGGGGATCATGTTGGGACACATAGCCGCCAAGTCGCAAAACCTGGCCGTATAAGCCGTTATGTCGGTCCCCTTCATCTTGAGGTTCCAGAGTTCTTCCTCCAGCTTCTGGACTTCGCCCCTAGGGCAGTACTCTCCTCTCATGAGATCTTTTAGAGTGTCCCAGCCCATGGCATTGGCTGTGACCAAGGAGAGTGCGTTGACATGGCCGTTCCACCATGACAAATCCCTGTTAGTGAGGGTAGCAGTAGCGAACTTGATTTTGCTCTCCTCGGGACAAGAGCACATCTCGAATACAGCTTCGGTCCTTTCGAACCATTGGGACAATGCCAGAATTCCTCCGGTACCATCGAAGAAAGCAGGTTTACAATTCATGAAGTCTTTATAAGTGCATCCCTGCACTCGCTGGTGGACTTCACCAAATCTAGAATTTCCACCGCTCGCATCACCCGAGTTCATTTGGGCCATGGCTGCTGTTACAGCCGCAGTCACAGCCGCTTGGAACAACACCGGATCGAACTGCGGAGGAGGAGGTGGTGGAGGAGGGGTTTGAGTTTCAGGTCTTCCTTTACTGGGACGCTTTCGTGGAGGCATCCTTCACTGGAAGATCATAGAAATGATAGCAATAGTAAGAGCCTATTGCGAATATGAATAGAGTGTCTCATGGATTAAATCAACATAATCCAAGATCAGGCTAAGAGCTATAGCAATAGAGAAATCATCTGCCAATACGCTGGTATTAATGATGCAACAGAAGTTCATGAAAATTGACCTAGCAGTAGGTCTTACATCATACCATAGAGAAAATGTTGGCAGTTTGGAGGTTCAGATAGAGTACTTTTAAACTAGGAATGTTTACAGACAAGAGACCTACGGAACATAGAGATAAGAGGCTAGTCTTTTAAACAAAAGAGTGAGGTAACTAGATGTCTTCTACTGGCGACGGCTGCTTGTCGGGCGAATCCTCAGATCCTCCAGTTGACGCATAACTTCTTGAAGGTGTCGATCCTGAGTCCTTTGGCGTGCTCGGAGTTCCCTAACTTCAGCTCGGGATGCTGCCAGCTGATGCTGCAGAGTCTCGTTGGTCCTCCTTGTCCTGTCCATGGCTTCTTCGAGTTGGCGGATGCGAACCGTGTTGAGGTTTGAGTTGGCATCCACTTCCACAACTCGCCAAATAGCTGCTTGACCTTGCTCAACATTCCTGGCAATCCTTCGGATCATGATGGGCAGAACCCGATCCGCCGATCCTCCTTCGCTTATGTTGTAGAAGCTTCGGTCTCCATTGTAAGGCAAGGGCTAACCCTGCTCCTCGCTCCATCGATGCAAGGACATTGCCCACATAGGAGTGGGGCCCTGAAATGCCGGTCGAGGGTTAGGGTTCGGGGCTTCAGGAGGTTGGTTGTTGACTTCTGGCTCGGAGCTCGAGCTATCCGAGAAGCCTTCAGCATGATGATCATCCAAAGGAATAGGGTGATCGTCGTCTGACTCCTCTTCGAGCCATCCTCCATTGCCCTGGTTCGGAAAGTACGGATCGTCGGGTAGGTGGAGGCCAGCCATGCTATCTATGCGAGAAAGGGGGAAAAGAAGATTAATAGACGTACTATTCTAAGATACTTATAGGGAGAATCATTATCAGTTGACCCAATACTTGCATAGTGCATACCGATTACATGTAATCGAAGCAAGATAGTCCTTCGAATAAACCACCCTAACTTCAGACCCCCAATCAAACAAGAACAGGGAATGAAGCAAAGGCTGCAGATTCTGAGTCTATAGCGCCCTAATCACATGTAATCGTGGTGTATCCACTTAGCAACTATTGTCCTACTAGTAATGACCGTTTTTGTTAACACATACATATAATCTAGAGATACAGAATACTCCTATAGTATTCTTATGGTAGCGTTATTGTGGTATTGTTAGTAAGTCTTAGACTTGTTGCAACATCACAACCAAACTTAGGCACATGCTAGTCACTCCCAGGAAAACGTAGTTGATCAGGCTACATCATCCTGAATGTGACTATATGTCTCTAAACCCAATTGTGCTGCCCAACAGTCTTAATACTTTTGTTTTGTTCTAGGACGATACTGATTCCTGTGTTTCATAGTGATGTGTATATATATATATATATATATATACTTAGTTAGATCTTTTAGATACTTAACAATATATATTTTTAGTCAGAGTGTTTTAGTACCGAAGTGTTTATAGTTCGTATATCTTTTATAGGTTGATATACTTGATTCACTATAAACAATGCTCTGATACCAATCTGTCACACCCCAAAACCGATAACGGCGGAATACGTTTCGGGGTGGATGACGTAGCGAACAGTATCATCACAATTGCATAATAGTAGAAACAAGAAACATACAACCATAGTATTACATAGTGAGTTTAATTACAAGCGTGTTTTGTAATATTTAACAATCACCCAAAAGTAAATCAAAAATAAGAGATGGGTCTTGTGTGCTCCACCTTCCCCAAAAACGCTGCGTCTGTACCTGTTTATCTTTGACCTGAAGATACAAGTTATTTTGAAAACGATTATCAGCATAAAGCTGGTGAGTTCATAAGAGTTTAGTGTGAGTTTTTGTATACAAGGCATTAGTGTTAAAAATGTATCATTACGTTCATAAGTAGTAGAAACTTAGAAAATCCCATATTTTCCAGGAAAAACATTGTAAGTGACAATCTGTGAAAAGTATGTATTCTTTATTCCTTTGAAAACAGTTTATTTTATAATTACATTGGCAATCTCCAAATAACAAGTGTGATGGAATAGGTTGAGCCTGTAAATCAGTGATAGAGGTGCAAGCTTCCTTTAGTGATATATACTTACTTACTTCGGGATGCAGTTTAGCATTTAGTGTAGTATTTTAGAGTAGTTGTAGGGTATTCCTTGTATATTACCAATAGTGAGGATAATAGAGGATCCCATGACCTTCCCGGTCATGCAGAGTATAGTGAAGTAGTGGCATCCCTGGGCCTGTACGGCGCGGACTGAGATTAACAGTCGGGATGTAATAGCGTCTGCCCCGTATAGATCTATACATGAAGAGTCGTCTCTTGCTGGAACACTCCGGGCGTAGTGAATAGCGAATAGAGTATCTCGTAGCGGGTTAGTGTATTATTGTTTGTTTAGTGTTTTCTCTATGGTTATAGTGTAGTAATCTTTTAGTATTGATCATAGTGTATTCTCTTACTAGTGTATCGTCTAGTAATAGTGAGTATTATAGTGTAGATAGTCATAAATTTAGCGAGTAGTAGCGGTAGCGACCCTAACCATACCTATTATGGTTATCTTAGTGGGGATGTTTCTTAGCACGTTAGTGACTTTAGCATTAAATGAAAGCAGTAATATTCGTATCCCATACTGATATACAGATTTTATATAAGTAAGAAATCAACGACAGTCGGACGGATAACTACTACCCTAAGCCCACAATCAAACAAGAACAGGAAATAAGGCGAGATATCGGTCCTAAGTCCTCCAAGTCTTATTTATATAAATATATCAGAGTGGTTACCTTTTATAAGCAAATTGATTAAATAAAAGTATTTTTCCAAAAGAACATTTAAATTCTGATTCACTGTTTAAAAATAGTTTGTAAAGGGTAAAATCCGTTTTCTTAGGGCATAGGGACAAATCACATGTGATTTGAGTTAAGAGTAGTGAATCACATGTGATTAATCCTTGTAACCCGGAAATCGTTTTGTAAAACTTTACATAAAAATTTACAAGCAACTTGTATCTTCCCCCTAAAACATGTAAAACACTTGAAAGGTTCATTAAAGGGGTATGAACTCACCTGAAATCGCGGAAATCGGGTGAATTGGGTAAATCGGGTAATAGTGTCGATTGAGCGTTTGGTATCAAATAACCACTTGAGCACCTTTTAGGACCCTAATGTCATATGAAATATGTATTTTACAAGAAGTTAATCACCTTGTGCTTTTCATTATAGTATTTGGACATTCTAGTGTCGTTTTCGGGGTTTTAAGGCCTAGAAAGGGTTCCCGGGAGTGGTACAAGGCCATGAATGATTTATGGGAGGGTCCATGAGTTCACTCTCTTAGAGTTTATGGCCTAAAAGCCACCCATTGGGAGTTTACGGCCGTAAGCCCCCTAGGCTTGGCCGTAAACTCAAGTGGTGTCCCAAAGTGTATGTTTAAGGCCTTATATCACTTCCTTAATTTAGTGGTGGGTGTTTTGGACCAAAAGAGAAGGATTAACATCAAAATTTGTGACATTTTTGGGGAGTTTACGGCCAAGACTTGTTCTTGGGCCGTAAACTCCTATAAATCCTTCAAGATGAAGGTTTTACTTGTACAACATTGTCCCATATGTCTTGGAAAAATCCTAGAAGGCCCTATAGTGAGTTTGGAACAATTTGGCATACATTTTTGGGGATTTTACGACCCAAGAACATCCTTGGCCGTAAACTCTCCATTTTGTTCCCAAATGTGAAGTTTAATTGTACAACACACTTCCATAGGCCTTAGATAAATTCCTTTCATGCATTAGGGTAGTTTAGGGACTTATTTGACACAATTTCTTGGGTGTTTACGGCCCAAGCTTAAGCTAGGCCGTAAACTCCTCTTTTTGTGTTCAAATGATTAGGTTTAATGCACTTAAGCCTTCCTTGTTGTTATGCCTAAATTACCAAACATCCTAGAAGTGTTTTTGGGGTTTAAAACATAGATTTATGGGGTGTTTGAGGTGTTTACGGCCTAAGCACATGCTTGGGCCGTAAACTCCTTTTTAAGCATCATTTTCTTGTGTTTTAATGTCCATACCCTTCTAGTTATAAGCCTTAATTAGTATACTAACATACAAGGAGGAAAAACTTGATCTTTGGCTTGGTTTTGGGGGTTTACGGCCTAAGGAGCTTCTTAGGCCGTAAACTCCTCTTTGAACTTTGATTCCTATGATTTTTGGCCCTCAAATTCAATGAAGCATGTCTAGAATAAGATAGAGGAGGAGTACTTACGTTTGGAAGTCGGAAATTAGCGGAATTCGGGGTCGTTTTCGAGTCTAGAGAGAGAAAGTAGAGAGAGAAAGTGGGTGTGTAGTAAATGAGTGTTCAAATGTTGAGCACACCCATTGCATATGTCTCGGGAATCGCACCCAATACACGGCTACCCGATGTTTAAAGTTACCTGGGTTAAACTTTTTACCCGGGTGGAGTGGTTGAAAAGGTAATACAACTCTATTAGGTTAAACGGGGTTAACACATACGAGTTATATTTCTTATGATAATATTAAGCCATGCATAATTTAGATATTCGGATATTGACGATTCCAAATATTGCATAAAATAACGTATAGTGACACGTTCCGTTAGTGAAAATGGGATTTGCAACGGAATTAGATTTGGGGTTGTCACACTGACCCACTTAGTTTTCTTTGTATTACAGGTTGTGGCACAAGAGCATAAGTTGGCTGACATCACGAGAGATTTTAGATTTTAGGCCACTAGTTATAAATAACTCTTGTAAGGTCTATTTCGTTCTGTTTATGTTTTTGGTCTGTATTAGAACATGACATCCCGAGATTTTGTTATATAATGAAAATATATTTCTTTAAGAAATACTTTGATAAATTCTTATCATATTTCGTTTTTGGAACAAATTCTGCAACATTTTTATTAAAAGAGGTACTCCGATTTTTATGAATCATAAACAAAATCGGTCTTTTATGTCCATGAAGATGGGGAAGTCACACCTTACCTTATTAATATATGCCCTATAAAGCACATACTATACTTACTAGACTCTCCCTTTTGGATTGCTTTTATTTCACCATGTTATCAGCTGAGGAAGACCTTTTACCATCATTAACTAATTATTGGATGCATACAATTACATGCTACTAAAATCAAACATTTTGTCGACTGGAAGATCCGACACTACAACGCTTAGACTCAAACAAGAGCTGCACAATAGAGTCAAATCAAGCAATATAAAACTATTTAATTATGGGAGCATGCAACCTAACATATTTCTCAAATAACTAATTAATATCAATATAGGTTCTGAGCGGAAAATAAAAAAACAATTCTCAAAGCTATAAGAAATCTTAAGTATCAGAAAATTCTAACCTGCAATTCCTAAAAAGATCCCGATCCTACATACTAACATGCATTTATACCAGTGCAATTTCAACAGACATAACAAACATGAATATTTTTGGAATCACTTTCCTTTTTGAACTCTAGCTGACTATACGCATCACATTCTTTTATTTTAAATATGGTTCTTTTTCTTTAAAATATTTGTTAAGATATTCAGATCCTTAGTTTGAGTCTAGAATCACACGAGTGTTCATCCAGTTATCTCAAACCAACGCTTTGATACCAACTTGTAACTTCTCCATTTCATCATAAAAATTTATTTTTATTTATTCAAATATATCAGAGTATAATTGCATTATGCAGAAACATGATACGAATGCACGTGTGTACAGTCGAGCCTTGCCCTTCTCGCGAATAATTTGAAGTACCTGAAATGCATTTATAATCAACATGGTAAGAACGGAAAATAGTGAATTACTCAAAATACCACATATTACAATACATATACATGCATAAATATAATGGGTCACGATCTGCCAACAATATGTGTATCTTAGACTTACGGTCGAACCATTTTGTCTCCAACACACTATGTGTATCTTAAACTTACAACCCAACCATTTCGTTTTCAACACTCTATATGTATTTTAGACTTATGGCCTGACCATTTTTTTTCAACATGCCATGTGTATCTTTTGCTTATGGCCCAACCATTTCGCCTTCAACACTCTATTCTTACAGTAACAAATAATTCAAGTACCATAACATTTAGCACATAAAGACTATACTATTGACTCTACTCTACCAACTCTTATATCCTAATCATACATGGATATATATATATATATATATATATATATATATATATATATATATATATATATATATATATATATTGAAATACATAGCATAGCGAGATAACTCACTTGGAAAATTTAATAAGACGATTGACAGCTATTGTAACATCCTGAAAATGAGAGTAAAATTTTCATTTTTTTTTTCTGCAAGAACAATCCTGCGACCACAATTGTTTACAAAACATTGTTTCCAAGAATAATGGTCATAATCAGAGTATCCCAAAATCCAAACTCATAAAACCAAGAGGAAGTGCACGGTTATGCCTTTGCTTTCCTACGATTGTCTGAAGTACATGAAAAATTAAACTGAAACAGTAAGCCAAAGCTTAGTGAGCTCCCCCAAAGTATCACACATAACATATAACATATACAATCATGCATGCTAGGTCCAATCGATCATCAGATTAGAATATCTTCGGGTCCACAGCCATCGGGTTTGATTACCCCCAGTCCAATCAGTCATCAGACTAGAATGCCACAATACAACTGGTCCCATCAGTTATTGGACTGGTATACCCTCCGTTCGACAATCATCGGGTTGGATTACCCTCGGTCTGTTGGCTCACACACGTAGCAGTAAAGCCTCAATCCAAAACCATATTATGTTGACATATGCAACAGTTAATCATTTAAACAGTCAACAGGAAACATACATATTAACATATCACTATAGCATAACAACATCCTATATACTAGGATACAAATCTAATAGATCACTACCGTATAGCAACATCCTATATACGAGGATACATAACCTGGTGGGACAGAATTGATGCCTTCGAACCACAAGTATAATGAGGAAAACTCACATTTCAGTCTGAAAAGATAGCTGAGTAGGACACTGCTCCGAATATCAGATCTACAAGTCAATTGTACACCAAAGAGTGACCAGTCTTAAATACAACTCAAAATACCTAACCCTTAGGTCAAACGTGGTCAAATCCTGGTCAAAGTAAAAATTCAAAGGGGTCAACCGAGTCAACTCAAATGAGTACACCCAATGTACTCAGCTTGTATGTACGACGTACTCATCATCCAGATCGGGGGCTTAAGGGAGTACTCACAGCATACTCAGGAGTACTCCCATCGTACTCCACTACCAACTTTTTCTCCTAACAAGGGCTTAATCCATTAAGTCTTTTCGTACAAATGCAGATCTAGTCCCAAAATAACATTCTAAGTCATAAAGTTTCCAACTTTTTGACTTTGCATGGATATCAAGTGCCCAATACCAAAAAACCTAACTTCTTAACTCATTGAGACATCATAGTCCATGCATGGAAGGAAACTAAGGGCCAATATTACATTTTTATGACTCTACACACTCCAAAACGTCTTAAAGGAAACTCATAAGATTTAGAGTATATCATACTCATAAACACCAAGATTATGGGACCAAAATGAACACAAATCCATGGCTAACAAAATCTAAGCAAAACTTCATCAAGATCAAAGCTTTTTACCTCCAAGTGGTGCAAAATGATAATGTGCTTCTGGATCTAGGTTGTCTTCGAGTTTCCAAGGTGATTCCACTCCCTTCTCCTTCCTTCAAGATCACCAAAAATACACACTCAAGGTCAAAAATGCTCACACTAGAGATTATGGTTTATAAAAAACAAAATGATGGTGGAGACTAATAAGGGAAAGTGCCTTGGGGGTTTAATGATGCTTAAAATAAGGTGCAAACCCTAATTTTTAGGGTTTGGTGTTTAACCACGTATGCCTAGCGTACCAAACGTACGCCTAACATACGCCATCATCTCCACACGATATATTTAAGTGCCACATGGGACCATTTTGCAAATAATCTCCTAATAAAGGTAAAAATGTAAATATTTGGACATCAAGATGTCACAATTATCCTTCTTATAATCCAACTGGCAGGTAACACTTCTATTAGGTATTATACTATAATATTATAACTTATAAATATCTATGGCAATATGGTAGAAGTTAGATTCTTCACTAATTCCAAATATACTTTCATGGCTATCAAATAAGGATCAACCATGTAGGACAGTTGGGAGGCAGGACCATTTTGACATATAGCTCTTCTGAAATCCAACAACCAAGCCAACGCGACAATTCTAGACACCTTCCCATAAGTAGACTAATCATAATATTTAACTAAAATTAATAACTAATTTAGTTATTATAGGTTCCTAATAATATCTATAAACATAATTATAAGTTATCCTAAAAGTGTAGTAAGCATAGATTAACTTATAGAGTTCCTATCGAAAAATGAGAAATTATGCTGGCTGAACTTTGAAACCAAAGCTCTATTTCATCGGGCTCTCTGGTGCTCAACAGCCTGTCTACCGGCTCCTAAAAACTCCAAAACTAGAGCCTCAAGAGTGTGATAAAATTTTGAGAGAAAATGAAAGAAATATAAGAAATTTGTGAAGAAAGAGTGGATTTTTCAGACTAATTATAGGAATTTAGGGGGTGCCGCATCTGGTGACATGGTCGGCTCCCCCCTTGCTGCCACGTGTCGTTGTCATGTTAGTCCACATTGGTGCTTCTAGAAGGTCCGCGCGACGCGCCACCTACCCTACGAGTTTTGCATTACGAAAAATTATAAAAATCGTATATCTCTCATACGAGCTTCATTTTCGATGTTCTTTATATCCACGTGTAGATATCGAAGATTTCTACAACTTTTATTTAGACTACGTCAGTTAATTCTCACTTTATTTTGTAACACCCATGTTTCTAGGCTAAGCATTTGTATACTGGTGTAATAGTTAGGGCCAACAATTATAACCTACTTTGAAGTAATAAAGAGGAATTATTAGAATATTATGTGATTTTATGTGCATTATACTTATTTATAAGATATAATAAGTTAAGAATAAAAATGAGCATCAAAAATAAAATAATAGATAGACCCAATATCTATGAAGAAAGTTGTAGTGGTCGGGACAAGGATTCCGGGGATATAAAGAACGCCAAAATCCGAGTTGTAACGCATAAGTTATGACCTGTAGTTAGACTCACGCTACTAAGGTGAGTTCATAGTTACTTTCATCTTACATATATATATATATATATATATATATATATATATATATATATGAAGTATTTTATATAAATTACGTGCTATGTGTGCATATTATCTGTTTACCTGATTTATATGTTGGATGAACGTTTTATAAATGTTTTAAATGATTTAAACTGTATATGTATTTTATATCTACAAATATGTTGGGGGTAAAACATGGGTAGATGAAATAGTTGGTATGTGATGAATTAAAATGATGAGAGGCCTCGATTTTTTACGATGATCTAGTCATCTAGCGGAGTATAGATGATGACCACGGACTATTCTAGACAGTCTAGTGGAGTGTTGGCAGACTCGCAACCTGTAGGTGTTTGTGAATGATGTGTTCACCGGTGTACTCCATCCCCCTCATGGTTGCCTTACGAACATATATGTCTGAGGAACCCCCTTAGCAGTAGTGCCCATCCCGATGACTATCCTTAGGATAGGTCCCTTACTTTAGATGCTCTAGGGACAGAAAGTGAGGATAACGGGAACGGGTAATCGGGCTGTTTAATTTGATGAAATTAATAAACTTAATTATTGTGGGTTGAAAACCCTATGTGCTTACCAGACTCACAAGCTTGACCCACTCAGTTTTCTCGTATACACGTAGTGGCAAGAGAGCACAAGAGTGATGTTCTGATGAGAGATCAATGTATTATAGGCCACTAGTATAAATAGATATTATAAGTCCTATGTTGTTTATGTTTATGCCTTTGATCTGTATTAACAATGATATCCCGAGGTTTTTAATATAATACATTTTTTCGGAAATGCTTTGATAAATTCTTTATCATATTTTTTGGAACAAATTCCGCAATATATTTCTTTAAAAATATACTCTGATTTTCAAATAAAGCATAAACAAATCGGTCCTTTCTGGCCGTGAATTTGGGGATGTCACATATTTTTAATTTTATATTTTTAAAGGGCTTAGACTGTTAAAATCCATATAAAAATCATAACTCTCTCATACGAATTCAATTCTCATCCGTCTTTAAATCTATGAAATTGTATTCACGAGATCTTCACTACTACAAAAACAGCCTTTTACGACATGCAATGCGTGTCGTAAAACGCTCGGACGACACGCAAATACGTTTTTAAGGAAGGCCCTATGATAACGAAATACGACACGCTTTTGCGCATCGTCTATTTAAGACACGCATTTATGACACACAATTACGACACGCATTGCATATCAAGGAAGGCCTAGTCATAAAGGAAGCTGCCATGCATTTACGTGTCGTAACCTTATGACGCGAGTTTAGGACACGTATAGCGTATCATTAAAGCCCCTTTAATAAATGAAGATGACACACATTTGCGTGTCATAAACTTCAGCAACCATTTACGATATACATTTATGACGCGTATTTACGATACTCATTTACGCAAAACATAAAAATATGGAAACAAATATATACCAAAACAATCAATTTCATCCTATAACATCAAGTCAAAAAATTATAATACATTGGTATTAAGGGGATCTGATTGTACATTATTATTAAGAGGTTTTCCCTAACTATATAACCTAATACTACATTGCTATTAAGGAACACCTTCTTGTTTCTAATTCTTATTGTTATTCTTATGCCACATGATACCTGTTTTCATCATCAACACATTAGTATTCAGAATAGCTTCAAACAACATCAATCCATGTTATAAATTATTAAATTTTAA